>NW_027649793.1:350000-767500 GCF_965287045.1 Carcharhinus amblyrhynchos
GAGGGAGAGGCAGTGGAGGAAGTTAGGCAGGAGGAGGGGTCAAGTTAGTGAACGAGGTTATAGAACATAGAACATTACAGCGCAGAACAGGCCCTTCGGCCCACGATGTTGCGCCGACCAGTTAAAACAATGACCCGCTAACCTAAACCAATCCCTTTTCGTCCATACACCTATCCACGGATCTCTTAAACACCCCCAAACTAGGCGCATTTACAACTGCAGCAGGCAGGGCATTCCAATCCCTCACCACCCTCTGGGTAAAGAACCTACCCCTGACATCCGTCCTATAACTAACCCCCTTAATTTAAAGCCATGCCCCCTCGTGCTAGCTTTCTCCATCCGAGGAAAAAGGCTATCACTGTCCACCCTATCTAAACCTCTAATCATCTTATATGTTTCAATAAGATCCCCTCTTAGCCGCCTTCTTTCCAGCGAAAACAACCCCAAATCCTTCAGTCTCTCCTCATAGGACCTCCCCTCCATACCAGGCAACATCCTGGTAAACCTCCTCTGCACCCTCTCCAAAGCCTCCACATCATTCCTGTAATGTGGGGACCAGAACTGCACACAGTACTCCAAGTGCGGCCGCACCAGAGTTGTGTGCAGTTGCAACATGATGCTGCGACTCCTAAATTCAATCCCCCTACCAATAAACGCCAAGACACCGTATGCCTTCTTAACAACCTTATCTACTTGATTCCCAACTTTCAGGGATCTATGTACACATACACCTAGATCCCTCTGTTCATCCACACTCTTCAAAGTCCTCCCGTTAGCCCTATACTCGACACATCTGTTATTCCTACCAAAGTGAATTACCTCACACTTCTCCGCATTAAACTCCATCCGCCACCTCTCGGCCCAGCTCTGCAACCTGTCCAAGTCTTCCTGCAAACTATGACACCCTTCCTCACAATCTACCACACCTCCGACTTTGGTGTCATCAGCAAATTTACTAATCCACCCAACTATACCCTCATCCAGATCATTAATATATAGAGAGGGGAGAGGCTGAGGCAGAGGCCAGATTAGAGAATAAGGATAGGAGACTAAACACTAAATCCAGAGATACAAAAATGCCTCAAAGCTGTGAAATCCTGGTTATTATAACATGCAAGGATGAGATGAGACAATGGCCAATAGTCTTTATGGTTTCCACATTTGGGTAGCCCAGCTGAGACCGCTTTTAATTCTGTGAAGGGCCCCCCCACCCCCACCACATCCTTAGTGAAATAACAGTTGGGTACTAAATAAGTAATAACCTACACACAATTAAATGGTAGGATCAGCCACCTTTACTTCAGCTTGTACCGTCATGGCCTACATTGGGGTAATCTCTACCTACCATGCCTTGTTTAAATTTCTTTTGACGCTTTGGTTTCTCGTTGGACTTTGTCCTTTCAATTTGGTGTCTATGCACCCAGCCACGTAATTCATCAGCAAGCCTGAATCGAAAATAAAGCTCACAATGTAACGTCAAGCCTCGCATTTCAGTAGCTAGATTGAATTAGAGAGAGACGCTTCAATTTTAAATCTGCTTCCTCAACAGAGGCAACACTGGGCTGAAATTTCCTTCTACGTAAATTCTGGGAAAAGTTTTAAGAAGTTTATTCATTAGTGCCACAAGTAGACTTACATCAACACTACAACTAAGTAACTGTGAAAATCCCCTGGTCGCCACACTCCAGCGCCTGTTCGGGTACACTGACGGAGAATTTAGCATGGCCAATGCACCTAACCAGCACATCTTTCGGACTGTGGAAAGAAACCAGAGCACCAGGAGGAAACCCACGTAGACACAGGGTGAACGTGCAAACTCCACACAGACAGTGACCCAAGCTAGGAATTGAACTCGGGTCCCTGGTGCTGTGAGACAGCAGTGCTAACCACTATGCCACCCTATGAGTGGGAGAAGGGCTGTACAAAATTCTCTGGCACATCCGCTCACAGCTCTGGAGTGAAGATGGGACCTTGTCGTTCTTTTACCGCATTGCCACATCCCCCACCACCACCTCCCCCCCCACCCCAACCTCCATCCTCAATGTGTGCCCAGCCACCCGTTCCCAACCTGATGAAGGAAAGTCAAATTTTGCACCCCCAGCCCCCAAAGCATAAAACTACCTGAGCGATTCCGTCTTGTTAAACTGACGGCAGTCGGAGGAAGGGAAGAGGATTCGGTCGATGTCACGCAGCACCAAGTCTTTCACATCAGAGTACGCCATGGTGACGTTGCTGAAACAAAAGCAGGAAAAGGATGACGTGGAGCCAGGGTTGGAAAATAAAGCAGAACTCTGAGCTACGCAGGTTTGGAGGGGATTAAATATTAGCAATATCACCTCTTACCGGTCAACTGCATTTTTAATACAAACTCACAAACCCACTTTAAAGAGGGACACTGGAGATTTATCATCAGCTAATATGCCATCACTCACTGGATAATGTGGCATTGCTATATTAACATTCACCACACATGAGGTGGTCATTCAACTAATTTGCCGGAATTCTACCGCCACGCCACGTCTTGGACACTTCACAAATGTGGTCATTGTAAATGTGACAGCTAATTTGCACACAGCAAACAATCCCAAAGTGCTTACTGATTATAAGCAGACAATCTGTTTAAGTGATGTGGATTAAAGGGCATATAGAGGTCGCCACACTGGGATAGCTCGCCTTCGTCAAAATAGTCTCATGGGATTACTTCTGTCCACCTTGGTTTTTAATGCCTCATCCAAGTACAGCACCTCCGAACATGCAGCACTCCTCCAGCACAGCACTGGAGTGTCCCGGGGTGGGCGGCTATGCAATTAGTATTGCCCCCCTTTCCCCTGACCCTCAGCCTCCACTTTCCCAACAGCCCAGTTAATTACTCCTTCAGGTGTATATTGAATTCCCTGTCTAAAAGTTACATTGACTTTCCCCACATCCTGATCAGACAGTCCATTCCAGGTCACAATAACTTGGAGCCAAAAAATAAATTCCCATCTACTGCCGGTATCATTTTTGCCTATTTATTTCAAATGCACCTCCTCTGATTAATGACCCACCTGCCAGCAGAAACATTTTCTCCTTATTTACTCTGTCAAAAGCCCTCAAAATTTATAACTGCTTGATTAAATCAACTTGGGAAAGACAGCACAACTTGGGGAATTCAAAACTAGCACAGGGGAGTCGGGCTGGAGTGGCTTTGATACATGAGGGAACAATCGCTGCGCAAGTGGTGCCTGCTGTAATCTGGTGAATGTTCTTCACAGCAGCCAGGAGCTGTCACTGCATCAGAAAGGGAAATGCAAGAAATGGGGTTTATTAAACTGAGGGGTGTTTTTACATCGACAAGTTTGTTTGACAAGTGAAAAGTCATGGGTCAGATAAAATTCTCTGGCCCGGAAATGTGCAGTTGTATTGTGTCAGCAGAGGCCAGTTCATCTACATTTCCGGATCAGTGAGATAAGATCCCTGAGGAATGCCCATCTCAGTGTTATCGTTACAGCTTCAGAAAAAAAAAATGTCAAACTCATGTTACATTCATCTCAACTGCGGAAAAACACCCAGCAATGCGATCGCTCGTGTGTCCCCCAAAGTCTTGATCACCTCCAAAGGACGATTTCAGGTCCAGAATAAACAGGTCCTGGGCAGATTTTCCCATTCCCTGCACCCAGGATGAATGGATTACTAGACCACACAAAGACAGTTCAACTGGGGTTGTTAATGGATTGTCCTGGTGTTCCAGCAGTGCTGTTGCTGGTCCATGCTGAGGTGAAAGAAACATAGAAGTTAGAAGCAGGGGTAGGCCATTCAAACCTTCGAGCCTGCTCTGCCATTCATTTAGATCATCAAATTCAATATCCGGATTCCTGAAACATCCCATGATCCTTTTAACACCAAGAACTATATCTAATTTCTTCTTGAAAATCAGACAGCATTTTGGCTTCAACCACTTTGAGGTAGTGAATTCCACACATTCACCGTCCTCTGGGTGAAGCAATTTTTCCTGACCTCAGTTCTAAAAGGTTTACGCCTTATCCTCAAACTATGACCCCTGAGTTCGAGACACCCCCACCACCGGGAACATTCTTTCTGAATCAACCCTGTCTAATCCTATTAGAATTTTATACGTTTTTCTAAGATCCCCTCTCACTCTTATAAACACCAGTGAATGTAATCCTAAATGACAGACCCGCCATCCCAGGAATCAGCCTGGTAGACCATTGCTGTATTCCCTCTACCCAATATTCTCCTCACCAGCGATCTGCCCCGAAGCCCACATCCCTTGAATAAGATATTCATAGCTCAATCAACATCATAACAGATCATTGGTCAACATCCTACTGCTGCTTGTTGAGCTTGAACAGAAAACCTGATCTCATCTAAAACTCACATGAAGTCACATTCTCAGAGCATTGCGCATCGGAGATGACGCAAGTTGGCCCCAGTCTATCAATCCTCAATTTCATAATTCTCACTCTTGCTTTCAAAATCCTCCAGGGTGCTCTTCCCTCACTTTAATATCCTTCGACCCCCATTGTGCATCTCCAATTCTAAATCTTGAATATTTCTTTTTAATTACTCCAGCATTGCCAGTTTGAAGCAGCCTGGGCACTAAGCTTGGAATTTTCCTCCCTGAAATGCACTCTGTGCCTGTTTCCACCCTGAAACTGAATCCTAAGTTTTTGGCCATCTGTCAGTGGTTTGTTACTATCGCTCTCCTATTCCCTGTGCGATAGAAAGTGTGCGTGGGCCAAAACCTGCATTTCAGAATTTCCATTTTGTGGATGTGTTTTCAAGTCAACACCTTTGCCAAAAGGTTTGTCAGCCTTGGCTCAGTTGGTAGCCTCTGAATCATAAGGATCCAGGCTCATCCAGCAGATAGTCTGGCACTGGACCGAGGATGTGCCGCACTCTGAAAGGTGCCATCTCTCTGATGACCTGTCAACCCTGTCTGCCTGCTCGGGCAGATGGAAAAGGTCTTGATGAAGAACAAGTTCTGCCAGTTTCCCAAGGGGAGGCAATGGCCTAGTGGTATTATCGCAAGAATAACCCAGAAACACACCTAATGTTCTGGGTTCGAAACCCACCATGGCAGATGATGAAATTTGAATTCAATACAAAAAAAATCTGGAATTAAGTATCAACTGATGACAATGGAACCCATTGTCAACTATCATAAAAACCCATCTGCTTTACTAATATCCTTCAGGGAAGAAAATCTGTCATCCTTACCTGGTCTGGCCTACATGTGACTCGAGCTACAGCAATGTGGTTGACTCTCAATTGCCCTCCAAGAAAAACTACAGATGAGCAATAAATACTGGTCAGCCAGCGACACCCATGTCCCGTGAATGAATAAAAGTCTGTCCAAGTCGAGGGCAAGTTTTGATTTGATTTATTATTGTCACGTGTATTCGTATACAGCTAAAAGTATTGTTTCACATGCACTATGCGTGCGTTCGGATGGGCAATAAATGTTGGCCTGGCACATCTCTCGAATGAATGAAAAAAAAGTCTCAATCTGAAATACAGATCACTTGATCACCATCACACTGTTTGTTGAGCTTGCTGAACAGAAATTGGCGGCCATACTTCCTGCAGAATGTCCGTGACTACATTGAAAAAATATTTTAGTGGACGTAAAAGCACTCTGGAACATCTGGTGGTCACAGAAAGTGCGATATAAACACAAGTCTTTTTAACTCTCCAGTAAGGTTGGGGATGGGTTGCACAACCGTTTTAACTTAATGCCCTGATCAGGGATCTCAATTACAAAGGAATGAACAAGTTGTGTGGAGGGTTGTACAGGGTCGTAAATCTCAGGCAATGCAAACAAAAGCTGAAAGCCACAAGCTGTCAACAATAACTTTTGGAGCAGAATTACACGTGCACTTTAATATTCTGCACAAGATTAGATTAAAGAGGCTTAGAGTTGACATTCAGCACGTACTGTCCTCGTTTGATTACCCGCATCCTTACAATAAACAAAACTTGCTCATGTTTGTGTGCATCATGCAATAGGTTCAGGAAATGAAACTGGGCTGCAAAAGTAATCAACAAAGCTGGGGGAGTGAGGCTCCTCTCTGTTCCACCTGCCTGCATCCAAGGCTCTGACCATAGCACAGACAATGCAGAGATAGCAGAGGATTCAGAGCAACCGCTATGACCAGCCTGAGTACCCTCAAACCCGCGGCAGTAACCACAAATTCCAGACACGTTAGCTCACTAGGTGCCCGAAGCCTGCTTTGTGAATAGGTTATACTCTATTGGGCGGAAGGGAATGCTTTTGTGCAAGTAGTCACCAGCCCTCTCAACACATACATAATGTGCACAATAAGCACGATTTCCACAACAACCATGAATCATGCTAAACAGCCATTCATAGTGTGCCAGAGGGGGATCAGCTTTCTGCTTGGGCTAAGGGCCACACTTGAGCCTGGCATTAAATCAAGTGTGCCTCAGGAATTCTTGCAACTTTAAACAAAGTTATGCTTCTCCAAGATAAACGGATACCCAATTTCTCACTGGGCAACCTGAAATCTGAATTAAACCCAATTCCTGCGATCGCTTAGTGAGGAAATAGAGGCCATTTGGCCCCTTGGGCCTGTTTCATCAACCAAGGCTGATGTGTGACCTAATTTCACCTGTCTACCATAACTCCCCACGCTCCCTTACACACCCTCATAACATCTTTGAAGTCTCAGTTAACAATAAGTCAGTTCAGGCAAAGTGAAGACAAGAAATATTCAGTAGGTCATGGAAATTGCCTTTCAATATCCAGGGTCTTTACCAAGTGTGGGATAAGGGATGATGCAGATAGCGTCAGTGCATGGAGCCAAGGAAATATGGAAACGGGAATATTTACAGCAAACAGCTTTGCCCTGATCCAAGTGAGTGCATGTGAGTCTGAGAATGGATCAAGCCCAGGGGTGATCCAGAAGGACGGAGAATATTTCAAATTCACATCACGCACATCAACCATGCACAGACACATGCTTGCACAGAGACATGCATACACACATGCACACACACACACGTAAAAAACTTTATTAGATACAAGTAGGCTGACATTCACATTGTAATGAAGCTACTGTGAAAATCCCCTAGTCACTACATTCCGGTGCCTGGTTCAGGTACACTGAGACACACTTTAGCATGGCCAATTCACCTAACCTGTACATTTTTGGAGTGTGGGAGGAAATCAGAGCACCCAGAGGAAACCCACTCAGACACAGAGAATGTGCAAACTCCACACAGACAGCGATCCAAGCTGGGAATCAAAGCCGGGTCCTTGCATACATGAGCGCACACACAGAGGGCACGCACACACACACAGAGACACACACAAACACAGAGACACACACAATTAGGGGTGGTCAATAAATTCTTGTTATGCCAGTGATGCGCATGTCCTGTAAGTAAATAAAACACTGTCCAAGGCCGCAAGGAACTATAAAACATTGTGAACGTAGCCCAATCCATGAAACCAGCCTCCCATCTATTGACTGTGTTTACACTTCCCGCTGCCCCAGAAAAGCAGCCAGCATAATTAAGGACCTCACGCATCCCGGACATTCTCTCTTCCAACTTCTTCCTTTGGGAAAAACATACAAAGGTCTGAGGTCACGTACCAACTGACTCAAGAACAGCTCCTTCCCTGCTGCTGTCAGACTTTTGAATGGACTTATCTTGCATTAAGTTGATTCTTCTCTACACTCTAGCTGTGACTGTAACACTACATTCTGCACTCTCGTTTCCTTCTCAATGAACGGTGTGTTTTGTCTGTATGGCGTGCAAGAAACAATACTTTTCATGTTAATACATGCTGACAATAATAAATCAAATCAAATCAGACACAGCCGCAGAGACAGAGACCGAGACCAGCCCATACGACATTGAGAGAACCCCAACTGGGAGTTGTTCCACAAAAGCTGATGGGAGCCCATGATAGTCTCCTCCTCCTGGCAGGAGAGATGAAGCTGCGATTTTCCTGCTTTATCTTTCAACTGAATATAAATGATCATGCAGGCAAGGGAATCCTGGCTCTGGCATGTTGACAGATACGTGGCCCTCAAATATCATCATTTAAAACTCTCATTGCCCAGTTGGTAGGAGCTTTGAGTGCAAATTGTCACATTTTCCTCCACTTGATAACATCACTTCAAAAACTGTCCATTGCCAGGGCAATGCTCTGGGACATTCTGGGATGTGAAAGCTGCTACAGAAATGCAAGCGCTTTCTCTCTGCTGAAGACTGTAACAAAGCAGATTAGAAAATGGTACGACTTTCCTCTGGGGTTACAATGCTCGCAGACATGGGCAGCTGCGAATCAATTCCAACCTCCTAGACTACCTGGATCCACTACAGTTAATCTACCGCTGCAACAGGTCCACAGTAGACACCATCATTCTGGCCTGCACTTAACCCTGGAACACCTAGATTACAAAGACATTTATGTCAGACTCCTATTTATTACCTCCAGCTCAGCCTTCAACAACATTATTCCTAAAAAAAAAACTCACCTCCAAACTCCATGGCCTGGGCCTCAGTTCCTCCCTCTGTGACTGGATCCCGAACTTCCTAACTCAAGACTGCAATCAGTAAGGATAGGCAACAACACCTCATCCCCGGTCATCCCCAACACTGGTGCCCCACAAGGCTGTATTAGCAGCCCCCTACTCTGCTCCTTATACACCTATTACTGTGTGGCCAGATTTCTCTCCAACTCAATTTTCAAGTTTGCTGACGACACACCGCAGTGGGTCGGACCTCAAACAATGACGGGACAGAGTACAGGAATGAGTTAGAGAATTTGGTGAACTGGTGTAGCGACAGTAATCTCTCCCTCAATGTTAACAAAATGAAGAGATAATCAACGGCTTCAAGAAGCATAAAGGAGACCATGCCCTTGTCGTCATCAATGGGGACAGAAATGGTAGAGAGCTTCAAGTTTTTAGATGTCCAGATCACCAACAGCCTGTCCTGTCCTGCCCCCCACCCCCCCATGCTGACACTACAGTTAAGTCCACCAACGCTTCTACTTTCTCAGAAGGCTAAGGAAATTTGGTATGTCCACTATAACTTTCACCAACTTTACACATGTACCACAGAAGCATTCTTCCTGGTTGTATTACACCTTGATATGACCTCTAGTCTGCGCAAGACTACAAGGAACTACAAAAGGTCGTGAATGTAGCCCAATCCATCATGCAAACAAGTCTTCCATCCATCAACTCTGTCTTTCCGCTGCCTCGGAAAAGCAACCAGCATTATTAAGGACCTCACCCACCCTGGGTATACTCTCTTCCACCTTCTTCCTTTGGGAAAAAGATACAAAAGTCTGAGTTCATGCACCAACTGACTCAAAAACAGCTCCTTCCCTGCCGCCATCAGACTTTTGAATGGACCTACCTTGCACTAAACTGACGTTTCTCAACAGCCTAGGTATAACTGTAACACTACATTCTGCGCACTCTCATCTTCATCTCTAGGAACAGTATGCTTTGTCTGTATAGCGCGCAAGAATCAATACTTTTCGCTGTCTGTTAATACGTGTGACAATAATAAATCAAATCAAATCTGCTGAAATGGGCATTGAGGCTCAATTCACATCTGCCAGTCATTAAAAGCCTGGAATATTAATCTATGAATGCAGAAAAGATTTAGCTCTTTTACTAACAGCAGCATTATTTTGCATCACAAGTCTTTGCTCGGGTATATGATGGTACTGAAGAGTCTGCATACTGAAAAGTGTCTGCAAACATGCTGAGTGGTTTAATTTGCTGGTTTGCTCCATAACACATTTCCCCCCCACCGCCACAGCCCCACTCCCCCCTTGAGCCCCACTCCTCCACTTCTCCCCCGTGACCCCACTCCTCCTTCTCCCCCCATGATCCCATTCCTTCCTCCCCTCCGATGACCCCACTCCTTCTCTCCCCTCCACCCCCGGTGACCCCACTCGTCTCCCTGTTCATCCCTCCCTCCACGTGACCCCACTCCTCCTCCTCCCTCCCGTGACCCCACTCCTCCTCCTCTTCCTCCTCCACTGTGACCCCATTCTTCCTGCTCCCCTTCCCTGTGACCCCACTCTTCCACAAAAGTGTTCTTCAAGGGGGGAGAGTGAATCACCTCCTGGCTCCTCAAAGCCTGTCCACCATCTACAAGGCACTGGTCAGGAGTGTGACAGAATACTCTCCACATACCTGCATGAGACCAGCTTCAAGAACACAAGATGATCAGCATCATCCAGGACAAAGCAGCCTGTTTGATTGCTATCCCTTCCACAAACATTCACTCCTTCCACCACTGATACTCAGAAGCAGCAGTGTGTACCATCTACAAGACGCACTGCAGGAACTCACCAAAAATCCTTAGGCAGCACCATCTAAACCCATGACCACTACCATCTATAAGGACAAGAGCAGCAGATACCTGGGAACACAATCGCCCGGAAGTTCAGCCCTCCAAGTCACTCACCATCCTGACTTGGAAATATATCACCATTCTGTCACTGTCACCGGGACAAAATTCTGGTAACCCCTCCCTAATAGAACTGTGGATGTACCTACATCTCAGGGGTTCAAGAAGTCAGCTCTCCACCGCCTTCTCAAGAACAATTAAGGATGGGCAATAAATGTTGGTTGATTTAGCTACACCTACACCCCATGAATGAAAAATAAAATCTGGCTTTCAAAAAAAATTAATATTGAGAGAAGCTACTGTGCTTAAAGGTGCATGGGGTCAGAAGCCATTTTATATGGGTGAATCTCAACAATATAGGCTAATCTTGCCCAGCCCAATGGCGGCACAGTGGTTAACACTGCTGCCTCGCAGCGTCAGGGACCCGAGTTCAACTGCCGACTGGGGTCACTGTCTGTGTAGAGTTTGCACATTCTCCCCGTACCTGCGTGGGTTTCCTCCGTGTGCTCTGGTTTCCTCCCACACTCCAAAGATGTGCGGGTTAGGTTGATTGGTTATGGTAAATTGCCACTCAGTGTCAGTGGGGCTGTCAGGGAAAATATGTGGGGCTTCGGGGATCGGGACTGGGTGGGATTGTGGTTGGTGCAGACTTGATGGGCCAAATGGCCTCCTTCAGCACTGTAGGGATTCTATGATCTGCATATAGGGATTTCTACATTAAGAGCTACTGGAGTTGCAGTCAGAATTTTCACCAGCCCTCCCTCTGTGCTTAACTTGGAAACCCTTGTAATTGGAGGAAACAACTGAATCAAAAAAGAAATCCTTTCCTGCAATCTCACTATGTTAAAAAAATCCCAGGTACAACACTTCATTTCAGAATAGCTGCCCACCAACTCTCGTGGCACAGTGGTAATGTCACTGGACTAGTAATCCAGAAACTCATCTCTAGGAATGTGGATTCAAATCCCACCATCATAGCTGGTGAAATGTTGATTCAGTAAGTCAATTTAGCAATCAATTAAAATCAAAACATATAAAGTTAATCAAAAAATATAAACTTAATAGAAAAATCTGGAATAGAAAACTGGCCCTCCATAGTCAACATATTTCCCCAAAGATAGGGGAGTCTAAAACTAGAGGGCATAGGTTTAAAGTGAGAAGAGAGAGATAGAAAAAGATAGAAAAAGAGGATGTCAGGAACAAGCTGCCAGAGGTAGAGGTAGGTACAATTTTGTCTTTTAAAAAACATTTAGACAGCTACATGGGTAGAATGAGTATAGAGCGATATGGGCCAAATGCAGGCAATTGGGACTAGCTTAGTGGTAAAATCTGGGCAGCATTGCAAGTTGGGTCGAAGGGCCTGCTTCCATGCTGTAAACCTCTATGACCATGCTTCATGCCTCAGTAAAGGTGCCATAAAACTATAACTGTTGTAAAAATCCCGTCTGCGTCACCAATGGAAAGGGGTCACAGTTTGAGGATTTTCAGACTGAGATGAGAAATTTCTTCACTCAGAGGTGAATGAGTACCGCAGAAAGTTGTTGAGGCCAAAACATTGTGTGATTTCAAGAAGAACTTATTTATAGCTCTTGGGGCAAAAGGGATCAAGGGATATTGGGGGAAGGAGTGATCAGGATGTTGAATATGACCAGCCATGATCAAAATGAATGGTGGAGCAGACTCAAAGGGCCAAATGGCCTGTTTTTGCTTCTAGTTTCTAAGTTTCTAAATCTGTCACCCTAATCTGATCTGGCCTACATATGACAACATAGCAATTAGCAATAACCAGTAAGAACAAGTCATGGGGTTGGCTCTTAACAGGCAAGTCACCCAGTTGCACCACCATCTCAAGGGCAATTATGGACAGGCAACAAATGTTTGTCTAGCCAATGACATTTACATCCCAAGACAGGATACTAAAAAAAATTATTGCTAGTGGCAGGAATATTCTACATGATTTTGTGCAGGTGATTTGTGAAAATAAATACTGGGAGAGAACGCATCATTAGGAAGTGGTCATTGCGTCTTTTCTCGGATGTTTGAAAACATGTGGCAATTCAATCAAACATCTTTTCCCTTTAATTACATTGCTCTGCTCGCTTCTTTTGAAGCTGGTTTATGGTTCCGTCACACTAAATTCCTCATCTATCTCAAAATCTAAAAGCTAATTTCTTACCTCTTTTTTCCCCATTAAGAGTGGCTAGCAGTAAACCATATGCCAAACGGGGAATGAATTGCTTGTGTGTGTGTGTGTGTGTGTGTGTGTGTGTGTGTGTGTGTGTGTGTGTAGAGCAGTGGGCTAGCATGCAAGTCCATCCAGCTGTCAGTCCAGAATGGCGGGGAGGTAAGTCATCTCCACTGACTCTCCATTCCCCTGGTTCCCCTGCTTCATCCTCCTCCCTTCCATGTTTCATTCTATACTTTTAAAAAAATATATTTGTCACAAGTAGGCTTACATTAATACTGCAATAAAGTTACTGTGAAAATCGCCTAGGCGCCACACTCTGGCGCCTGTTTGGGTGCACTGAGGGGTATTTAGCATGACCAATGCACTTAGCCGGCACCCTTTTCAGACTGTGGGAGGAAACTGGAGCACCCAGAAGAAACCCATGCAGGCATAGGGAGAATGTGCAAACTCCGCACAGTGACCCAAGCTGGGAATGGAAACCAGGTCCCTGGTGTTGAGCAGTGCTGACCACTGTGCCATCCTCCACTTCCAGCCGTGTTACGTAGTTCCCCACTCTCCACTTTTGAAGAAACTTCTCAAAAGAGAATGCTTTCCAACTGAGTTTTTGGATACCCTCCCTCCATCGCCAGTTGCCCAATCTCTCCCACCTCTGCAAAGTGCCAAAAGATCTCCTCCACCACCACCCCCTCCCCACCACAGAGAAGAGTGCTCTATCAAATTGGGAGTTAGTGCTGTTTAAGGATAATCTATAAAACCCAAATGGTTAATGGGCACGAAGCCACAGCAAAGCCAAAGGCAATAACACAGCCTTGGATGTGTTGCCTGCTTTCTATCACCAAAAGGGTGTCTGAAGTAGGAACTGAAAATTCACACAGGCATGTCAGACTGTGGCAATCCTGGATTGGGAGCAGAGGAGATTTACCAGAACGGTTCCAGAGATCTGGGATTTTAGCTGCAAGGGTAGGTTGGAGAATTGGAGTTTGTTCTCCTTGGAACGTTGAGATATAATCGAGATTATGGTAGGCTTAGGTAAGAAAGACAAAGAAAGGAGGGGGGGAACTTTCTTTATGCAGTTTGGATGCTAATGCCCTGGGAACTTGGTGCCAATTAGGGTGATGGAAGCAGAGATGTTGAATGTTGGTGGTGGTGGGACTGACTGGATTGTTTGTGGACTGGATGGGCTAAATGGTCTGCTTCTATGCTGGAATGACTTCATGGTTTAGATGGTAGAAAGGTTCTGGCTGGAGAGTTGAGAACTAGTGGGGCATGGGCTCAGTCCGATGAGGAGAGTTTAGACAGACTGGGCTTGTTTCCACTGGAATTTAAAAGAATGAGGGGGTGACGTGATTGAAGTTATATTAGATCCTGATAGTCTTAAACATGGAAGGGATGTTTCCTCCTGTGGACGTGAGTGCAAACTAGGGAATATGATTTTAAAAATGGGGGTCATCCTTTTAGGACAGAGATGAGGAGAATTTTTCCCTCCGAGGGCGTGAGACTTCAGAGATGCTGCCTCAGAAGGCAGTGGAGACAGGGTCAATGAATATTTTAAAGGTGGAGGTAGATGGATTCTTGTTAGATAAGGTAATGAAAAGGCCCTCAGCAGTACATAGGAATGTTGAACACAAAATGTAAACACATCAGCCATGGTCTTATTGAATGGAGGAGCAGGCTCGAGGGGTCAAATGGCCTACTGCTGCTCCATTGCTTACGTGTGTCCATATAAATGGAATCGAGGGACGTGGGATAGGGCGTGAAAGTGGAATTACATAAGAACATAAGAAATAGGAGCAGGAGTAAGCCATCTGGCCCTTCGAGCCTGCCCCGCCATTCAATAAGATCATGGCTGATCTGTCGTGGCTCAGTTCCACATTCCCGCCCTCTCCCCATAACCCTTAATCCCCTCTCTTATCAAAAACCCATCAACCTGCGTCTTAAAAATATTTAGCGAGGTAGCCTCCACCACTTCAACGGGCAGAGAATTCCAGAGATTCACCACCCTTTGAGTGAAGAAGTTCTTCCTCAACTCCATTCTAAACCGCCCCCCCTTTATCTTGAGGCTGTGCCCCCTAGTCCTACTGTCCTTTTTGAGCGGGAAGAGTCGATAGAAACTGTGATCTCATTGACTGCCACATGGCTGTTTCAGCTTCCTCCTGGCTGGATTGTTTGGGAGGGGGTGTGTGCGCACATGTGCGTGAGCAGGGGTGATGGAAACAGAGATGCTGAATGATTTCACAATGAAATCAGATACGCAGGTTTGGTCTGAGACAGTTTGTGCTTTTAACATAGGGTCTCACTGCAGCTGAGCTACTCAATCATGCAAACCAGCCACCCAGTGTAGACTCTGTCTACACTTCCCGCTGCCTCAAAAGCAGACAGCATAATCAAAGACACTGTGTGTCCCGGACATACTCTCTTCCACTTTCTTCCTTCAGGAAAAGATACAAAAGTCTGAGGTCATGTCCCAATCAACTCAAGAACAGCTTCTTGCCTGCAGCCATCAGAATTTTGAATGGACCTACCTCGCACTACGTTGCTCTTTCTCTACACGCTGACTTACTCAGTTAATGGAAGGGCACTGGGGAGAATTATAGAACAGAGAGATCTAGGGGCAGATGTTCATAGCTCATTGAAAGTGGAGTCACAGGTGGACAGAGTGGTGAAGAAGGTATTAGGTGTGTTTGTTATCATCAGTCAGAACATTGAATACAGGAGTTGGGATGTCTTGTTGAAACTGTACAAGACATTGGTAAAGCCACATTTCGAATACTGTGTACAGTTCTGGTCACCCTATTATAGAAAGGATATTATTAAAGAGTGCAGAAAAGATTTACTGGGATGCTACCAGGACCTGATGGTTTGAGCTATAAGGAGAAGCTGGAGAGACAGGGACTTTTTCCTCTGGAATTTAGGAGTTTAGGGGAGATCTTTTCAAAATCTATGAAATAATGAGGGGCAGAGATCAGCTAGATAGTCAACATCTTTTCCCAAAGGTAGGGGAGTCTAAAACTTGGTTTAAGTGAGAGGAGAGAGATACAGAAGGGTTCAGAGGGGCAATTTTTTCACAGAGGGTGAGAGTGTTTGGAACAAGCTGCCATAGGTAGTAATAGAGACAGGTACAATTTTGTCTTTTAAGAAGTGTTTAGACAGTTATGAGTAAGATGGCTATAGAGGGATATGGCCTGAATGCAGGCAATTGGGACTAGCTTAGTCATTTAAAAAAGGGTGGCATGGAAAGTTGGGCTGAAGGGCCTGTTTCCATGCTGTAAACCTCTATGACCCTAACTATGACTGTAACACTATATTCTTCACTTGTTCCTTTCCTTCTCTATGAACAGTATGCAAGAAACAACGCTTTTTATTGTATGATAATACACGTGACAATAACAGATTAAATCAAGTTAAAAACCAAAAAAACTGGTTCCTCCTTCAAGCAGTGGCCGGGGGGTGGGGGAGATGGAGGTAACAGCTTCCTATTTCCCAGAATTTAAAGGTATTCAGTTAAGTCAAGCATGAAAAAAAATAAAGAATAGGTGAAGGAGGTTCAACTTTAGAATTACTGGGGATGTTTTTGGCATCAATCTCATGAATAATCTGTAAAGAGGGGACAGGGTCAGAAGGCAATCTACCTGTTTACCCAGTGCTGCCCTGGAAACCAAACTAACTAAAATATAATAGTTCAATCCTGGAGCAATTTGGCAGTGACTGGAAGATTCGCTGAAGATTAACATGCCAACTTCCAGCACAGTAAAACAGATTTAACTCCTCAGGGAATGGAAAAGCAGTCTGAACACAGAGAAGGAAAACATTACTAGTGACTATTTAAAAAGAGCTGATTATTGTACACAATAACAGCATAAAGTGAAAACAATCTACCCTTTTCAAAGCCTGTGGATCACAAGCCCTTACTAATTCCACACGTAGGCAAAACTTTTATTACATATCCACCTTTAAAATATCCCTGTTTCAGGGTGGGTGGCCAAAGCCACAGGTTTTAAAAGCAATTTTAACAGAAGGGAAGGAGGTTTAAGGAGGGAGTTCCAGCAATCGGCACAGTGGCAGCTAAAGACAAGACCACCAATGGTGGAGCAAGTGCACAAAGCTGGAACGAGAGGGTTGCAGGTGCCTGAGAGTGGTCATGCTTGAGAAGGTAGCAAGATAGGGAGAGGCCAGTCCATGGGAGGGATATGAAAACACAGGGGAGAGTTTTAGGATTGAAGCGTCAGTGGACTGGGAGTTAATAGTAGGTCAGTAAGCACGGGTGGGCCTGATGAACGGCAGCCTAATAAAGAGAAGTCTAAATTAGAGGAAACGTTTAGGTTAAAGGTTTTGGAGCCAATTTAATCTAATCCACCCTCACCTTCCCATTACTTCATTCAGCTGTTTAAATGCATTCAGGATACAAGCCTCAGCCTGGCTCTTGCCTATTTTAACTGCTGATCTTCCGTGTGTACACGTCAGTCCCTGAATCACAAACCTGTCTTCTCATCTCTCCGCACGGCTGCAGCTGAAAGTGTCTTTTCCTTTCTCCACGCTGCTTACTAACTTATTTGCCTCTGTTTCCGCCTCAGACATCCAACAGGGTGGCTCTTACTTGCTGCTTGCTTACCCAGCCCCCAGTAAACAGGGATTAAATGTGTTACTCTTGTGGGATTTCCTCCAGGTCCCATGTGTGTGTGTGTCTCTCTCTCTCTCTCACTCTGTGCCACGCTCTAGGTGCAGGTGACTGGTGTACTGGCACTGTCATTGGACTCGTAATGTTGTGGAGATGCTGGCGTTGGACAGGGGTAAGCACAGCAAGAAGTCTCACAACACCAGGTTAAAGTCCAACAGAATTATTTGGCAGCACTAGCTTTCAGAGTCTCAGGCTCCTTCATCAGGTGAGTGAGGAATTGTGTTCTCAACAGGGCATATACAGACAAACTCAACTGGACTTGTAATCCAGAGACCCAGGTTCAAATCCTACCATGTCAGTTGGTGAAATCTGAATTGTTGAAATGTTGTAAAAACCCTGATCCCTGTTCAGGGAAGGGAACCTGCCATCCTTACCTAGTCTGGCCTACATGTGGCTCCAGGCCCACAGCAATTTGGTTGACTCTTAAATGCCCTCTGAGATGACTATCAGTTTAAATGTGGGTAATAAATGGAGGCGCAGCCAGCGACATCCACATCCCATCAATGAGTAAACTAAACCAGGTCACGTACTAGTTTCAGCAGTAATGCCAGGCATTTGAGGACCTCTGAAAATGACCATCACCTAGAATTCACAGTGTATGGTATTCTTTAGCTCTCCTTCACTTAGTTTAATCCCCAGACGTGCTGTTCCAATATTCAACATGTGGTATCCTGAATTAGCCTGCAGTAACCCTCCATTACCAGTCAGCCCAGGTCGAAATCCTTTCTGCATAGCACTCTCTGCAAGAATGTGGCTGCCTCTAAAATGTGCCTCACCCTGATAGTTTTGGAGTCAGTGAATTTAATTGAACCCTCCAGCCACCTTGGGGCAAGTCCATCTGTCTGTCAGACTCCCTCAGGGAAAGGTTTGTGTCTGTCAGAATTACCACCTCACTGCCCCCAGATAAAGGTCTACCAAAACCCTGGGGAATCCCAAAGCAACACATTCTCCATCTGTGTTGCAGCCTTAGTCTGTGTACAGTGAATATGTTTTCCCCTCTCGTCAGCCTCTAATTCAGGTTTGAGTTTGGATACATACACCCTTGGTTTGCAAAAGGAAGTGCATAGTGAATAAAAGCATAGAAACTAGAAATAGGAGCAGGAGGAGGCCTTTCTTTCCATAACCTTTGATCCCATTCGCTCCAAATACTATATCCAGCCGCCTCTTGAATACATTCAATGTTATGGCATTAACTGCTTCCTGTGGTAATGAATTCCACAGGCTCACCACTCTTTGGGTGAAGAAATGTCTAATCTCTGTCCTAAATGGTCTACTCTGAATCCTCAGACTGTGACCCTGGTTCTGGTCTCCCCTATCATTGGGAGTATCCTCCCTGCATCGACCCTGTCTAGTCCTGTTAGAATTTTGTAAATCTGAACTCCAGCGAAAACGATCCTAACCTAGTCAATCTCTCCTCATACATCAGTCACCACCATTCCCGGAATCAGTCTGGTAAATCTAGGTGTTACCAAAGGTGCACTGGAAACAAAGGACTTGCCATTCCCCAAAACAACCTGCAATGTTACCGCAAAGACCACCATCTTCAGCCAGAAGTGCTGAGTGGATGATCCATCTCAGCCTCCTCTGGAGGTCCCCAGCATCACAGATGTCAACCTTCAGCCAATTTGATTCACCCATGTGATATCAAGGGGAGGTGATGGTCTTGTGATATTATCGCTAGACAATTAATCCAGATACTCAGCTAATGTTGTTCGAACCCAGGTTTGAATCCCGCCTTGGCAGATGGTAGAATTTGAATTCGATACAAAATAAAAATCTGGAATTAAGAATCTACTGATGACATGAAACCATTGTCGATTGTCACAAAATCTCATCTGAATCAATAATATGCTTTAGGGAAGAAAATCTGCTGTCCTTACCTGGTCTGGCCTACACAACTCCAGAACCACAGCAATGTGGTTGACTCTTAACTGCCCTTGGGCAACCAGGAATTGGCAATAAATGTTGGCCAGCCAGCACCGCCCACGTCCCATGAATGAATAAAAAAAAAACAAAGGCCCTATGAGTCCTGGCAATATTCTGGCAATAGCATTGAAGACTTGTGCTCCAGAACTTGCTGTGGCCCTAGCCAAACTGTTTCAGTACAAATACAACACTGGCATTTACCAGGAATGTGGAAAATTGCCCAGGTATGGCCTGTACACAAGAAACACAACAAATCCAACCAGGCCAATTACTGCTCAGTCAACTTTTGATCAGCAAATGATAGACGATGTCTTTGACAGTGTTGCAAGACACCACTAACTCAGCAATCTTCTCATCAATGCTCAGTTTAAGTTCTGCCAGACCTCACAACAACCTTGGCCAGAGTAAGGCCGAGAGCCAAGTTCTGAAGCTGGAGTGAGAGTGAGTGCCCTTGATATCAAGGCAGCATTTGACAAGAGTACCACCAGCAGCCTTTGCAAACTTGAAGACAATAGAAACCAATGGGAAATTTCTCCACAGGCTGTAATCATACATAGCACAAAGAATGATTGTGGTTGTTGGAAAGTCAATTATCTCAGCCCCAGGACGTCACTACAAGACTTCATCAGGTTATGTCCTAGACCTAACCCAGCTTTGGCTACTTAATCAATGACCTTCCCTGCACCATAAAGGTCAGAGGTGGGATGATTGCACAGTATTTAGTCCCATTTGCAACTCCCCAGATGCTGGAGTAGCCTGTGCCTACATGCAACAAGACCTGGGCTAATTCAGACCAACAAAGTTACATTTGCGCCACACAAGTGCCAGTCAATTACCATCTCTAATAAGAGAGAATTTAATTCTCACCCCGTGACATTACCACCACTGAATCCCCCATTATCAGCATCCTCCGGGGTTACCATTGACCAGAAACTGAACCCATAAGAGCAGGTCAGAGGCTCGGAATTTTGTGACGGGTAACTCACCTACTGACTCCCCAAAGCCTGTCCACTACCTACAAGGCACAAGTCAGGAGTGTGATGGAATACTCTCCACTTGTCTGGATAAGTGCAACTCCAACACTCAAGAAACTCCACACCACCCGGGGCAAAACAGCCCACCGGCACCCCATCCACCACTTTCAAGGTTCATTCCTTCCACCACCACTCAGCAGCATCCACAAGATGCACTGCAGCAAATCGCCAAGGCTCCTTTCACAGCACTTTCCAAATCTGCAACTTCTACTACCTAGGATGAAGGCAGAGGACAAATGGGAACAGCACCACCTGCAAGTTCCCCTTCATGCCATACACCATGCTGATTTGGAAATGTATTGTTATTCCTTCATTGGATGACTATCCTGGAACATCCTCCAAACAGCACTGTGGGTATTCCTACACCAGACAGTTCAGCAGTTAAGGCAGCGCTTCACCATCACCTCTTCATAGGATCTGGAATGCACTGCCTGAAAAGGTGGTGGAAGCAATGGTAACTTTCAAAAGGAAACTCAATGAATATCTGAAGGGATAAGAGCTGGGGAATGGAATGAGTGGAACACAGTTCTAGTCAGCACAGTGCAGGAAGGGTATAAGAGAGTACAGAGGAGATCTACAAGAATGTTGCCAGGACTTGAGAATTGCAGCTATGAGGAGACATTGAGTAGGTTAGGGTTGTTTTCCTTAGAAGAGAGGAGGCTGAGGGGGGATTGAGTTGCACAAAGCTAGAAAGTGCCTGATAGGTAGATGGTAAAACCTTATTCCCGCAGCTGAGGGATCAATTACCAGGGGGCACAGATTTAAGGAGATTGGTAGAAGGATTAGAGGGGACAGGAGGAAAAGTCTTTTTCACCCAGAGAATGTCGGCTGTCTGGAATTCACAGCTTACATTGGTGGTTGAGGCTGAGACGCTCAACTCATTTAGATGGTGCCAGGACCTGCATCTGAAATGTTGTAACCTACAAGGCTAAGGGGCCAGGTGCTGGAAAATGGGATTTGTCATGTTGTGGCTGCCATGATGTCATCAAGAGAGAGTTGAGACTTTGCTGCAAAAAGATATTCATTGATGAGAAGCTTGGATAGCTCCAGTCTTTACGTGCTTACAATGTGGTTTTTGGATGATTCTGCCTGAGAGAGGACTGCACCCTCTGGTGTCCATTGGTCCTTCAAGTCAGGTGACTCACTTCTGCTGCACCGTCTTAGAGAGACAGATACCACATACTTAAGCATGTTATTAAATAAGAAAGAGTACAGACAAGATTTACTAGGATGCTGCCAGAATTTGATGGTTTTAGTTATAAGGACAGGCTGGATAGACTAGGACTTCTTACCCTGGAGAAGGCTGAGGGAAGATCTTACAGAGGTCTATAAAATAATAAGGGGCATAGATCAGCTAGATACTCAACATCTTTTCCCAAAGGTAGGGGAGTTTAAAATTAGAGGGCATAGGTTTAAGGTAAGAGAGGACAGAGATGAAAGGGTCCAGGCAGCAATTGTTTCAGAGGGTGGTGTCTGGAACAAGCTGCCAGAGCTGGTAGTAGAGGAGGGTACAATTTTGCATTTTAAAAAGCATTTAGACAGTTATAAATTGATAGAGGGCAACATGGGCTTAGTGGTTGAAAGCTGGGCAGCATGGATAAGTTGGGCCAGAGGGCCTGTTTTCATGCTGTAAACCTCTACGACTCTATATTCAACGGGATTTAAATTGGTAGCTAGTTTCTTTTTTTTCTCTGGTTTGGCCAGTGCCGATGCAACGGGTTGAATGACCTCTTTCTGCACTGTAACTTTTCTATAAAAAACTCGGAAAGAGCCAGGGCGTGTACAGTAGGCAGAATGGCCTTCTGCTGTGTTGCACGATTCTTTGTGAACATTGAAAGCGTCTACCCCAACCCTCCCCACCCCCCCATTCTCAAACATGAGTGTGTAAAATAAGCAGAACAAATCCATCCCATCATCGGTGACTGAACGTTGAGAAAAAACTGCAAATACTGGAAATCTAAAATAGAACAGGAAGTGCTATAAATGCTCATCAAATGAGTCAGCAGTTGTAAAGAGCAGAGCGGATAATTTGTTATTTTGTGTGTAGCCCAGTTCTGTTGAGGGATTACAAAACAATTTTCATTTACAGACCATTGTCAGTGTAAACACACTTCAAAGCGCATCATCAAACAAAATTAGACAGTGAGCAAGGCACCAAGATACAAGGGCAGATTATATAAAAGGAGTGCCTTTGGGGGTGGGGGAGTGGTGTGGGAGAGGCGCAGAGTGTTAGAGGGGTCAGGGAGCGAATTCCAGGGTTATTTGCCACCAACGCTGGAGAGACTAAAGTAAGTCGTCTCACAACACCAGAATAAAGTCTAACAGGTTTATTTGGTAGACTCACTAGGATGAGCAATACTCCGAAAGCTTGTCTACCAAATAAACCTGTTGGACTTTAACCTGGTATTGTGTGACTTCTTATTGTGCTTACCCCAATCCAACGCCGACATCTCCACATCACGGCAAGACTAAAGTCAAGGATAGCCAAGGCACTGGGCTTAGAGGAGCATAGAAATCTCAGAGGGTTAAGGGCTGGAGGAGATCACAGAGGCAGGGAGAGAGGGGCAAGGCCAGAGTGTGATTCGAAAACAAGTGCAAGAATTGTGAAATCGACGCGTTGCTTGAGCAGAAGCTCAGGTTGGCCAGTGAAAGCAGGAGTGATAGGAAAATGGGACCCAGTGGGAGTGGGGGCATGGGACAGCAGAATCTTAAACCAGCATAAGTTAATGGGAGTTGGGAGAGCAGCCAGGAGTATGTTGGAAGAGCCAGATCGAGAGGTAGTGTAAGCATGATGAGTGTTTTAGTAGCAACGAAGTGGAGACAGGATAATTTTAGGGAGGTGCTTGTAGGTGGTCTTGGCAATAGCATAGGTGTTCTCGCGTTACACAGAGATCAGTGATCTGTGTCTCTTTGATCTGCTCTGCTAATTTCAGCACTTGCGGTTTTTATTCCAAACTAAATCTTTTCATTGACAATTTGAATCAGTATTCAACTGAAGCCTCCCTTCCAGACTTGTGGACAAACTGTTTTAAGTCCAGCTCACTTTTCCTTTGTCTTAAATCATTCATGGGCATCGCTGGCTGGCCAGCATTTATTGCCTATCCCTTGTTGCCTGAGGGCAGTTGAGAGTTAACCACATTGCTGTGTCTCTGGAGTCACATGTAGGCCAGACCAGGTAAGGACGGCAGATTTCCTTCCCTAAAAGGACATTAGCGAACCAAATGGATTTTTCCAACAAGGTTTCACGGTCATCAGTAGATTCTTAATTCCGGATATTTTTTCTTGAATTCAAATTCCACCAGCTGCCGTGGCGGGATTCAAACCTACGTCCCCAGAAGTTTCGCTGAGTTTGTGGATTAATAGTCTAGCGATAATATTATTGGGCCATCGCCTCACCTGAAATTCAAAGATCTTCAGTAAACCGGTTTGTGACCAAAGAGAAAATCAAACTCAAGATATGCTGTTGGTAAACACAAACCCAATCCGGATTATTCATTAACTCACCACTAATCACCCAACACGCGAAGATGGAAACTCTCGCACTGACTTTTCTGAAGCGTTTTGTTACCTGAATTTGTCTTTCTCTGTGTAATCTTTTGTTGCTTCCTCTGTCACGCTCTCTGTACCTGGCTCTTCTTTGAAAGCCAGTAGATGCCTCCTGACATACGTACTGTCTTCCTGTTTCTGGAAGAGATCTGGTTTCTTCTCCATTATACTATCACGATGGAGGGAGAGAGAGAGAAAGAAAGAATGGGGGGCAGGAAGAAGGGGAAAAAAAAACAGCCATTAGAAATTTGAACCGTAAACGATTGTTTCAGTTGTGACGCAGTGGAGTCAACCACATCCAATCATGGGTTCAAACGCCCCACTCAAGACTCAGAGCAATATCTAGACTAGAAACAGACCTCGAAATATAGAAATCATAGAATCCCTACAGTGCATAAGGAGACCATTCGGCCCATTGAGTCTGCACCAACCACAATCCCACCCAGGCCCTATTCCTGTAACCCCGCATAAATATCCTGCTAATTCCCCTGATATTAAGGGTCAATTTAGCATGGCCAATCCACCTATCGTGCACATCATTTGACTGGGATGAAACCAGAGCACCCAGAGGAAACTCACGCAGACAACGGGAGAACATGCAAAGTCCACAAAGACATGGACCCACATTGGGAATCAAACCCAGGTCCCCAGCACTGAGAGGCCACAGTACTAACCACTGTGCCACCCCGGAAAATGTGAGTAGGCCATTCTGCCCTTTCAGTCTGCTTTGCTATTCAATATGATCGTGGTTTATTGTCTGTCTCAACACCATACGCCATTATCCATAATTCCTGGGATGAAGGCATCATTGCCCATCCTTAAGTGCCCATAAACTGAGTGGTTTGCTGGGCCATTTCAGAGGGCAGTTCAGAGTCAACCACATTGCTGTGAGTCTGCAGTCACATGTAGGCCAGACCAGATTACCTTCCCTAAAGCACATTCATGAATTAGGACATTTTTTTAAAAATTAGAAATGGCAATGGTTTCATGGTCATTGTTATAGACTTTAAATTCTAAACTTACAAAATTCTAACAGTGTTAGACAGGGTAGATTCAGAAAGAACATTTCCAATGGTGGGGGGTTCCAGAACAGGGGTCATATCTTGAGGATAAGGGGTAAACCTTTTAGAACTGAGGTGAGGAGAAATTTCTTCTCCTAGACAGTGGTGAATGTGTAGAATTCACTACCAGTGAATGTAGTTGAGGCCAAAACATTGTAAGATTTCAAGAAGAAATTAGATATTGCTCTGGGAGCTAAAGGGATCAAGGGATATTTTGGGCGGGGGGGTGGAGAATGCGGGGATATTGAATATGATGATGAGCCATGATCAAAATGAATGGTGGAGCTGGCTCAAAAAGCCAAATGGACTCTTCCTTTCTATTTTCTGTGCTCCTATGTTTAGTTCCAGATACTTAATTTACTGATTTCACAAACTCCGATACTGGATTCGAACCTGGGTCCCCAGACCATTGCCTTGGGCCTCTGGATTATGAGACCAGCGACCACATCACTATGCCACTGCCTCCCCTTAAATATTCCCACTGCAGAGCTGGGGGAAATGCTGCAGTCAGGAGTCAGCGGAATGCTCCAGGTGAGATGTTAACTATGGCTCTGCCTGCCTCAAACGTGATCACAAAAACCTGACGGTTACTCGGGCGACATGGTGGCACTGCAGCCTCACAGCACCAGGGACTCAGGTTCAATTCAGGCCTTGGGTGACTGTGAGAAATTTGGAGCATTTCCTTGTGTCTGTGTGGGTTTCTTCCAGATGCTCCGGTTTCCCCACACAGTCCAAAAGATGCGCGGGTTGGGAGGATTGGCCATGCTAAATTGCCCTTTAGTGTCAGGAGGGCTGGCAGGATAAACATGTGGGGTTACGGGTTTAGGGCTTGGATGGGATTGTTGTCGATGCAGACTCAATGGGCTGAATGGTCTCCTTCTGTACTGTACAGATTCAATGATTCTATACTTGTCTGAACCACAAGGAGCTTTCAGCGCTGATCCTGGCATCCTTCAATCCTTGGTGAACAGTAAAGAAATGGTCATTATCACTTTGTTGTTGGCAAACTGGTTGCTGCATTACTTTGTGACTGACTCCAAGATGCATTTAATTGGCTGTAGAGCGCTTTGTGTCACACAAGGCAGTGCACAAATGCAATCCTTTCTCTTTGCACATAGCTGAGAGAAGGCTGTGGTTAAACAGGAGGATTTACCTGTGAGGATGTTCAGTCTGTGAACCGCATCAACATGGTCACTGACATTGATGGAACGTTAGCATGAATCCAGAGAAAAGCAGCATGTCCACAGCCAGGGACTTCTGCTGTTTAATGATACTTCTGTGATCACAGCATTAGGGGAATTAGCGGGTGGAACATGCAATGTGTGTATTTTGTATAAAAATTAGTCAGTAAAACAGAGGCCTGCAATTATTAAACAGAGTTCCTTTTCAACCCCAAACCACGTAAATGCCACCGAGCAAGAACAGGATCTTGTTAGAGGAATGGTGGTTCCGTAAACACATGTAATGTAATAATTTGACAGCAACAGCTGTCTAAACAACTGCGCTGAGATGAAGAGGGTTGATGAAGACTAATTAGAAGTTTCGATGAAATAAAGGCTTACTTCAAGCTTGACTATTTTAATTTCTGGGAAAGTGCTAGTCTCACCCAGGGAAAGTGGCACCGTTTGTGGCTAACCTCACCAAAGATCTCAATTGCTAATACCCATTTTAAAGAGACCTGCAAATCAAACCTAAACATTAAAATCAAAAGTTCCTGCAACGTTAACCCTACTACTCTCCCCATAGATACTGCATGGGCTGCTGAGTGTTTCCAATATCTCCTGTTCTTTGTAGGAAAGAACATCACTGTGAATTGGTTTGGTACTTTGCTGCCTTCATCCACTACGCCACGAATGACCTGCGGTGCTGAATGGCCGAGGTTCTGCGGGTAGCACCCAAGCATCTCTGAATTGGAAGTTTGTGGGTTTAAGCTGCACTCGTGTCGCTGGAGCCCATAATCCAGGTTGGCACTCCCAGATCGCAGTGTCCGGGGTGCCACCCTCCAGACTGTAGGGTGCAATGTCGATAAAGTTTTAAAAATTCATCCGCAGGATGTGGGCATCATTGGCTTGCCAGCTTTTACAGCCCATCGCCAATTGCCTTCGAGAAAGTGGTGTGAGCCGCCTTTCTAAACCACTGCACTGAACTGCAGCAACAAAGCAAGGCTTTGCCTGCAGTACCTTCCAGACTCGCAAACGTCACCCACCACCTCGGACACGGGCAGCAGATGCATTCGGACATCACCACCTGGAGGTTCTCCTCAAGTCACTCACCATCCAGACCTGGAAATACATCATTGCTCTTTCACTGTCACTGGATCAAAATCCTGGAACTCCCTTCCTAACAGCACCGTAGATGTACCTACATGTCAGGGGCTGCAACAGTTCAGGAAGGCACTTCTCCATCCCTCTTCTGAAAGGGCAATTAGTGATGGGTAATAAGTGCTGGTTTGACCAGCAACGCCATAACCAATGAACAAAGACCACATTTTGTGAAAGGTCCTACCAGCCACCATTCAAAGAAGAGTTGAGGCTTTTGGTGTCTTGGCCAATGTCTACCCCAATCAAGTTGAAAAAAAAACACAGCCATGCTGTTTGTGGGGTACCAACTAACTGCTGCATTTCTTGTGTTCAATATCCAGTCTGTCATTGACAAGTGGTATGCAACATTTAAACCCTACAAGGGCCAGATCAACTCCCACAAGACAGGATCTAACCATTGCCTCTTGACATGGCATTACCATCGCTGAATCCAACACTATTGACATCTTGGAGGTTACCACTGACCAGAATATGAACTGGAATATGAACTGGAAGAGCAGGTCCAAGGCTGGGAATCCTGTGGAGGGTAATTTACTTATATATCTTGTGAACGAGTTGACAATGCTGAGGGAATTTTTTTTTGAGTTTTAGCCTAGACAGGGTGTGCAGGTCTTGGAGTGGACTTGCAGCCTTCTGATTTGATGTAGAGGGAGATACCTACGGACGTACTGGAAACTCAGCCAGGTCAATTCAGAGGTGATGTGTTGACACAACTTATACTGTGGGCTACAGCGCTCAGCTTCCATCCCGTAATGGAACAGACATTTAAAAAGTTATTCAGTCTTTAAATTCGTGAAGGGCTGCCAAAATGGAACAGTTCCACTGAGACATGGACTAAGGGTGTTTCTACTTCTGGAGTTATTGCATCCCACAGGTTCATAAGTAACATTTTCAGATCAAGCAGAGCAGCAATTTCAGACACAATGTGTGGCGAACGAAACTTGCTGGAGAGGGAGCAGGCGACTTTGGACCCTCAGTTCCCAAAGATCTCCATCAGAGACCTTTCTCGCTCCGCGTTGCAGAATCGTGGAATCCTACAGTGCACAAGGAGGCCATTCAGTCCATCAAGTCTGCACCAACCAAAATCCCACCCAGACCACATCACCACAACCGCATGCGTTTTGCCCACCTAGTCTCTCTGACACTAAGGGGCAATTTAGCATGGCCAATCCACCTAACCCGCACATCTTTGAACTGTGGGAGAAAACCAGAGCAACTGAAGGAAACCCATGCAGACATGGGGAAAACGTGCAGACTCCGCACACAGTGAACCAAGCTGGGAATCAAACCCGGGTCCCTGGCACTGAGGCGGCAGAGCGAAACATTGTGCTACCGTACCAACCTAGGTCCATTGGAGACCCATTGATGGAGAGATGGTTCAAAACCTCCATTACTGCTGTAACACATTGCAATTATATACTGCCTCTAATGTAGTAACAGGGCCCAAGGTGCCTCACAGGCGTATCAAACAAAATTCAACTATGTACCACACAAGGAGATATTAGGGCAGATGCACAATTCAAAGAGGTAGCTTTCAAAAGGAGGGGAAAGATATAGATATCCAGAGAGGTGAGTGGGGTGGGGAGGAGGGAGGGAATTCCAGAGCTTAGGGGCCCATTCAGCTGAAAGCATAGCATCCAAAGTTTGGAATGAATAAAATTGGCGATACACAAGGTTGATACACCAGAGCTAGTGCAGCACCAGGATCCTGGTGGGTTGTAGGACTTAGAGGTTGTAGAGATGGGGTGCAGGGTGATGATTGAGAAGAACAGATGCTTAAAAATCACACAGCCAGCAAAACATTAGCAAGTAAACAAAGGTGTTCTCCCTACTATCCGTGGAACAATATTTACAATCATAGGATCCCTACAGCACAGGAGGCTGCCACTCAGCCCATCAAGTCTGTACCAACTCTCCAACAGAGCAAACCCCCCATGCTCTGTCCCCATAGCCCCAAGTATTTACCCCACTAATCCCCCTCGTCTTTACATTAAGGGGAAATTTACCCTAAGCTGCACATCTTTGGAATATGGGAAGAAACTGAAGCATGTGGAGGAAACCCATGGAGATAGGAAGAGAATGTGCAAACTCCACACAGACAGTGACCCGAGGCCGGAAGCGAACCCAGGTCCCTGGAGCTGAGAGTCAGCGATGCTAACCACTGTGCCCGTGTGCCACCCTTAGCCAGCACCAGTGCGAAGAAGGCATTGCTGTTTGCAGGATCTTGCTGCATGCAAACTGGCTGCTTTCTACAAGATGATCCCCCTCACCCCACAGTTCCAGGAACATGGGTTTGATTCAGCCTCGAGTCATTGTCTGTCTGTGCAGTTTGCACATTCTCCCCATGTCTACGTGGGTTTCTTCTGGGTGCTCCGGTTCCTCCCACAATCCAAAGATGTGCTGGTTAGGTGACGTTAAATGGTTAACTTCTCCTTACTGTGTAGGCTAGGGGGATTAGTGGGGTAAATACTTGGGGCTACGGGGACAGAGACTGGGTGGATTGCGCTGTTGGAGAGTTGGTGCAGACTTGATGGACTGAATGGCCTCCTTCTGCATTGTAGGGGTCCTATGATTCTAAATATTGGAAACACAGTAAAAAGTCTGACAACACCAGGTTTTAGTCCAACCAATTTATTTACCCTAAGCTGCACATCTTTGGAATATGGGAAGAAACTGAAGCACATGGAGGAAACCCATGGAGATATGAAGAGAATGTGCAAACTCTACACAGACAGTGACCTGAAGCCGGAAGCGAACCCAAGTCCCTGGAGCTGAGAGTCAGCGATGCTAACCACTGTGCCTGTGTGCCACCCTTAGCCAGCACCAGTGCGAAGAAGGCATTGCTGTTTGCAGGATCTTGCTGCATGCAAACTGGCTGCTTTCTACAAGTTGATCCCCCTCACCCCACAGCTCCAGGAACATGGGTTTGATTCAGCCTCGGGTCATTGTCTGTCTGTGCAGTTTGCATATTCTCCTCATGTCCACAGTTGTGCTTTATATGCTCTGTCTGAGGCCAGAACTCTCCATTCACCTGATGAAGGGACTAACCTGAAAGCTTGTGCGTTTACTATCAAATAAATTGGTTGGACTAAAACCTGGTGTTGTCAGACTTTTTACTGTGTTTACCCCAGTCCAACGCCGGCACATCCACATCTAAATATTGGCCCAGGGATAATAGGGAGAACACGCTGTTTACCTTCTAACGTTCTGCTGGCTGTGAGATTTTTAAGCACCCATTCTTCTCAATCATCACAGAGTTAATTCTGGGAGCTCGTCATTCTAACAAGTGACTTAACTCTTGGGCTAGGAAGAGGAGTGTACTTCAACGGGGAAACTATGCATCATGCTGTCTGCTCGAGATGAGACACAAACCACAGACTGCAGCATGCCCGAACTGACAGCTACACACAAGCTCTCTGAACAGAGAAGTTGTCAGTGGTTTTCAATAAGAAGGACAGCAAATCATATTTTAAAGAGGCTCTGATCAGCACTTGCAGATGGATTGGAGCAGGAGGAGGCCACTCAGCCCCTCCAGCCTGCTCCACCATGGCTGATCTAAACTCAACCCCACAATTCGCCAACCCTCGATCAGGGTGGGGTGGGGGAGTTATCGAGAATTTATCTCGGTCTGCCTTGGAGAACCCTCCAATTTGATTTTCAAGTTTGCTGAAGATACCACCGTAGTGGGTCGGATCTCAAACAATGGCGAGACAGAGTACAGGAATGAGATAGAGAATCTGGTGAACTGGTGCAATGACAATAATCTCTCCCTCAATGTCAACAAAATGAAGGAGATTGTCATCGACTTCAGGAAGCGTAAAGGAGAAGATGTCCCCGTCTTCAGCAATGGGGACAAAGTAGAAAGGGTTGAAAGCTTCAAGTTTTTAGGTGTCCAGATCACCAAAAACCTGTCCTGGTCTCCCCCATGCCGACACTATAGTTAAGAAAGCCCATCAATGCCTCCAGTTTCTCAGAAGACAAAGGAAATTTGGCATGTCAGCTATGACTCTCACCAACTTTTACAACCTTTTATAGAAAGCATTCTTTCTGGTTGCATCACAGCTTGGTACGGCTCCTGCTCTGCCCAAGACTGCAAGAAACTACAAGCGTAGCCCAATATATCACACAAACCAGGCTCCCATCCATTGACTCTGTCTTCACTTCCCACTGCCTCGACAAAGCAACCAGCATAATTAAGGACCCCATGCATCCTGGACATTCTCTCTTCCACCTTCTTCCTTCGGGAAAAAGGTACAAAAGTCTGAGGTCACTGACTCAAGAACAGCTTCTTTCCTGCTGCTGTCAGACTTTTCAATGGACCTATTTTACATTAAGTTGATCTTTCTCCACACCCGAGCTCAGACTGTAACACTACATTTTGCACTCTCTCCATTCCTTCTCTATGAACGGTATGGTTTATTTGTATGGCGCACAAGAAACAATACTTTTCACGGTATGCTATACACATGACAACAATAAATCAAATCAAGACAGTCAGGGAATCTGCCTTTTGAGGAAGAGTGTGTTCCAAAATCCCATAGCCCTCAGAAAAAATTATTCCTCGTCATTTTTTACATTTTTAAACAGTGACCCTGTCTGTCCCCCAATACCCCCTCTGCCTCCTCAAGTGGTCTCCCACCCCCCAGCCCCCCAAGTGTCCCCCACCACCCTATTTCTAGATCCTCTGACAAGACTTCAGTTGGACACAGCCTATCCAACCTTTCCTCAAACTGAGGCATAGATAAACTTTAAACACGAATACTGAAGGTATCAGTGTTACAAATAGGCTTACATTAACGCTGCAATGAAGTTACTGTGAAAATCCCTTAGTCGCCACACTCCGGTACCCAGAGGAAACCCATACAGACATGGAGAGAACGTACAGACCCTGCACAGACAGTGGCCTAGGCCAGGAATCGAACCCGGGTCTCTGGCGCTGTGAGGCAGCAGTGCTAACCACTGTGCCACCTGCATATTCAAGTCCTTTGCAATATTCTAGCTTTCCCAATTACTTTCTGCACCTGTATATTACCCTTTTGCTACTCATGCACTAGGACACAGAGATCCCTCTGCAATCGCTCACCTTTCAGATAATAAGCTCCTTTTTCATTCTTCTTGCCAAAATGGAAGCTTGGAGGAATTTGAAAACGAGAATGGGAATTTTCAAATCACAGAGTGACAGACCAAGAGCCAATGAAAAACACTGAGCTTGAAGAAGGGGACACCAAGCTTTGCACTGTGTGGAGGACACACACACCCCCTCCCCCCACCCCATCTCTACTTCTGATGAGGGGACAGATTCATTCTCACCTGGAAGGTCCAAAGGTAAATGCGACAAAGAGCAGAAAGACCATCACACACACTGCTTTACGGTTACCGGATCCTAACTTCAGTTCCGTATTCTGAAAATCAGAAAGACACATCAGAAAGTGTAACAAATCTCTATTGTTTCACTGCCACAGGAAGCGAGTAAACCGATACCTCACTCCCTCCTTCAATCTCATGCCTGGCATCACTCCTGTGCCAAATGTGGAGGTGATCAGCTGCCAATAGTCACCAACAATGTTTGTCTGTCAGCAGCCACTTGGCATGGAGTAATCTTTCAGGGAATTCGGGCATTATCTCCCAATCTATGTTAGGTGGCAGAGAGACTGGACACAGCGAGGAGAAACTTTTAACTTAACCTGCCGGTTCTGCCAAACCTCGTGGGGTTCCCACTCAGTTACGGACACCAGTCCAAATGACTGAGTTTTGGAAAGGTGACTTCTGCAGACGGTCTGCGGTCGAATCAAACAGGAACAGTGTGAAGTACTGACAGCACAGACACAGCTTGTTCAGCACAACTGGTCCATGCTGGTGTCTGTGCTCCACACAAGCTTCCCTCCCAATGTTCCTCATTTAAACACATCAACGTTTCGTTCTGGACCGTGGAAGGAACTGCAGCGAGCATTACTGCATTAGGCTATTAAGCGATTGCTGACTGTGTATCGACTTCTGATTCACAGCACTGGAAATATCCGTCCGTTCCTACCAGCACTGTGGGTGCACCTGCCCCAGACAAAGTGCAGTAGTTCAAGGAGGCGACTCAGAGAAAACAATAGTTAAGAATGGGCACAAAGTGCTGGCCTAGCCAGCTGCACCCACATCTCCTGAAAGAGCAGAAAATAATCTTTCAAAGAACAGAATATGCTTTAATGTGGAACATGTCTCTCTAATGATAATTACTCTGCTTTTCCTTTATTTCTTTTTTATCAACCCTGCTATGTTTTGGGGGAGGGAGTGGTTCTTAAACACTCTTAGATCATCCCCCAACCTCTACTTGTTTTCTTAAGAAGAAAGACAAGAAGGCGGCCTGTTCAATCAGGTTTGCTGTGGGATTAAGACAGACGTCATCACCCCCTCTGGCCTGTTTGTACAGGCAGCATCATGCAGGTTCTGGTTCACGGTTACCGGATCCTAACTTCAGTTCCGTATTCTGAAAATCAGAAAGACACATCAGAAAGTGTAACAAATCTCTATTGTTTCACTGCCACAGGAAGCGAGTAAACCGATACCTCACTCCCTCCTTCAATCTCATGCCTGTTTAAGATGTTGTCAATCTCCTGCTTGCCTCTCTGTCATATCATCAGGAGGCAGCCATTTGGCCCATCGGTTCTGCACCGACCACAATCCGACCCAGGCCCTACCCCCGTAACCCCAAGTATTTACCCCAGCTAGTCCCCCAGACAATAAGGGGCAATTTAGCCTGGCCAATCCACCTAATTGGCACATCTTTGGACTGTGTGAAGAAACCAGGCCACCCGGAGGAGAGAATGTGCAAACTACACACAGGCAGTGACCCAAGCCGGGAATCGAACCTGGGTCCCTGGTGCTGTGAGGCAGCAGTGCTAACCACTGTGCCAACCCTTGAGTCTCCTCTATTATCCACTGTCAAGTAGAACCCTCGCCTGACACTGGATGGTAGGAACATCATGCGGTCCCGTTTTGTGCCCAGGGCTATGCGGGTGGAGGGTGTTTGGGAACGACCCGTGTTGGGGCAGCGGGGTGTGTGTGTGGTCTCCCAGTTCACAGAGATCAGGGTCCTGTACAATGTAACCTGAGCGTTCCAAAGCCAGCTTCACCGGGAAGATTGCAGTGTCGAACTCACTCCAAAAAAACACTCCCTATTTCAGACTTCTATGACTGAGAATTTTTTTGGGAAGATTTTTAGGGCAGCACGGTGGTTTGCACTGCTGCTTCACAGTGCCAGGGACCCGGGTTTGATTTCCGGCTTGGGTCACTGTCTGTATGGAGTTTGCACGTTCTCCCCGTATCTGCATGGGTTTCCTCCAGGTGCTCCGGTTTTCTCCCACAGTCCAAAGATCTGCAGGTTAGTTGGACCACGCTAAATTGCCCCATTACTTTCAGGGGCACTAGCTAAAGTGTACGGGGATAGGGCCTGGGTGGAATTTTGATTGGTGCAGACTCAATGGCCCGAAGGGCCTCTTTCTGGCACTGTAGCGATTCTACGATTGTGGCCGGTGATTACTGAGTTCCCAAGGGAGAATTCCAACACTCCCAGTGCTAGCCACAGTCACACACCAATTCCCGAGAGATCATACGGTAGTGGCACAGGCTGCCCAATGACTGAAGTATGGTCATATTCATTCGCGGGACATCACCCTCACTGGAAAGGTCAGCATTCTTGGCCCATTCCTGTTCTGAACCACTATTGTCTGTACAGCAGCCCTGAAACATCTGAGTGATCTGCTCGGCCAGTTCAGAGTTCACCACATTGTTGTGGGTCTGGAGTCACATGTAGGCCAGCAAGGGGTAAGGACAGCAGTGAACCAGATGGGTTTTACAGCAATCCAGCAGTCTTGAGATTGTTTTTTGAGTACATTTCTTTACTTTAATCAATTTTAATTCCCCTAGTTGCGTGGGTGGGATTTATTCACACAGGCGACATGGTGGCACAGTGGTTAGCACTGCTGCCTCTCAGCACCAATTTCGGCCTTGGGTCACTGTCTGTGTGGAGTTTACACCTTTTCCCTGTATCTGCGTGGGTTTCCTCTGGGTGCTTCAGTTTCCTCCCACAGTCCAAAGATATGCGGTGGATTGGCCATGCCAAATTGACCCTAGTGTCAGGGGGATTAGCAGGGTAAATATGTGGGATTATGAGGGTAGGGCATGGATGGGATTGTGCTTGGTGCAGGCTCAATGGACCGAATGGCCTCATTCTGCACTGTAGGGATTCTATGATTCTAACTCAGTCCAGGATTACTAATCCTGTTACACAGCCAGTGAGGAAGCATACCCAAGCTGCACTTTCCCCTTCCCCCTGACACAAGTCTTCCCCAATCTTAGAGGGCAACTTTGGAACATCCCAAACAAATGTGTCGGGGGGAAAAAGAGGGGAGAGGAGGGGGGATTTGTTCTTGTGAGTTTTTACTTCAAAGAACTGCAGCTTCAGTAGTAATTTTTAAAAGGATAAATCGTTGAAAAGCGGGGAGGCAGGTCCAAGAGAAATGAGCATGGCGTGGTGGGACTAGGGGATAGCACTTTCACGATGGAGCGAATAGCCTCCTTCTGTGTTATTATCATTCAATAAGTCTTCTTACAGACTAAACAAATGGAGCAAACAAATCGAACAAAGGTTGTGGGGCAGAAGATAATAATAAATCCACAAGTAAGTGACACCCAGTTTGAACGATAAAGGAAGGTCTGGAAGACTGCAGCTGGTTCACAATTCCACACTGAGGTACCCAGAGAAGCAGTTAAAGGGTCTGAGGCAGATTCACTACAGTTAAATGTGGAGCAACACCACCCTCTCCTGATCAATTAAAGAAATGCAACTCAACATGGATAACTAAACCTGTAAATAACAGGCAGTGGAACGTAACCTGGAAACACCCACGCATTCCAATCCTGGGCTTCAGGGACACAGTAGCAGGGTATTGTACATCCTGAATAGTGATCAGCCACTTCCAAACATATTACACTGCAGCCAACACTACGAGATGACATTATTTTACGGCAACTCTGGGAGTGTACACTCCAATGATTTTGTGCATTGGCCAAACAGACACAAGGAAAGGCTCGGTGAGGGGATACAGAAGAGAATTATCAGAATGGTTCTGGAGATGTGGGATTACATTGAAGTGGATAGATTAAAGAATCTGTGGTTGCTCTCCTTAAGAGAGTCGAGGATGTTACACAGGAGGTTTGATAGAGATGCTCAAAATCATGATGGGTTCAATTAAATGAAGAGAAGCTGTTTCCAGTGGCTCAGATTTAAGCTGGAACATGAGCTGGCAGTGATGTTAGAGAATGTGTTTTCTTTTAGACGAGTGGTTAGGATTTGGAATGCACTGATGATGAGCACGGATTCAATGCCAGTCTTTAAAAAGAAACAGAATTAATAACCAAAGGAGAAAAATTTGGCAGGGAGATCAGGGGAGTGAGCCCTTGTGGATTACTCTTCAAAAGAGCCAGCACAGATTCAAAGGGTCAAATGGCCTCCTTCTGTACGAAGAGAGGGGAAAGGGCAGCCTATACCTGGGAACACCACCAGTTCCTGGGAATACCATTTTTGGAAGTTCCTGTTCAAGTCACTCACCACCTTAACTACGAAATATTTCACCGCTTCTTCACTGTCGCTGGGTCAAACTCCTGCGATTCCCTCCCTAACTGCACTGTGGGTTTACCCATATCTCAGAGCCTGCAGCAGTTCAAGGTGACAGGTCACCACCACCTTCTGATGGCAAATAAGGTTGGACAATAAATGCTCGCTTAGCCAGCGAGACCCACATCCCATGAAAAAATTAATTTAAAAAATTGCGTGTTACTGTATCCTGTGAGTGTGACGGTAACTCACTTTCAATTCTGTGTGGGTAAGCAGGGGAGACAGATTGACTGGCCAAAATAGAGTCATGATGTGGGTATGCCGGCGTTGGACTGGCGTAAACACAGTAAAAAGTCTGACAACACCAGGTTTTAGTCAAACCTATTTATTTGATAATATTCTCACAAGCTTTCGAGGGGACAGCCTCTTCGTCAGGTGAATGGAGAGTTCTGGCCTCAGACAGAGCATATAAAGCACAGACAGTTTAGAGATTACTGATTAAAATGCGAATCCTTACACCTAACCTGCTGTTCAAGACCTGAAGTGGCTGACAATGTGAGTGGTAGGAGCACTGATCACAGTTTAAAGAGATGTGTATTGTCTCCAGACAGTACAGTAAGTGAGGTTTTGCAAACCCAGGCAAGTCACGGGGGTTACAGATAGTGCGACATGAACCCAAGATCCCTGTTGAGACCGTCCTCATGTGTGCGGAACTTGGCTATCAGTCTCTGCTCAGCGACTCTGCGCTGTCGTGTGTTGTGAAGGCCGCCTTGGAGAATGCTTACAGTCACCAGGCAAGACTGTTCCCTTCCTGTTGGCGAACACTTCAGTGGTCACGGGCATTCAGCCTCTGACCTTCGGGTAAGCATTCTCCAAGGCGGCCTTCACAACACACGACAGCGCAGAGTCGCTGAGCAGAGACTGATAGCCAAGTTCCGCACACATGAGGACGGTCTCAACAGGGATCTTGGGTTCATGTCGCACTATCTGTAACCCCCGTGACTTGCCTGGGTTTGCAAAACCTCACTTACTGTACTGTCTGGAGACAATACACATCTCTTTAAACTGTGATCAGTGCTCCTACCACTCACATTGTCAGCCACTTCAGGTCTTGAACAGCAGGTTAGGTGTAAGGATTCGCATTTTAATCAGTAATCTCTAAACTGTCTGTGCTTTATATGCTCTGTCTGAGGCCAGAACTCTCCATTCACCTGACGAAGAGGCTGTCCCCTCGAAAGCTTGTGAGAATATTATCAAATAAATAGGTTGGACTAAAACCTGGTGTTGTCAGACTTTTTACCAAAATAGAGTCAACATTGTTCAGAGCAGTGTGTGTAAAGACTGTAGCTATGCTGCACAGAGCAGTGTGTGTAAAGACTGTAGCTACGTGTACAGAGCAGAGTTGCAGATGCGGAGGTAAGGGAAATGTTGATGGGTTTTTCTTGCCAATACTGGTTGAGAGAAGTAGTGACCCCGGACGCACGCAGGGCAGCATGCTTCTCCAAGCCCCGGGAAATTTCCTATTCACATGGTTTGGACGGACAGACAAACACACAAGTGCACATGGCAATGTAACTGTTCTAACGCTCACCTCAGACATGATGCTGTCCAGTTTCTTTTTCAGCAGCGAGTTTTCCCGTTTCAGCTTCTCGTTCTCGCTGAGTGCCTCACGCAGTTTGCTCTCCAGACCCTGGAGATATTCCTTTTTCTTCTTGCGGGATTGGCAGGCCGATTCACGGTTCTTGATCATTCGCTGCTGCCGTTTCAGCAGCTTGATCTAAGGGAGGTGGAATTTTACAAAGAATTACACAGGAGTATAGAACTGGCCTTCACACAAGCCTCTTCTCAACTTGCTGAACTAACCCACCGACACACCCCCATCTATTCCTCTCTCCCTCGTGCGTTCATCTTTTCCACATATCCATGCTATTCGCCATAACCACTCCTGATCGAGGCCAAAACTCAGATTCTAGCTCAGCTAAAGGCCAGCATACGTTGTCCCTGAGACAGTGAGAGTGAAGCTGTCGTGGTGTGGGTACACCCACAGTGCTAATAGGGAGAGAGTTCCAGAGTGAGGGAACATGGATATGATTCCAAGTCAGGATGGTCTGTGACTCAGAGGAAAACTTGTAGGTGGTTGCATTCCCATGAGATCAAAAGTTTGGAAGGTGCAGTTGAAGAAGAGTTGGTGAGTTGCTGCAGTGCATCTTGTAAACGGTACATACAGTTAACACCGCTTCACTGGTAGCGGTGGGTTTGGCGGTGTACACATTTACCTGTGACACACACACACATATTCTATAAAAAGGGTCCCCTGCACAGATAAAACCTGCAAATCTATTGCTCGACAGAATTGCAAGCTTGGGTTTCACACTGTCTCTTGTTTAAGGAGCTACAGCCTAAAAAAAGTCACAACCTTCAGACAGCTTCTTGCATTTATAGAATCATAAAATCCTACAGTACAGAAAGAGGCCATTCAGCCCATCGAGACTGCACTGATCATAATCCCACCCACGCCCTCTCCCCATAACCCCATACATTTACCCAAGCCAGTCCCCCTGACATTAAGGGGCAATTTTAGCATGGCCAATCCATCTAACCTGCACATCTGTGGACTGTGGGAGGAAACCGGGAGAAACCCACACAGACATGAGGAGAATGTGTAAGCTCCTTCAAGACAGTGACCCAAGGCCAAATTTGAACCCAGGTCCCTGGTGCTGTGAGGCAGCAATGCTAACCACTGTGCCACCCTGCTGCCCAGGAGTGCCCAAAGCCACCCCAGGAGATTCCCAGGTGCTTTACAGATAATAAACCACTTTTTAAAATATCAACATTGTGTTTGCACATTCTCCGTGTCCACGTGAGTTTATTCCAGGTGCTCTGGTTTCCTCCCACAGTGCAAAGATGCACGCGTTAGGTGGATTAGCTATGTAAATTGACCCTTGGTGTCAGGGGTATTAGCAGGATAAATATGTGGGGTTATGGGGATAGAGTCTAGCTGGGATTGTAGTCAGTGGAGACTCAATGGGCTAAATGGCCTCCTTCTGCACTGTAGGGATTCTATAAACATTGTAACGTGGCAGACAGCTTGCTTTTACAAACACAGCAATGAATCTAAATGACCAGGAACTGTGTTTTTTTTAAGATAAATATTGGTCCAGGAGACTGGGGAAAACACAACAACTTTCCAAAAATGCTGCAGCATCTTTTACATTGACCAGATTTGGCACCAGAAATTCCCGAAAAGCGTTCCTACCCTGTTTGCCAGATTTAAAAGCTGCACATGATTCCCGGTTCTCAAAGGGCTACTGAGCCCGCTTTGCAGAAACTGGTTAACTCACGTCGATCTCTGAAGGGTTAGCGCCGGTCTGTGTCGGTGCTGGCACGATGGGTTTGGTAGCGGATTTGGTGATAGTGATCCCATTGCAGATGCCGTTGGGTGGTTTGCAGTTGGTGGACACCCCATTCACTGGCACTTTGATTAGTCCCTGGACAGGAATTCTCACCAGGTCGGACTGGGACAGAACCACTGACTGCCTCGAGGCTGGGGAGAAATACAGCATTTAACACAAGCATCCTCTCAAAAGAAAAAACACATCCCGGTTACCCTCAGTCCCCCTAAACTTGTCCCATTAGTTTTAAAGGATTTGAAAGACATTTGGACAGGTACATGGATGGGGAAGGTTTAGAGAGATATGGGCCAAAGGCAGGCAAATGGAACTAGCTCAGTTTTGGAAAGCTGGTTGGCATGGACGATTTGGGCTGAAGGGCCTGTTTCCGTGCTGTACATCTCTGTGACTCTCTAATTACAGAGAATGGTAGTGGTTATTTAGCGAACCAGCACAGGTTATCAAATTCTACAGCACAATGCTAAATTCTCATTTTAGCCAGCCACCTTCAATAGGTCTCTGTCTCTTTCTCTTTATCCATACACAGGTTTCGAAGCAAGTTCTCCTCCATTCTCACAGGACAGTGACACAAGATTTTTAAAAAAATATTCTCTCACGGGATGTGGGTGTCGTTGGCTAGACCAACATTTATTGCCTATCTCTAATTGCCCCTTGGTGCTGGGCTGCCTTCTTGAAACACTGCAGTCCCTGAGGTGTAGGTACATCCTCATCGCTGTTAGGGAAGGAGCTCCAGGATTTTGTCTCTGACAGTGAAGGAATGGTGAAATGCTTCCAGGTCAGGATGGTGTGTGACCTGTCCGTCTCGGTGATAGGGGTCATGGGTTTGGAGGTTTGGAGAGTTGCTCGGTGGTGAAGGAGCTTTAGTGATTACAACCACCTACCAATTACAAATTGGAAATAGACTTTTTATTCATGAGATGTGGGCATTTATAGCCCAGCCCTAATTTCCCTTCAACAAAGAGTCAATCACATGCTACAGCTATGGATCGTAATCACATGTAGGCCAGCGTGGGTAAGTATGACAGATTTCCTTAGTAAACCAGACAGATTTTTATTAAAGATCTTTTAATTTTTATGCAATTGAAATTTCACCATCTGTGGGATTTGAACCTGGCTCCCCAGAGCATTGCCCTGGGTCTCTGATACAATATCATAATGCCACTGCTCTATGGGTTCTCTATTTCTTTATAGCAGAGGGGGTTAGTATCTGCCACCATAGCCAGCGGCGATAGATGTGTTACCCCCAGTATTAATTTCTGTAAACCATAGTCTTTTACCAGACGTTGTAAGAACAGGAGGCCATTCAGCCCCTCAAGCCTATTCTGTCCTTCAACGAGACGATGGTCGATCCACAACATGCCTCCACAGGTCTTTCACATTCCTCAACACCTCTGGTGAACAAATCTAACGAGGATCAAATGCCATTTGCGGAAGTGAGCTCCAACCTCCTAGCATCCTTCACATTAAATCTTTCTGAACTGCACCCCAGAAAAGTCCGGCTCCAACGTTTAGTCTTTGCTCCTTATTCAGACACCCCAAAACAGCAGCAAGAGTGGCTCCATATTTAACCTTCCTGCCCCCTTTAATATCGGAAAACTCTAACGCAATAGTCCTGTAAGCATATAAATTCATAGTTTGTGCAACCTCTGCTCACAATTTGCACTCCAGGTGAATCCTCTGGTAAATCCACTCTCTCCAGGATCCCTTCAAAAATCGTGGAGCCCAGGACAGAGCAGAGTACTCCAGGATGCAGGCTGATAAGGGGTTTATATCAGTGTTGCAAATTCATACCCCATTGTGTGTTTTATCCTCCAGATACGAAGGCCAGCATTCCATTGCCCTTTTAACTCAATTATTAAATGTTCACAGTGCACGTGAGGACTACATTCAGGGGTGCCTCAAAGACAACTGGAAAGCATTACCAAGGCATTCATTAGAAATTATCTTTTATCGCTATAAAGGAATAATAAATCACAGAGTACTTTTCAACCCAGAATAACTGCAATTAAATCAGCCATGGTTTAAAAAGCCCTGTATTTGATGTCAAAGCTCTGATGTCTGATGAGGGAGTGAATTTTGATTTGAGATTCATGCTGTGTCTGGGCCCCAGTGCTTAGCCCTGTTGCATCACAGCGCCAGGGACCCAGGTTCAAATCCAGACTCGGGTCATTGTGCACACTCCATACAGACATTCTCTCCGTATCTGTGTGGGTTTCCTCCGGATGCTCCGATTTCCTCCCTCAGTCCAAAGATGTGCCAGTTGGGTTGATTGGCCCTGCTAAATTGCCCCTTAATGACCCAGATGCATAATTTAGAGGGACTAGTGGGGTAAATATGTGGGGTTATGGGGGTGGGGCATAGGTGGAATCATTGTCGGTACAGACTCGATAGGCCAAAGGGCCTCCTCCTGCAATGTAGGGATTCTATGACTCTATTCTACGACCCCTCATGATTTTGAATGTCGCCTATCAAATCTACTCTTGATCTTCTGTTCTCCAAGGACAGCGGTTTCTCCGAGCTGTCTCCAGGTTCCTCATTCCTGTTGAACTTGCATATCTTTTCTGCATCCTCTCGGATACCATCGGTTCTTTCCTGAAATGTGGTGCCCAGAACTGGATGCAATACTCCAGCTGAGTGCAGAACCTGCTTATTTTTGTTCTTTACACTTAGTTTGTAAGCCCAGAATGCCGTCTGCCTTATTAACCAATACAGGAGAAGGAATTGTTTCCAGTGACAGGAGTGTCAGTAACCAGAGATCATAGAAACCCTACAGGGCAGAAGGAGGCCATTCAGCCCATTGATGCTGCACCAACAACAATCCCACCTAGGCTCTATCCCATAACCCCACATATTTACCCTGCTAACCCCTCTAACCTACACATCCTGGGACACTAAGGAACAATTTAGCATAGCCAATGCACCTAACCGCACATCTTTGGAGTCTGGAAGGAAACCGGAGCACCCAGAGAAAACCCAGGGGAGAATGTGCAAACTCCACACAGAAAGTGACCCAAGCCAGGAATTGAACCCAGGTCCCTGGTGCTGTGAGGCAGCAGTGCTAAGCACTATGCCGAACCATAAAAAAGTTCTCTGAAAACAGTAGTAAGAAAAGGCAGCAGCTGTTTACCTGGAATGGATTGTTTTATGGGCAGACCCTGCGGCTGAGACACGGGCAGGCTGGTCTGCACTGACTGGAGAATGATGGTCTTTGCTGGGCTGGTGGTCGGGGCGGTGGGCAGTGTGGTGACCACAATGGGTTTGGGCTGGATACTCGGCTTGCTGCACAAGATACTGTTGGCCTTCAGACTGGTGGTGGCTGGAACTGCAGAGTGAGGGAAGAAGCAGCAGAAGTGAAACTGTGGCAAACACTCACCCAACCTCCTGATGCTGGCTGTCTGTCTGACCTCAGCACCAGGAATCGCACTGTACAAAGGAATATAATATTCACCAACTAGAACACAAACATAAAACACTTCTGCAGCTTTTTATAAACCGCAAAACACCATACCAATTTACATTTTAGCATGATGTAAACTAGAAGATTCATTATCTGCCAATCCAAAGAAAAGCAAATTTTCAAAGGCGACTGCAAGGACTGGGTATTACAATGGGTTTAGGCCAGTGGTGGGCAACCTGTGGCCCAGGGGTCATACGCGGTTCATCTGGGTTCCGAGTGCGACCGGTGAAATATTTTGTCGACCATGTGCAGGGTTGACGCATTCCGCTCATTTCTGTCCATTTAGTTTTTTTTTTCCTGACTGATATGACTGAAGCGATTCACACATAAAGCAAGTGAAGTGAGGTGCGTGTTGATTGCTCACAGGGGCGGAACAGCAGCTAGCACTGCTGCCTCAGTACCCAGGAATCCGGGTTCGATTCCCAGCTTGGGTCACCATCTGTGCGGAGTTTGCACAGTCTCTCCGCGTCTCTGTGGGTTTTCTCCAAGTGATGCGGTTTCTTCCCACAGTCCAAACACGTGCAGGTTAGGTGGATTGGCCATGTTAAATTGCCCCTTAGTGTTAAGGGGATTAGCTAGAGTAAATGCATGAGGTTACGGGGGTAGGCCTGGGTAGGATTGTGGTCGGTGCAGATTAATGGGCTGAATGGCCTCCTTCTGCACTGTTGGATTCTATGATCTATGAACATTGACTGTGAGAGCTGTGCACTCTCTCTGCGTCCAAGGTGTAAACATTACTTTTGTTTTTACCACTTGAATTGGATGATAGTTCTATTAATATACAAGTGATTAAGCATTTTCTGTAACTGGGTGAGTCTGCATTTATTGCTCATCCATGAGGGCATTTAAAAGGCCACCACATTGTTGTGGCTCTGGAGCCCATGTAGGCCAGACTGGGTAAATACAACAGATTTCCTTCTCTAAAAGGACATTAGTGAACGAGTTTTTATGACAATTGACAATGGTTTCGTGATCATCATTACTATCAGTGATTACCTTATAATTATGATCCTTGGTTCTGGTCACCTCCACAAGTGGAAACATCTTCTCTGTGGCTAGCTTTCTTTTGCAAAGTCCAATGGTGTGCAGGTTAGGTGGATTGGCTGCGCTTAATCGACTCAGAGTCAGTGGGATTAGCAGGGGATTATGTGGGGTTATGGGGATAGAGCCTGGGTGGGATTGCTGTCAGTGCAGTCTCGATGGGCCGAATGGCTTCCTTCTACACTGTCGGAATTCTATGATTCTAAATTTAAAGGACTTCTTCTGACTCTGCGCCCATTCACTTCTCTTTTCTAGAGAAATGATTACTTTTCTGATAGGTAGAACCTCTCAGTTCTGATGTCATTCCAGGAAATCTCTACAAGATGGCACTGGTTGGGACTGGCACTCAACAGTATTCTCTCTTTTGGAGAGTTGGACTATGTTTCACTACAAGAACTTTAATATTTAAAAAAAGCAGTCAAATCTGTTTTTTAAAAAAGAAAGAAGTGGCATTTACTTGCTGTTCCTTGTTTGACTGGCGAGGTCCCGTTTTCCTTTTTTACTACATTGAGCTGGACATCATTGGGTGGGGGGTTGAGAACATCTCCAAACACACATGGCGGTGTCGGTGGATCCTCGGTTTTCACGACTGGAAGAGTTGGCTCGGTGTTTAGCGTCTGTTGAGGCTTCATGTAGGAAGAGAAAAGTTAAGCAAAGGAGACTTTGCTCTGTATAATTTTTAAAAAGGACCTTGCTTCCAGTTATTTTAAACCATTGCACCTCACAACGACATTCACTTTCCTTGGATGATGAGAAGCCGGCTATCATGGCCTCTCCCAAAGGTATGGTTTGCATGAGATTTACAGGGCAGTGTAACTCCTGTAAGCACTGCAACCCCTGGCCACTATGTAGATGATTAGGCAATTTCCCTCATCAATCAGGCTTGGAAACCACACTGCTGGATCAGTTATATTATGAAGCAGCCTTCAATCACTGAATTTTGCCAGCAGAATCAACCTGCTTTTATCGAGAGGCTTTACTGCAGTTTCAATCATGAGTTTGTTTGATGCAGTTCAGTGCTTCCTTTTTAAAAAAGACTTTGTTTGCTGTCGTGCACTGGTCATATAGACACTGTTTTCTCACAGTCCTGCTGTAAACCCTGTCTCTAACTCACTGACTGACGGGTGGTGTCCATGGACTCTCTGGATCTTCGGTCCTAATCCAGATGCCCAACTTGTGCTGAAAGAGCTGCACCTGTCACTTGCCAACAGACATTCCACTCTTTCTCTTCCCAGCCTAAATGGTTAAAAAGGTTTCCACCACTTCCTCTGACAAATACTAACTGGAAAATGTGGGAAAGGTAGGGCTCAAGGACATGGTTAACATAAGAACTAGGAGCTGGAGTTAGGCAACTCAGCCCTTTAAGCCTGCTTCGCCATTCAATACGGTCATGGCTGATGTCATCTCGGCCTCAATTCCACGTTCCTGCCTATTCATCAGAATCCTTCAACCCATTATTAATTAAAATCTATCGCCTCCTTAAATTTATTTAATGTCCCAGCATACAGCACACTCTGGGCTACTGAATTCCACAAATTCATAGCCCTTTGAGAGAAGCATTTTATGCTCATCTTTGTTTAAATCTGCTACCTCTTACCCTAAAACTCTTGCCCCACAAGAGGAAGCATTTACTCTAAGTTACTTTGTCAATATCTTTTATCATCTTATGTACCTCAATTAGGTCTCCTCTAACCCTTCTAAACTCTAGAGATGATAGGCCTAAACTGCCCAATTTCGCTTCATAAGGCAAACTCCTCATCTGTGGAGTCAGTCTCATGAATCTCCTCAGAATTGACTAATGCCACTACAACCTTTCTCAAGAAGGCACCAAAACTGTACACAGTACTCCAGATATGGTTTCACCAATGTATTGTATAGCTGCAGCAACACTTCCTTACTTTTATATTCTATTCCTTTAGCAATCAATGCCAAAATTCCATTTGCTTTCCTTGTTACCTGCTGTTCCTGCATACTAGTTTTCTGTGATTCATGCGTGAGGACACCCAGATCCCTCTGCACCGAAGCACCCCGAAGTCTCTCTCCATTTCGATAATAAATTGCTTTTCCATTTTTGACTAAAATGGATAACCTCACACTTATCCACGTTAAACTCCCTCTGTCACATTTTGGCCCACTCACCTAAGCTATCTATATCCATTTCTAAATTTCTTATTTCCCCATTGCAACTTATTATCCCAACTATTTCAGTGTACCTAGGATTACCTCAGTGTCAAAGCAGCAAACAAAGCCCTCCACAGCCTTTAGATAGATGGTTTCCTCTGCCACCATGAATGAGGTGGATCAGCAATCACCAGCAGTCTGTGCAGCAGCCTCAAGGGGGAGGGAGTTCCCAAGAGAACTTCTGAAATCATACAGCACAGAATTAGGCCCTTCAGCCCATCACTCTTGTGCTGGCTCTTTGGAGGAGTGAGTGATCTAATTCATCCCACTCCTGTTTTTTCCCCCCATTGCCCTGCAAATGTCTTCTTCAAGTATATAATCAATTGTCTTTATTCAGAAAAGAAGGCTCAGTCACAGATGTTCTCCAATTGAGTGGCACATCTGGGAAGGCTCTCGTTTGATCACAGGGAGTAATGGTTGCTGATTGACGGAGATAGCGAGGGAAGCTCGAACTGAGCTTTTCGCGGACTGCTTTTCACACAAAGAGGCTTCAAGGATCGTGAGGGGTCTTGATAGCATGGACGTGGAGAGGAGGTTTCTTTTTAGGTCACAGAATCTAGAACTAGGGGTCACAGTTGAAAAACAAGGGGCCGCTCATTTAAGACAGATGAGAAGAATTTTTTTCTCAGAAGGTGACGAGTCTCTGGAACTCTTGCAGCATCTTTGAACATTTTTAAGACAGAGCTAGCTAGATTCCTGAGGAACAAGGGAGTGAAATGCCACTGGGGTAGGCAGGAATGTGGGACTGAGTTTACAATCAGATCAGCCACGGTGCAGCAGGCTCAAGGGAATGAATGGCCTACTCTTGCTTGTAATTCCTATGTATTATAGGTTCCAGATTTCGACATAGTCTTCCATGATCTCAACTGCACAGGGGACATAACTGTCAATTCAAGATGGTAGTCAGGTGGGCTCCAGATCAAACATAGCACTTGCTTACCTGTGGTAGGAGGGGAACGTCACAAGAGGAAGCAAGCGAGGAATCCGAGCAACGTGAAGATGCCGGTGAAAGCGGTTCCAATTTCACTCGCAGGTCTGTGGCAAGAAGGCACAGCAACAGCCTTAAATTGGCATTTGTAATGGCTCGAGTACTAAAAACAATAACCCGCTTACAGCCAGATGAACTCAAGTGAGCTCAGCTGACAAATCCCCCACCTTAAAGTCAGTCAGTGGCGCAAAACCCATCTCAGCTCAGGTGATGCAGAAAGACAAGTGGTACAAGATCAGCAGCATTCCTGTAAAGGTGTGGGCCGGCAGGTTTAGCTGTGGTTAAGGTGCCTGTTCTAATCTCTGCACACAGGCCACAATGATCCAGCTCAACTGCCCCCAAATACTGGAAATTAGACCCCCCTCCCCAGCTGTGTGACTCACATTGAATGTATGCAGTGAATATTACACATCACAATTATATTGAAGTGCTTCAGAGAGCAACCTGATCCATGTAGACAATTTAAGTATCATTGCACTCTCAGTAATGATCATTGTGAAATTTTGTAAATGTTCTTTTTTTTGTGTTGAAGAATACTCCAAAGATGTGGTTAGGTGAATTGGCTGTGCCAAATTGACCCTTTGTGTCCAAAGGTGTAGGAGGATTACCCATGGGAAATGAGTGGGGTTATGGGGGATAAGGTGGGGGAGAGGGGAGGGGCCTTGGTAAAATGCTATCAGATAAATCGGTGCTGACTCAATTGTCCAAATGACCTCCTAATGCCAGTAAAGGTTGATGAAAAGGCACTTGAGAAACACCAATGGCGCCTTCTATAGCTTTCATTTAAAGCTGGTGGGAGATCTATGGAGAAAATTATTGCACTCTCAGCGATGGTCATTTTGAAATGTTTTGTAAAATGAAGTGTATTTCTACAAAACAAAAGAACTGTCCCCAGATTTTCCGCCAGCTTTAAAAGCAAGCTGTTGAAGGCACTATTGGAGTTTCTCAAGTGGTCTTTTCATCAACCTTTACAGGCGTAAGGAGATCATTTTGACAGTTGAGTCAGCACCGATTATCTGAGAGTATCTTACCAAGCCCCCTCTCCCCCACCTTATCCCCCATAACCCTAACCATTTCCCATGGCTAATCCATCCACATACCTTTGGACACTAAGGCTCAATTTAACATGGCCGATCCACCTAACCCACACATCTTTGGATTGTGGGAGGAAACTGAAGCACCTGGAGGAAACCCATGCAGACACGGGGAGAATGTGCAAACTCCACACAGACAGGCACCCAAGGTTGGAATTGAAGCCGAGTCCCTGGCGCTGTGAGGCAGTAATGTTAACCACTGTGCCACAATTCACAGCTCACGGGCACTAAATTCTTTCTGTACAGCTCACAAAATAAGTGAGCAGACGGGGCAGCTGATGTTCACACGTTCAGGTGTCACGACCAGTGAATGGTCTTCTGGGTCATCTGCTTCAAGTGATGCTGATGGAAATAAAGTCGTTGCTCAAGATATTAGGAACTGTATCAGTTGATTTCCAATGCTGTGACTCCAAGAGTTTCACCATCACACTTCAGAGCGCTGGTCACGATTACTTGCTGGAGATGGAGTGGATCTCAAACTCGTAACCTTCTGAGAGAGCCAAGGGTGACCAGCCAAACACAGCTGTCCAATTTACTCCCTCTAACCCAGGATCATTTTCTCTTTATATGATGCAACGGCTGGCATTTTGCACAGGAAGGTGGTGGCTACTCCAGTCCCTGGCTCATTAATGTAACTACAAGCCATTACCTGAATAAATGTCACCATTGATCTGATGCCAAGGTAGGTCTGATGCTCCAATGTCCATATTCAAATTTAAATCCAAACCCAAATCGGTGTCGAACTGAAAAGTAGACGTGAAAACAGAGCGGTAAACACTAAAACAATCAAGAAATTGTATTCCGTTAAACATGATGCATTTACACATTGACTTCCATGTCCTCCAGACCAAACCCTCCCCCTCGTGCGCTTTACGGGCAACAGATTACACCTGGAGCATGGGAAAATGGCAGATTTTTTTTTTGCACAGCAAGATCCCATAAGCAGCAAGGTGATGAACAATAAATCTGTTTTTGTCTGTTTAATGGGATAAATGCTAGCCAAGCTCCCAGGACAATCCCCTTTCTGCTCACCCAATAGTGTCACAAGATCTTCTGTATTCATCCTCAACAAAGTAGAGTTGATTTAAGGTCTCATCTCAATGATGGCACAACTGAGGGAGCCCATTAGGCACACTGACCTCTCTGGAATCTGTGATTGCACCGTCCCAGGATCTGACTTAATGTGGAAGAACTGAAGTGGCCATTACATAGCGGAGAGCCAGCATTAATCAGGCACTGCCTGCAGGGCTGCTTCCTGACATTCATCCTGCACTTCTTCATGGGTTGAATCGCATCAAACCATGACAACTAAAAATATCATTCAATATTAAACTCAGCAATCCCCCTTGTATATAAGGGTGCTGAGGAGAGGGGTGGGGTGAAGGGTTCAAAATTCTAAGGGCTTGAGAGGGAGAACACTGTTTTTATTGTTTCGTTATGGCTAGGTACACATTGTTCGATGTCGAGGTTAACAATCCAATCAATGGTTTCAGTTGACGCAGTGAGCATGGCTCAGTTCACCAGGAGTGAATGTCCCCGGGCAGGAGTTCAGGGTGCGGGTGGGACTGAGTCACAATTTGAGTTGCTGTTTGTGTTCCACTTGTGGAGCAAGCGGCCACAGCTTCCCCGGCTAGTCCTTGGACAGCTGAGGGCTGCCCAGGTTTTCCAATGGAGATTTGAATTTGAAACCTTTACCACTCGGGCCAGTTACCAGGTTTTGTTCATTCATGTGAATGGGTGTCGCTGGCTAGGCCAACATTTATTGCCCATCCCTGGTTGCCCTTCAGAAGGTGGTGGTGAGCTGCCTTCCTGAATTGCTGCAGTCCACGTGCTGTGGGTTGCCCCACAATACTGTTAAAGAGAGAATTCAGGTTGCGGTTGGTGTAGTAATGAATCAGGAGGTGGGGCTATCAGTTTGTAGGGTGCAGAGTGCGCCCAAGTAGGAGCTTTTCCTTTCTTCTTTGCTGGGATGTGGGCACTGCTGGTCATTTACTGCCCATCTCTAAATGCTCTTGAACTGAGTGGCTTGTTCAGACCATTTCAGATGGCAGTTAAGAGTCAACCACATTGCTGTGGATCTGGAGTCACATATAGGTCAGACCAAGAAAGTAGTAACATTTAGTGAACCAGATGGGTTTATAATGATAATCAGTGCTAGTTTTGTGATTGCCATTACTGAGGTTAGCTTTACATCTGGAATATAAGAACATAAGAAATAGGAGCAGGAGTAGGCCATCTGGCCCTTCGAGCCTGCCCCGCCATTCAATAAGATCATGGCTGATCTGTCGTGGCTCAGTTCCACATTCCCGCCCTCTCCCCATAACCCTTAATCCCCTCTCTTATCAAAAACCCATCAACCCGCTTCTTAAAAATATTTAGCGAGGTAGCCTCCACCACTTCAACGGGCAGAGAATTCCAGAGATTCACCACCCTTTGAGTGAAGAAGTTCTTCCTCAACTCCGTTCTAAACCGCCCCCCCTTTATCTTGAGGCTGTGCCCCCTAGATAAATATATTTATTAAATTCCTCTAGCTAAGGTGAGATTTGAACCCACGCGCTCTGAACATTAATCTAGCTTCTAGATTACTAGTGCAGTGACAATACCACTATGTCACCACCTTCCCTTCATGCGGTCTTCCTGTTATGGTCAGCTTACCAACGTACCAACCCAGTGCTGTCAAGGACATTTGGTCCAGACAGTAAACCCCCACTAGACTACAGATGACATTTTTTTCATACAATGGAGACTAGAACCAGGGCCACATCCCTTCTCCACTTCCACACTTTCTCTGCAGTCACCCAAACGTAGACACTGCACGAGCCTCCAAAACCATTTCCACAAATGCTTGCACCCGGAGCTATCGATATGGAAATCAAAATTCTATGGGCCTACAGGGCAGACAAGATGTAGCATTCCTGAACTCTAGTTTTAGTACCTCAGTGACATTATCAAAGCAGCGAAAGAGATCAGTGGAATCATCCATCTCCTCCATTGTTTCACAGTCATAAAGGCAGGCATCTGTAAAAGAAAGCAAAGATGTCCACCATTAACAATTTCACGGGATGGTGAGTGCGGCTTCAGCTTCTCCTAGAGAGGGCGGTAATGGGAAGCACGGTGGCACAGTGGTTAGCACTGCTGCCTCACTAGGGGCCCGGGTTCGATTCCCGGCTTGGGTGATCGTATGTGTGGAGTTTGCACGTTTTCCCCGTGTCTGCATGCGTTTCCTCTGGGTGTCCCAGTGTCCCCCCACAGTCCGAAAGACGTGCTGGTTAGATGCACTGACCCAAACAAGCACCGGAGTGTGGTGACTAGGGGAATTTCACAGTAACTTCACTGCAGTGTTAACATAAGCCTTACTTGTGACTACAAATAAACTTTAAAAAACAATGGTCTGGCTCTGATTTTCAGTAAATCGTCTCACAGCACCAGGTTAAAGTCCAACAGGTTTATTTGGCAGCTCTAGCTTTTGGAGTTTTTGGTTAGCACTGCTGCTTCACAGCTCCAGGAACTTGCGTTCGATTCCTGGCTCGGGTCACTGTGTGTGGAGTTTGCACATTCTCCTCGTGTCTGCATGGGTTTCCTCCCACAGTCCAGAGGTGTGTGGGTTAGGTTGATTGGCCATGCTAAAATTGCCCCTTAGTGTCCTGGGATGTGTAGGTTAGAGGGATTAGTGGGTAAATGTGTAGGGATATGGGGGTAGGGCCTGGGTGGGATTATGTTCGGTGCAGACTTGATGGGCCAAAGGGCCTCTTTCTGCACTGTAGGGTTCTATGATTCTATGAGTCTCAAGCTCCTTCATCAGATGAGTGAGGACTTGTGGTCACAAATATGGCATATAAAGACACAAACTCAACTTACAAGGTAATGGTTGGAACGTGAGTCTTTACAGGTAATCAAGTCTTAAAGGTACAGACAATGCGAATGGAGAGAGGGCCAAGCACAGGTTAAAGAGATGTGTATTGTCTCCAGCCAGGACAGTTAGTGAGATTTTGCAAGCCCAGGAAAGTCGTGGAGGTTACAGATATTGTGACATGAACCCAAGATCCTGATTGCCAAGTTTCACATACGTGAGGACGGCCTCAATCGGTTTCTGCTCAGCGATTCCACATCTAATTTTCAGACCATTTCACAAGCAAGGGATCTGCTTCAGGAGAAAATAAGTCCACTATGACCCAGCAAACTTTGAAAAGGTGACTTCGCCTGCTGCAACTCCCCGCCCCCAAATTCTCCTTGCAGACTTTATGTCCCAGCTTGTTGGCTCCACTCCAGCCACACCTTAGCTGAATCACAAGGGTCACCACTCAGCCCATCATGCCTGTACTAGCTGATTGACAAAGTACTATCCAGGCTCATTCTCCTACTCTTTGGCCACAGGGCAAATATTTCCCAATCAAGTTCTGATCCAATGCCTTTCACAATTTGCTACTGAATCTGTTAACACCTCTCAGGCATCACAACTCCCACAGGGTAAAATTAATTTCCACAGAGTAAATTTAATTCTCTTTTCCCCTTCTCCGACTTCTGTCTAATGTCATCGAATCTCTACAGTGTAGAAGGAGATCATTCAGCCCACCAAGTCTGCACTGACACTCTCTGACAGAGTATCTTTCCCAAGCCATTTCGCCACATATCCCCGGAACACCACACATTTACCATGGCTAACTGACACATCTTTGGACACTGAGGGGCAACTGAGCATGGCCAATCCACATAAGCTGCACATCTTTGGACAGTGAGGGGAAACCGGAGCATCCAGAGGAAAGCCGCGCAAACAGGGGGAGAACATGCAAACTCCACACTGACAGTCACCCAAGGCTAGCATTGAACACAGGTTCCTGATGGCCGTTAACTGCAGTGCCATTGTGCCTTCTGAAAACTCTGCTGTTTGGTTACTGATCCTCCTGTCATTGGAGACAGTTCCTCATTATTTAGTCTGAGCAGAACACATCACGATAAAGGAATTCAGGCACCACACACTAGAATTTTCTACCCAAAGCCACTTCTCTCCAACCTTAAGAAGCCTCTGAACCGAAATCTTCAACTGCATCTCAATTCTTTTCATAGAATCCCTACATTGCAGAAGGCAGTAATTTGGTCCATCAAGCCTGCACCTGACCACAATCCCACCCAGCAGTAATGGAAATTTTGAACCTTCCCTCCATGAACGAGTCTCCAATGGACTTAGGGCAGCATGGTGGCATAGTGGTTAGCACTGCTACCTCACAGCATTAGGGATCTAGGTTCAATTCCTAGCTTGGGTCACTATTTGTGTGGAGATTGCACATTCGCCTCGTGTCTGTGTGGGTTTCCTCCCACAGTCTGAAAGATGTGCTAGTTAGGTGTATTAGCAATGCTAAATTCTCCTTCAGTGTACCGATGAGGGGAATTTCACAGTAACATCATTGCAGTATTAATGTAAGCTTTACTTGTTCTAATAAACTAAACTGTAACCCTGCATATATACTCTGCTAATCCCCTGATAACAATTTAGCATGACCGACCAACCAACCTAACACGCACATCTTTCGGACTGTGGAAGGAAACCAGAGCATCCAGAGGAAATCCACGCAGAAACGGGGAGAATGTGCAAACTCCACACAGACAGTGACCCGAGGCTGGAATTGAACCTGGGTTCCTGATGCTGTGAGGCAGCAGTGCTAACTACTGTGCTGCCCAACTGCGCTTTTCAAACTTGCCATCCCTCGAGACAATGAACCATTTCCAATATTATACACAAAATCAGAGACCAAGATTGAGGGGTACATTTTTCATTGAGGTTTTAAGTGTACAAAGTTCTGAAGACATTGCGCACTGAGTCTAAGCTCGGTTTAAACATGCTGACCCAACTCTCAGCGCTGATCCAGTTTCCCCAAACTGCCATTTGCAAACCACTACAAAACTTGCTCAGGTTGTGAGAAACACAGCTCACAGTCAAACAATTTAGTCAAGTCAAGTTCTGAAGGAGCAAGATTTTATTTGACGTTCTTGCAAGACCGGGTGTCCAACAAAATAGGCACACCTTATATAGATTTGCAGCACATTTTATACTTTTTTACAAGCATTGTAATGGCTTTGCAATGTGTTGTTCTCCCCTAATTGGTGGTCCCTGTCCCATCTATGTGTTGTCATTCCCCTATTGGCTCGAGGTGCCCCATCCCCTCTACTCATCTAACAATGTCTCCTGTTATCACAAGAGTGCATTAGCAAACTCATCCATCTTATCCAACACTGTTACATGTCCAGTTCAGATTGGCGGTAATCAATCCTTTGCCAACTTAATCACTGCTGTCCCAACTATCTCAGTGACCTTTTCCCCCTTTTATGCTTAGTTGTAAAAACAACACATCTTGCAGACCATTTGCTTTTTGTAACTTGGCCTCTTACATTCCTGCAGGATGTGGTGTATGCTTCACTGCACATCACATCTCTGGTGTTATCTCCACATTACAGGCAGTCTTTTTATTATCCCTAACTAATGCTGTGTTAGCAGCATCGAACCTTATGTCCTATGTTTATGACTAAACTCTCAGTTGTTTCCATAATGTGGGTTATCAATGTGCCTGACTATATCCAATCTATTTAACTTTAAGCTATTTCTCTATGCTCTACAGATACATGTGTTAACAGCATCTTTACCTATTGCTCACAATTCCCCCCTTTTCTTTTTAACTTGCTGTTAACACATCCATCCATCCTCACATTTCAAATTCCTGGAGCATTTGTTCCACTATTTTATCTACTTCATTATCCAGTTCATTTCCCATTTTCAATAAATGCATTCTCTCTCCATGATCTACCGCGGACATTTTCTTTGTTAGTGTTGTTTCAGTAAGCCTTTGGATCAGTCCCCTCACACAGGGGATTATGCAACATCCCACTGTTAACAATATTCCTGCCATTATTATTAAGGAAGTTAGTACTGACACCACCATTCCTTTCCATTTTCCAAACCAGGACTCTAACCAGTCAGTGAATACGTTGTTTACCCCAGAATTTTCTGCTATTTCCTCTGCTAAGGTTGTTAGTCCTCGTAAGGCTCGGGTGATAGAGCCATCAGGGGCCGTATTATTTGGGATAAAGGTACAACACTTTCCCCCCAACATTACACATACACCTCCTTTTTCTGCTAGCATCATATCTAAGGCCATCCTATTTTCCCACGCCATTCTACTAGTGGCGTCTAGTTGTTCCGCCAACCCCCTGACAGCATCCCTGGTATAGTTAATGAATCTCTGTTGGTTATAATATATATAATTTATCCAATCTACGTTCTTATTTATTGTCACCCACCAAAACAAGGACTCAAACCCAGCTGTAATCTGATTCCGAGCTTTAAGTTCATCTGGGACTCCCCGAGACACTCCTATGGGATCTAGATATATCTTTTCATCAAAAGAAATTCCTATCACTGATCTCTTGTTTTTCCTGATCCTTTTTGATTCTTCAAATGCCAGGGTAAATGGTATAGCCAATTGGACAATTGCACATGTACCTTTCCACTGGGGGGGGGTAGAGTTGGCCTCAGTACCCTTCCTCCACAATACCACCATATACCTGCTCTGGGGATTTTCAATGATGAATAGTTCCCTCCCATTCCGTTCTCTGTAATGCTCCTGATTTCTGAGCATGATTCTAACTCCCCCATATTATGAGTTAACTCTGCCCCTTGTCAGTTCACACATGAAGTGTGATTTACAATAGCAGTGAGAAACTGAGGGGGAGTTTTTAAGTTCTTTGTTTCCACGGGAGGGAACATCAGGGATAGGGATGTGCAGTTTGGGTTGCCCCATGCTTCTTTTTCTTGATACAGGGTTAACATGCACTCCATACCTCTTCTGTCGCGTTTCCATCCCAGAGGGAAGGGTACTATTTGGCCCACTGGCCTCCCAGATGCACAGGCATAGCAATTGCTTTTATTTAAACTTTTTACAGTGTATTTGACCCATTCTACCCAGACATTGGTCTCCTCATACCCAGTCTCTATTTCAAGAGTTTGTTTCAGGTTGTTTACTTCTACCACTCTTACTGCCCTTGGGTCGTTTTGGGGAACCTTATCATTCCGGTCGGGTGTTTTCAAATTTTTATCTACATAGATTCGGAAACAACATTTCAATTTGCTATCTTTTCCTCCCTCCTTTACCCTAATTCCAAATACTGCCTGGTGCAATTGTTGGTCCCTGGTCCAGTTACCTGTAAAGAAGGGTCCACCAGCTATGGAGTACCGGGAGAGGTTCTTAGGATCTAAGACTGGACCGCTTATTTTTTCGGTCCATTTGGTCCCTTTTATTGTTATTTATATATATATATATATATAGGATTGCATTTCTTGTCTAAGCATTCTGATCTGGACTGCATATATTTCTGATGAAGGGATATTATGGAAGGGAGTCTACCCCAAAGATATTTTCCATCAGCATAAAATTGTAAGGATTCCACCGAATATTTTCACTGGCTCACCAGATCTCCACACACTACCAAAGAACATAGGTCAGTCTCTACCACCTGTGTTGTAGGGAGATCCAGAACCGTAACTGAGCTCATTGTGTTTCCCTTGTCCCCTTCTAACTTATCTGAATTATAACCCATACTTATAAGGACTCCCTGGGACAAGAGGAAGGAGAGCATTATCCAGATTACCCCTTCCATTCTATCCCTTTCTTGTTACCTTTTAGGAGAGAACTTAATTCAAAACAGTTCCTTTCCCGCACTCACGCCGCTACTAAAATTGATTATTTAGAGTCTTTTAAATTTCAGCTTTAAAGGTTCTTCAGTTGGTTCGACCTTCCACATGTCGGAATTATCTGGAGGTTTTACCAGTCCCTTTGATTCTAGTATGATGTGTCCACCCCTTCTCAGCAGTCCTGATTGCTGTCTCAGTTGTTAGGAGTGCTTGATATGGTTCCTCCCATTCCGGTTGCAGCTTAGTTTCTTTCCATGACTTTACCAGGACCCAATCTCCCAGTCGAATTGTATGTACCGTGAAGTCGAGGGGTGGAGTCTGCAACAATAATCCTTGTTTCCTAAGGGAAGATATCGAGGAGGACAGGCCCAGTATATTTCTTTACAAATTGATCATTCATTTCAGGAACAGGTAATTCCCCGGCTGCTCCCATATAGGGCAGTCCAAACATCATTTCATAGGGGGATAAACCCAAATCCTTTCAAGGAGCTGTACAAATACGCAAAAATGCTATTGGTAAGCACTTAGTCTAAGGGAGTTTTGTTTCTATTATCAGCTTAGATAGATGCTTTTTAAGGGTCTGGTTCATTCGTTCCACCCATCCAGAGGAGGGTGGATGCCAGGGTGTGTGAAAATCCCATGATATTCCTAATCCTTTCATTATCCCTTGTAGCAGTGTTGATGTAAAATGTCTTCCCTGATCAGAATCTACATTCTCTACCAAACCATATCTAGGCACTATTTGTTCGAGTACTCCCCTGATGTAAGCGGGCCATGATTTCCCCCATTACTTGTTTATTTACCATTTTGTTTATTTACCATTTATTTACCTTACGTGGCGAAAAACTGCAGCAGGCGACGGTGCAGAGGGACCTCGGGGTCCTTGTGCATGAGTCGCAAAAACCCAGCTTGCAGGTGCAGCAGGTGGTCAGGAAGGCTAATGGGATGCTGGCCTTCATAGCGAGGGGGATTGAATATAAAAGTAGGGAGGTCTTGCTGCAGCTGTATAGGGCATTGGTGAGGCCGCAGCTGGAGTACTGTGTGCAGTTTTGGGCGCCGCACCTGCGCAAGGATATTTTGGCCCTGGAGGGAGTGCAGAGGAGGTTTACTAGGCTGATACCGGAGTTGAGGGGATTGAGCTATGAGGAGAGGCTGAATAAACTAGGCTTGTACTCGTTAGAGTTTAGAAGAATGAGGGGAGATCTCATTGAGACGTATAAGATGATGAATGGGATGGATAGGATAGAGGTGGAGAGACTCTTCCCGCTCAAAAAAGACAGTAGGACTAGGGGGCACAGCCTCAAGATAAAGGGGAGGCGGTTTAGAACGGAGTTGAGGAGGAACTTCTTCACTCAAAGGGTGGTGAATCTCTGGAATTCTCTGCCCGTTGAAGTGGTGGAGGCTGCCTCGCTAAATATTTTTAAGAAGTGGGTTGATGGGTTCTTGATAAGAGAGGGGATTAAGGGTTATGGGGAGAGGGCGGGAAAGTGGAACTGAGCCACAACAGATCAGCCATGATCTTATTGAATGGCGGGGCAGGCTCGAAGGGCTAGATGGCCTACTCCTGCTCCTATTTCTTATGTTCTTATGTTCTCTTCCATCCGGCAGTACCCATTTTCCTTCCTCAGTTTCCTAGCTCCCATCTCAGTCAGCTCCTCTTTTTCCTTTTCTGTAAAGATTGGATTCAATCCACGGGGCATTAGGGAAATAAGGGCCTGCATCCTAATTGGTTGTGGGTTTAGGGCTGCTTCTTTTGCTATTTCATCAGCTAGCCTGTCCACGGGCATCTCCTTGATCCTTTGGAATATTAAATGTCCCAAATATAACACCTGTGCTTATCGTCTACTATAAAGAAAAACTTATCCTGTGAGTTAAAGTTCAAGGGGATGGACGAGAACTCGCTAGCTATATCTAATACTATAAATACTTCGTGGGACAATGATAATACCAAAATTTGGCCTTTGAACTCCAGGGCTGGAGTTTTCCCAGTAACACTAGGATCTCATGTCTTTCCCTGGTGTGAAGTATTTAAATTGGTCAATGGATTATTTACTGTTCCTCCCCTCGTTACCGGAGCAAGGTTACAGACCTTCTCCTCAGTATTCAAGTCTCCCCCAGGCGCTGAGAGTTTCACGGTCATACTGCCGGGGTAGGGAGGTGATGTCCCCCTGCAGTAGTCTTCGAACACTTGGTTTTGTTTCTCCAGTTCCCTTACTCTGAATTCTAATTCCTTAATCTTTTTTATCCCCACTCCACTTCTTAGTGGAAGTGTCTACTTGTTCAATTAGTCCAGCTAACTGATGTATTAACAATACTGCTATTTTCTTTGTTTGGTTTCTCTTTTCTAACTCTCTAATCTGTGATTCTGACGTTTTAATTCTCTCCTTGTCGTCAGCCCAATTTTTTTTACCTAAGACTGAGATGTGTTCAATTAATCCGGTTTAAACCTGTTTAATTAATTCAAACTAAGAGAATTCCAATTATCTTAGTTCTGTCTTTTTTTTCCAATCATTTCCATTGTTGATCTAGTGGGTGAAATGAATCCCACCCCTAGGTCGCTCTTATCAAAGTCCGGTGATACCTATCAGGGGTGATTAGTGCCCTCTGTACCACCGCTTACACTCGTGAGCTTACACCCTTTAGCTCACACTATTAAGCCGGCTTTCCCTTCTATTCCGGCGATCTCTCAGACAGATTCTTTCTTACTCACGTCTGAACATCACATCCCAGGCATCCTTCTCTAGCCTTTACTCTCACTTCAAACTCCTGAGCTTCGCGTAGGGGGCTACCCCTCTTCACAACTGGTCTAAGGCTGGGTGTAAAGACAGATGCCTCCTTGTCTGTACATGCTCAGCTCAGACCTCTCACACACACTCACACTCTTTCATCACAGATGTGCACCTACTGTACTTTGATTCACTCCCTTAAATTCGGTAATCTATTCCGGAGCTCCGGTTGTGGCCATTCAACCGGACCCGTAAACAGATCCCAGGTTTCGGCACCAATTCTTGTAGGTAAAGATACCTCAGACTAATTGTGAGTCAAAGTACAGCAGTTTATTTAACAAAAGCCTGATTCAGAAAATCCAAAATAAGATTTATTTTTATCACCTTTAAATATCCTCACTAAATCAAGACCCTTGCACATTCTTACAATTCTGGTACAATAAATCTAAACATCACTTGGAACACAGATGCACGAAGAAATACTGAAAGCATTCTAATGTGCAATCTACATGTTTAATTATTTCTACAGCTCTGCCTTTGTAACCAACACAGGCAAGTACAAAATCAAATCTACTGTGTGCCTAAATGGTTAACTCTCCTTACAACTTTAAGATGCAATGTAATGCCACCTTTCCCACTTGGCAGAATTCAAATCTCTGTCCGATCCCTACATAATTTAGTAAACTTAAAGCAATTCACTTTGATTGGCTATACCTATTACATCACATGAGGGTCTCAATTACACAGTTACACCCTCTCTCTCTCTGTACCATACAGAGTCAGCCTGCTTGTCTCTTTTTAACCCTTTACTGATGGGAGCTCACTGGCCTCTAATAAATTTGACCATGTTTGATTCGGGTGCCTCATGTCATGACAAATCCCTTTCTCAAACAGTCATATAGTCATGCACAATTCTAAATACATAACCGCTATTAGCGTTCTCCCTGCACCTCAGTAAAAGCCTATGTCAGGGTTCCCAGTTCCGCTGACATACTTCTCTCTACTCTTTCTGCTCAGACCAATTGTAGGTCCATCCCATTCATGCTGATCCATCTATATACTTCGTGACCCATCCACAAACTCCAGTGCCTCTAGGGACACCTCCCTTATTTTACTTTCCTCTGCTCCCTCATCACATAACCTCCCCCGCAGCCCCTAAATTAACATTATCCAGCAACTTGCATAGTCAATTTCTTTCTGGGACGCTGGCTGCTTCTGTGTCACATATATATTAAGAATCTGACAAACCCAATCCTCATCCGAACCGTACTTTGGCCAGAAGACGGACGGACTCCGGATTGGTTCTTTCATCCAAACAAAACAACAATATTTTATCATTGTCGTCTTGTTTTTATCCCTAGTACAAGTACTAGTGTCCCAACCTTCCAACATCCTTCCCAACGGACTTTCTGGAGGGATGTTCCCTGGGGCCCCAATCCCGGCACCTTTCCCGGGGGACTTCTTCCAACTACCCCCATTTCCCATGGTTTACCTACCACGACCCGGTTGCCAAGGCAATACTTAAAAGTCAATTTTCTTACCTTGGTCCGTGCACAGCGTTGCCCGACCACACGACGGTGCCTATCGTTTCCCACTTCCTCGTTCAGAACAACCTTCCTAGGATTCTCAACAGTCAGTGGCAGAGAGGCCCACCGATGAACACCTGGGACCATTCAATGTGGAACGGGACGCGTCTTCCGAGTCGTCACCGGCAACCTCCCTACCAGGGATGTTAGGATCCCGGACGAGCCCCCAATTGTGAGAAACACAGCTCACAGTCAAACAATTTAGTCAAGTTCTGAAGGAGCAAGATTTTATTTGACGTTCTTGCAAGACCGGGTGTCCAACAAAATAGGCACACCTTGCATAGATTTGCAGCACATTTTATACTTTTTTACAAGCATTGTAATGGCTTTGCAATGTGTTGTTCTCCCCTAATTGGTGGTCCCTGTCCCATCTATGTGTTGTCATTCCCCTATTGGCTCGAGGTGCCCCAAGTTTCCATCCCCATACTCCCCATCTCACCATGTCTCCTGTTATCACAAGAGTGCATTAGCAAACTCATCCATCTTATCCAACACTGTTACATGTCCAGCTCAGATTGGCGGTAATCAATCCTTTGCCAACTTAATCACTGCTGTCCCAACTATCTCAGTGACCTTTTCCCCCTTTTATGCTTAGTTGTAAAAACAACACATCTTGCAGACCATTTGCTTTTTGTAACTTGGCCTCTTACATTCCTGCAGGATGTGGTGTATGCTTCACTGCACATCACATCTCTGGTGTTATCTCCACATTACAGGCAGTCTTTTTATTATCCCTAACTAATGCTGCGTTAGCAGCATCGAACCTTATGTCCTATGTTTATGACTAAACTCACAGTTGTTTCCATAATGTGGGTTATCAATGTGCCTGACTATATCCAATCTATTTAACTTTAAGCTATTTCTCTATGCTCTACAGATACATGTGTTAACAGCATCTTTACCTATTGCTCACAAGGTGGAGTGAGAGGAATGGAGAGCTTTGTCTAGTTTGTGCCAAACAAGGGCTACTACCTTAAACATGTGCCCAGCTTTGCAGCCAAATTGTGCTAGAGACCAAAATGACTGATTCACCCTCCCCAGACACACGGTGCTTGGGTAGAGCACAGAGTTCTGACATTCTGCCGAGGTCACGATCACCTGAAGCACGATAGGACTTTACTTTCGAGTTGTTGGGTCATTTCATTTTTATTGTAGATAGAACTCCCAGTACAGGTTGGACCTAAACAGACGTGCTTTTTTAAAAAAAAATTAATTTGTGGGACATAGTCGTCGCTAGCCAGCCAACATTTATTACCTATCTTTTGGACTGCTACAGTAACCTATTCCAGTCTGTACAGGGCAAGATCTGTGCTATCAGACATCTTCAGGCTCCTGATGTCATTCTCTGACAATATAATTGCTGCAGTCCAAATATTTAGCCATACAGGCTAAACATGGAATAGGAACAGGAGAGGGCTATTCAGCCCTTGAATCTGCCCCAAAAGATATAGGAGCAGAATTAGGCCATTCAGCACATTATTCTGTTCCACCATTCAATCATGGCTGATCTGATTCTCATCCCCATTCTCCTGCCTTCTCTCCATAACCCTTGAACCCTGATAAAGATTGATCAATCTCTTTCTTAAAGATAGTCAATGACCTGACCTCCACAGCCCCCTGTGACAATGAGTTCCACAGATTCACCTTTCTCAGGCTAAAGACATTAACAAATCTCTGAACCAAAAACTTTAATGAAATCTCAAATCTTTTCCAACTACAGTGTCCCATATTCAATGAGCTCATGGCTGACCTGTGAGCTGACCCCTTTTGCCCTGTATCTCTTACTAACTTTGGCTGTCACAAATCTATCAATCACAGATTTAAACTTAACAATTGACCCCAGTTGCTATTTTGTGGAACAGAATTGCAAACTGTTACCAGTCTGTATAAGGAGAAGCAATTCCTAATTCCTCTCCTAAAAGATCTGGCTCTAATTATTCATTGCATTTCCCACATTCGAGAACAACTTGAGGAGAAAGATAAAACCTTCTCAGTCCATGGCAACCCAGTGAACTTTGAAAGAGTGAATTGGCCAGCAGCAATTCCTCAACATTAAAATGACGGTGTCAGGGCATGACAAACTGCAGCTAAATCACAAACCTGTGTAAAACATAGGTGGACATGAAGGAAGATTAATATTGGGGTGTCCTTGACTGGGATCAAGTGAAGGTGGTGATAGGACTGGTTCTGCAGCAGAAATGGAAACATAGCTGATCGTAACAGTTTGAGAATGAGTGTGTGGTCGGGGGACTGGCTGGAATGAGAAGGGGTGATGACTTATGTAGAGATTAGCAAGTATGCTACGTCACCACCCTCCTTCTCACTAGGCGAAAGAGAAGGGTAGAGCATCAGAGAGGGGAGGCGATGGCCTAGTGGTATTACCACTAGACTATTAATCCAGAAACTCAGCTAATGTTCTGGGGACCCAGGTTTGAATCCCACCACAGTAGATGGTGGAATTTGACTTCAATAAAACATATAGGAATTAAGAATCTAATGCTAACCATGAAACCATTGCCGATAGTCAGAAAACCCCATCTGGTTCACTAATATCCTTTAGGGAAGGAAATCTGCTGTCCTTACCTAGTCTGGCCTACATGCAACTGCAGAGCCACAGCAATGTGATTGACACTCAACTGCCCTCAGGCAACTAGGGATGGGCAATAAATGCTGACAAGCCAGCGACACCCCTGTCCCATGAATGAATTAAAAAAAAGACATTGACCCAGGGTCCTAAGCTCAAATTACACTCTTAGCGTCACAAGTTAACACTGCAATGAAGTTACTGTGAAAATCCCCTAGTCACCACACACCAGTGCCTGTTTGGGCGCACTTAGGGAAAATTTAGCATGGCCAAAGCACCAAACCAGCGCTTCTTATTGACTGTGGGAGGAAACCCACATCAACATGGGGAAAATGTGCAGATTCCACACAGTGACCCAAGCTGGGAATTGAACCTGGGCTCCTGGCGCTAAGAGGCAGCAGTGCTAACTACCGTGTCATTGTGCCGCCCATGACCATCCCAACTTAGAACATAGAACATAGAACATTACAGCGCAGAACAGGCCCTTCGGCCCACGATGTTGCGCCGACCAGTTACAAAACAATGACCCACTAACCTAAACCAATCCCTTCTCGTCCATAAACCTATCCACGGATCTCTTAAACGCCCCCAAACTAGGCACATTTACAACTGCAGCAGACAGGGCATTCCAATCCCTCACCACCCTCTGGGTAAAGAACCTACCCCTGACATCCGTCCTATAACTACCACCCCTTAATTTAAAGCCATGCCCCCTCGTGCTAGATTTCTCCATCCGAGGAAAAAGGCTATTACTATCCACCCTATCTAAACCTCTAATCATCTTATATGTTTCAATAAGATCCCCTCTTAGCCGCCTTCTTTCCAGCGAAAACAACCCCAAATCCCTCAGCCTCTCCTCATAGGACCTCCCCTCCATACCAGGCAACATCCTAGTAAACCTCCTCTGCACCCTCTCCAAAGCCTCCACATCCTTCCTATAATGTGGGGACCAGAACTGCACACAGTACTCCAAGTGCGGCCGCACCAGAGTTGTGTACAGTTGCAACATGACGCTGCGACTCCTAAATTCAATCCCCCTACCAATAAATGCCAAGACACCGTATGCCTTCTTAACAACCTTATCTACTTGACTCCCAACTTTCAGGGATCTATGTACACATACACCTAGATCCCTCTGCTCATCCACACTATTGGAACTCTATCACTTGGAACTCTATCACAGCTTCCACATCGCCACTGGGTGAAAATCCTGCAACTCACTTCCTAACAGCAATGTGGGTGGACCTAAACATAGGCTGCGAAGGTTTAGCAACACATTCTTGAAAGCAATTAGCATTAGGCAATATAGTGCCACATGCTGAGAACAGAAAAATGCGCACAAGTCCCACAGCCTGAGAGCCATTTATTGTTGGTAACAACTTTAGCAAGTCACGATGGAACAGTGGGCCGTGATTCAAAATCTCAGCAATATCTTTTAATTAGCTTTCTTGCTACAGCATAAAAGAAGCAAGAGGATCTTTTGCGCAGTTTGCCTGACTTTGGATACAAGCGTCTTATGAAGAGACAGATAGTAGAACATTCACACTACAAGGTAACAGGGCACTGTTCATTTACTGCAGGCAAGCAGTAATTCCTAGGCAAAAAATCAGCACACAAGCAATCAAACTGACACATTATCACTTGCATTTGTAAGAGAATCCAGAAAGTGAAAATCATGAAGGCAGAATGATTGAACAGATCCTGCCAACTAACAGGATGGACAGAGGAGTGGCCAGATCAGAGTCTGTATCTCCAACATATTCTATTCTACTTGCTCAATGTCACCCAGAGAACATTCAGTGGCACTGTGGTTAGCACAGCTGCTTTCACAATGCCAAGGAACTGAGAGTTTGCACATCCTCCCCGTAACTGTAGGGGTTTCCTCTGGGTGCCCCACTTTCCTCCCACAGTCCTAAGATGTACAGGTTAGGTGGATTGGCCATGCCAAATTGTCCTTTAGTGGCCCAAGATATGTACATTAGATGCTCAATGTGTGAGCTTACAGGGATGGGGCTAGTAAGATGCTCTGTCAGAGAGGTGGTGCAGACTCAATGGGCCGAATGGCCTCTTCTGTACTTTAGTGGTTCTATAATTCCATGCTTAATTTGAATGTTCTTGACTCTGTGTAACACAATAAGTTTCTATAGCCAGAAATTACACCCCCAATTGTTCTGAGAACATCAACATAAGCGTCAGTATTCCTTGGCCAGGTACTCATGTTACCTTCAGGGATCACATTGCCAAAATATGATAGGTTTTACTCAGTAATGACTTGCCTGTTAATTAGACTAGGCAATGCTCATATTCCCTTGAATGATAGTATAAATTCAGCTGTTTGAGAAGACCAAGGGCTTTGAGCAGGAAAAGGGGACAATATTTGAAAATTAAAGACATGCCATTCAGGGGCAATTGGAATGCATTGCTTCACACACAAGGTAGTACAATTCTCCGGGCCAAAAAGCTGTCAAGGCTACAGGGGAGTTCAATTTAAAATTTCAAAGGGGATTTATGTTACGTGTCAAAAGTTGCAGGAAGCCAAGGCAGGTGGATAAAGTTAAGGTGCAACTTGGCAGTGATCTGACTAAATGCTGGGACAACCTCAAGGGGCCTCCTCCTGCTCATCAGCTCCAAACACTCCTGCTACCTTTAAACTACAAAGCCACTCACAGCTAGGAACCAATTCCAGTCATGACAGCAGGGGCGGGAATAGGCCCGCAGCCAGTTTAACCAACGTGAAATGGCACTTTGAGTCACCACTCGTTGGTTTCTCTCCCCATCTGCTGGAACAAGACCTGGCAAAGGCAAATAGGAAACAGGATCTCAAACAGGATTCACCTATGCTGCAATGGATATACTTTTATAGAAAAGAAGCACACACTCCACAATTGGATAACCAACTATCCAAAGACAGGGAACTCTTGCTGCTGAGAAGGAGTTAATAGGTTAAGCAGACAAGCATCACCACACTTGAATGACTGTGTACCGCTGTTTAATTCTGCAGTGCACAGCCAATTCATGAAAAATCACAGACCCTATTTTTGCACGTGATCATTTAAAGACCTGTGTGCGGCCTACATCGGAACTGTTGGTTGCTGTGGGGTGACTTAATTGACACCCAGTGGTCTGTTCCCGCTTCTCACCTTTTTTTAAAATGTCACTTAATACAAATACAGCAGTACAGTGGTTCTGCAACTGGACTGAGTCTACAGATCTGAATTTAATATCCAGGGAATGCCGGTTCAAGTTCCCCAAACAGGCACTTTGACAAGGAGAGCTTGGGAATTGACTACCCCACCATCTGCACAGTGAGCTTTGCTTGAATTGAGTAGATGCTGGCATATCAGAACAATACAATCACTCACATATCGATTTGCATGCATTGTAAGGGCTAGCAGTGGAGTCAAAGTTACTCAAACACAGAGTCAATGCACGGTACCATCCATGCAAATTGTATATAAGCTCATCACTTTGCATTGCTCAAGGCACCTGATTGAAAATAAGTGAATAAAATATTTGTTCAGAATGATATTCATTTGCTTAACAAATATACCATGACCCTTTCTGGGCTGCCATGATACCTGGGATTTGCATTTTCTATCTAAACTAGATTTCGGCTGTTCCGAGTTGATGTTGAACTGCCTGCAAGAAACATCAGCAATGTCTTGGGTTTATATTGTGCACTTAATGTATTAAAACATGCCACAGGAATGATCAAACAACGTTTGGCATCCAGCCACATAAGGAGATTCAGAGCTGTCACTGACAGCTTGGGCAAACAGGTAGGTATTAAGGAGTGTCTTAAGAGGAGGAGAGAGGGAGGATTCCCAGACCAAAGGGACTACCTCGCCATTTGTTCCTTAAGTGATCACCTTAAACTTTAAGCCAAAGCCCCTGGAGAAACAATAGGTGAAGACATGGAGTAGGAGTGAGGAGGTAAAGGCAAGAGGGAGTGCAATGGGGAAGTGCATCACTGGCTTCGGGGGGGGGGGGAGCGTCTGTCTTTGTATTACATATTCGAGATGAAAGGACAACAGGAAGAATTTCCAAAGCCCAACTTTACTCTCAGCGCAGAGATCAAAGAGGACAGGTTTCAGAACTTTGCAAGGGGCAACCATCTTAAATGGTCTTGCAACAGTTCCCATGGCCTGGGAACAGGACTCACCGTCACACCCTGGCCCCGGTAACAGAATTCACCTTCACACCCCGGGTTCGGGGAGCAAGATTGCAATGTCAAAGAGTGAAAGGTGTTAAAAAAAAAAGGAGCAGCCAGGGGGAAAGAGCAGGGAAGAAGGAATAAACAGATGGCTCTGATGAAAAACCAGCACAGACATGATGGACTGAATGGCCTCCTGCTGTTACTGTATCATTCTACACTTATATCGGAGAAGAGTGCCTTCAGCCCATCAGATCTGAACCAACACTTGAGAAACACCTGACCTCCAATCTAATCTCATTTACCAGCAACTGACCCATATCCATGGAAGTTATGACACTTCCAGGCAACACATTCTAGACTGTCATCACCCTCTGGATAAAAGCTCTCTCCTCACATTCCCCCTTAAACCTCCTGCCCTCCATCTTGAACTTGTGTCTTCGCATGGCTGACCTTTGAACTAAAGGGAAAAGCTGCTCCCTATTCACTCTGTCCGTGTTCCTCAATTTTATACACTTCAATCAGGTCACCCCTCAGTCTTCTCAGCTCCAATGAAAATAATCCAAGCCTATACAACCTCTCATCATAACTTAAATGTTCCATCCCAGGCAGCATCCTGGTAAATCTCCTCTGCAATCACTTGCTTCCTATAAAATGTGGTGACGAGAACTGCACACAGTACTCCAGTTCTACACAATTCCAACAGGACTTCCCTGCTTTTGTAATCTGTACTTCGTCTGATAAAGGCAAGTTGTCCTAAACGCCTTTTACACCACCCTAACATACCTCTCTCTTTCAGAGACCTGTGGACAAATATGCCAAGGTCCCTTTGTTCAATTGATGAACAAGGATAGGTGCGTTAGCAATGCTCTCCAAATAAATTACAGTTTTGTGAGATAAAGATGACCTCATTGAATGAATGAGTGAATCATTTTCACACCAGCAGCTGAAGATAATCATTTCAGGACAGTGGATCAGTGCCCAGCTGTTCAGAACAACCTGCATTTATATAACACCTTTAATGTAGTGAAACATGACATGCTAATTTATAGAGAACCATTTTTAACAAAATTTGATACCGAGTAACATAAGGAGATATTGTAAGAAGTTGCACAACACCAGGTTAAAGTCCAACAGGTTTATCTGGTATCACACGCTTTTGGAGCGCGGCTTCTTCATCAGGTGAGTGGAGAGGTGGGTTCACAAACATGGCATATATAGACAAAGTTTAAAAAATTAATTTATTAATCACAAGTAGGGCTTACATTAACACTGCAATGAAGTTACTGTGAAATTCCCCCAGTTGCCACACTCCGGCGCCTGATCAGGTCAATGTACCTAACCACCACACCTTTCAGACTGCGGGAGGAAACTGGAGCACCCGGAGGAAACCCACATAGACACAGAGAGAAACTGCAAACAACACATAGACCCAAGCCGGGAATCGAATCTAGGTCCCTGGCGTTGTGAGGCAGCAGTGCTAACCACTGCGTCACCATGCTGCCCATAACAGAGACTCAATTGCAAAATAATGGTTGGAATGTGAGTCACAACAGGTAATCGAGGTAACCCAACCTGATGAAGGAACAGTGCTCCAAAAGCTCATGTTACAAATAAGCCTGTTGGATTTTAACCTGGTGTTGTGAGACTTCTACTGTGCTCACTCTAGTCTAATACAGGCATCTCCATGTTAAGGAGTGGTGACCAATAACTTGCTCAATGGAATAGATTTAACTACTTTTGCATTGGGTGGGGGTGGAATTTGGGAGTGTGCAGCGACTCCGAGCTCTGCCTACACAGCATCTAGTGGCAAAGCAATAAAAATTGGTCAGATACAGGAAATCAGTATTCGAGCAGTGTGGATATCTTAGCAAGTTTGACAGGGCTGGAGAAGGTTATGGGGGCAGGGAGGAACCAAGCCACAGAGGGCTCTGAAAACTCGGGAAAAGAATTTTAAAATTGACGTGTTTGACAGACCAGTAGCCAATGGTGATAGCATCGGGGTGATAACTGAACAGGTCTTGGGGTCCGAATTAAGACACAGGGTTTAAAATGCCCAAGCTAATGATGTAGAAGCTTATTTCTGGCCCTTCACACAATGAAAATTAATTGACAATACAGCAACATTCATGATATAGCTTTTGAGCACCGTGTTGGAATGCAGCCCTGAGCTCTGATACAGGATGAAGGCCATCAAAATAAACCACACAGACTGTTCAGAGTTTGTTCTTAAAAGAGAACAAAAAAACAAATTACAGCACAGGAACAGACCCTTTGGCCCTCCAAGCCTGCACTGACCATGCTGCCCATATGAACTAAAACCCCCTACCTTTCCCAGAACCATATCCCTTTATTTCCATCATATTCATGTATTTGTCAAGATGCCCCTAAAAGTCACTAACGTATCTGCCTCCACTATTCACCCCAGCAGCGAGTTCCAGGTGCCCACCATCCTCCGTGTAAAGCATTTGCCTTGTAATTTTCCTTCAAACTTTGCCTCTCGCACCTTAAACTTATGCCCCCTAGTAATTGACTCTTCCACCCTGGGAAAAAGCTCTGACTATCCAATCTGTCCATTTTAAAAGTTTTTTTTTGAAAGTTTATTTATTAGTCACAAGTAAGGCTTACATTAACATTGCAATGAAGTGACTGTGAAATTCCCCTAGTTGCCTGTTCAGGTCAATGCACCTCACCAGCACATCTTTCAAACTGTGGGAGGAAACTGGAGCATCCGGAGCAAACATGGGGAAAATGTGCAAACTCCACGCAGACAGTGACCCAAACTGGGAATTGAATCTGGGTCATTTGGCGCTGAGAGGCAGTAGTGCCAACCACCGTCCCACTGTGCTTCCCCTCATAATCTTGTAGACTTCTATTAGGTCGCCCCTCAACCTCAGTCATTCCAGTGAGAAGAAACCAAGTTTCTCCAACCTCTCCTCATAATTAATGCCCTCCATACCAGGCAACATCCTGGTAAATCTTTTCTGTGCTCTCTCCAAAGCCTCCACATCCTTTTAGTAGTGTGATGACCAGAATTGAACACTATACTCCAAGTGAGGCCTAAGTAAGGTTGTATAAAGCTGCAACATGACTTGCCAACTTTTAAACTCAATGCCCCAGCAAGCAGAACTCCTCTTATAAAGAGCCTCCCTGCAAACATTTGAGAGGTTTTCAACCTTCAGAAGCGTGTCCACACACTCCATAAATTTCTCTCCTATTCTGATGCTTTTGGAGAGAGGGGGGGAGGGGTGGGAAGAGAGAGAGAGAGAGAGAGAGAGAGAGAGAGAGAGAGAGAGAGAGAATCTGTTACCCTGACCGTCCGTCACTGATGGGTTCATTTCACAGTTACTTGGATATTCAGGTACCGGAGGCAACAAGCTTTGTATCATTTAACAAAAGGATTTAAGTGATGGGAACTGTATGTTCTTCTGCTCTGGTTGAGCAGTTTGCCCTCACCTGTGCCTAGCTTATGCTCCTTTGCGGTTTGTGCGCTCAGCATATCCACTGACACCATTTGCAGATCAGCTTCAACACAAGGCTTCTTTTTATAGACTTTGCGATTGTTTTGCTTTACGCAGCGAGATCTGGAAGGCAGTGATTGGAAGCTGCTTCAATGGTAACTTTCAAAAGGGGAAGTAAGATGTATGCTGCACTTGAAAGAGAAAAAAAAAATCACCGGGCGACAGGGGCAGGACAGGGGAGTGGAACTAATGGTCCAACTCTTAAAGAACCAGCACAACAATGGGCTGAATGGCCTCCTCCTTGCAATAACTTATTTTAGTTCTTTCGTGGGGCTTGAGCCAGGCCAGAGTCATTGCCAATCCCTAGTTGCCCTTGAGAAAGTGATGGGGAGCTGCCTTCTTGAACTGCTGCAGTCCCTGAGGTGTAGGTACATCCATGGTGCCATTACGGAAGGAGCTCCAATGTTCTGGTCCACTAACAGTCAAGGAATGAGGATATATTTCCAAGTCAGGATGGTGAGTGACTTGGAAGGAAATCTCCACGTGGTAGCATTCCAAGGTATTCAACGTTCTTGACCTTCTAGATGTAGAGTTAAGGTTTGGAAGATGCTGTTCATATTTACACAGTGCCTTTAACATAATGTAGCATCCAAGGCACTTCACTAGAGCATTATAAATAAAGCATGACATCCAGCCGTTAGGAGATACTGGATCAGGTGACCAAAAGCTTGGTCAAAGGGGTTTAGGAAGTGTCTTAAGGAAAGCAGGTTGGAGGCAGAGAGGTGTGGGAATGGGATTCCAAAGTTTTGGACCAAGGCAACTGAAGACATAGCCAGTAATGGAGAAGTGATTATAATTGAGGAAGCAGAAAAGGCCAGAATTAAAAGGAGTGCAGTATCTTGGAGGGTTGTGGGCTGGTGGAGATTATAGAGTTAGGGAGGGGTGAGGCCATGGGGGGGAGGGGGGTGATGATTTGAGAACAAGGATAAGAATTTTAAAATCAAGACATGACCCAACTAGGAGCCAACGTAGGGCAGTGAGCACAGGGGCAGTAGATCAAACATAGGTAACTGCTGTAAAAAGAAAAAAAAATCAACTTCCCTCTGGATTTGTCAATTACGTTCAATCTGTCTTTCCTCATTACCTCAATGTAAAAAGCAGGCACATAAATAAGAGAAGGCCTTTAGGCCCTTCAAGCCTGCTTCCCCAGTCAATAAGGTCATAGCTGACCTTGTATCTCAATTCCACTTTCCCACACTGCCCTCATAAATCGATTCCCTTACTGTCCCAAAAAAGTCTACGGCCACATTCTTGAATATACTAGATGACTGAGCATTCACAAACTCAAGTAAAGACAATTCCCCCCATCTCAGTCCTAAGTAACTATGAGCGAGTTAGTTCATAAATAATGGTGTAGTAGCTGTATCACTGACTCAGGGGCCTAGGCTGATATCCAAGGGACATGGGGGTCAAATCCCACCACGGTAGCTGGTTGAATTAAAGTTTTATTTATTAGTATCACAAGTAGGCTTACATTAACATTGCAACGAAGTTACTGTGAAAATCCCCTAGTTGTCACACTCTGGGCATGTTAGGGTACACTGTGGGCAAATTTAATAAATTCAATAAATAAATCTCAACATAAAGCTAGTCTCTGTAATGGCGGCCATGACACTGATTGTTGTTAAAACCCATGTGGTTCACTAATGTGCCATAAGGAAATCTGCTGTCCTGACCTGATCTGGCCTACATGTGACTCTAGAGCCAAAGCAATGTGTTGACTCTTAACTGTCCAATGAAATGGCCTAGCAAGCCACTTCAGAGGGAAATTAAGGATGGGCAACAAATGCTTGCAATCGCATGAGAGAAGAAAAAGTTAAAGACTCTCAGCATCTAACCAGTCATGGCAATAAGAACATAAGAAATAGGAGCAGGAGTAGGCCATCTGGCCCTTCGAGCCTACCCCGCCATTCAATAAGATCATGGCTGATCTGTCGTGGCTCAGTTCCACATTCCCGCCCTCTCCCCATAACCCTTAATCCCCTCTCTTATCAAAAACCCATCAACCCGCGTCTTAAAAATATTTAGCGAGGTAGCCTCCACCACTTCAACGGGCAGAGAATTCCAGAGATTCACCACCCTTTGAGTGAAGAAGTTCTTCCTCAGCTCCATTCTAAACCGCCCCTCCTCTATCTTGAGGCTGTGCCCCCTAGTCCTACTGTCCTTTCTGAGCGGGAAGAGTCTCTCCACCTCTATCCTATCCATCCCATTCATCATCTTATATGTCTCAATGAGATCCCCCCTCATTCTTCTAAACTCTAACGAGTACAAGCCTAGTTTATTCAGCCTCTCCTCATAGCTCAAGCCCCTCAACTCTGGCATCAGCCTAGTAAACCTCCTCTGCACTCCCTCCAAGGCCAAAATATCCTTGCGTAAGTACGGCGCCCAAAACTGCACACAGTACTCCAGCTGCGGCCTCACCAATGCCCTATATAGCCGCAGCAAGACCTCCCTACTTTTATATTCAATCCCCCTCGCTATGAAGGCCAGCATCCCATTAGCCTTCCTGACCTAAGATCACCCTTCACTCACCAGACAATTCATTCGAGTTGCTCGCTCCTCATAGCGGAAATCAATCCCTAACACAATGTGCGAATCTTTAACACAAGTTCCTCCTTCCTTCAGTAAAGAGTTAAACCTATATACGACCTCATGAGGGTCCTGTATAAATCCAGCAATGCTTCCTTATGCTTTATACTCCAACCGTCATCCAACAAAGGCCAACATACTTGTTTATCAAGTCGCTTGCTGCAACTGTATCTGTACAGGACTCCCTAACCTTGCTGGGTGCTCACATTTACCATTTTCTCCTTCTGAAAAATATTCAATTCTTCCGAGCAAATTGGACAATTTTACATAGCCCCTTATTATGTTATCTTTCTGCCTACTCAGTTAACCTATCTATATATCCCTTTGCAGCCTTCCCACCTAGCTCAGTACCATTACATTCAGTCTGCTACGGTAAGTCATTACAGATTGTTCACTGCAAAACTCCAAGCACTGATCTATAATGGGACTTCACTAATTATAGGCTGACAACCTAAAAATTGCCCCATTAACCCCTACCCGCTTTGTTATCTTGCCAGTTCTTATTCCATGTTCTCATATTACCCCAATCGCACGAGTCCATATTTTGTGACAATCGCTCCATAATCTTCTGTGCTCAGGCAAAAAAAAGGTCTTCTCAGCTTCTCCTCGTAACTCACAAGAAAGTCGTAGCTCTCTTCTTACACTGAGCTAAGTGGCTCAGTTACTGACGCTTAGTCAAGCAGGCGAAAACAGGGTCACCTGTTTCCTCTCACATCCTTTCCGAGTGCAGTCATCTGCGAGAGGGGCAAACCCCACCCCTGGGTGAAGGGGACTAACCATGAAAGCTGCATCAATATCAAATGCTGAAAGCCAGGGAGTAAAACCAGAGGAGGAAGAGAAACTAAAAACACAAAAGTACACAAACGAAATTGAAGCAGAGCTGCATGACCCATTTCACAAAGCTTGATTCTGTTCTGCCAACAGGCTGTTAATATTTTACAGAGCACACAAAATTTCAGCAACTTTATCGTGCTAGATAAACTGGAAAGGAGCCACATGAACTTGATTGGCAAACTGCTGGCACAATCACATGGACTTACTGCCTTGCTCCCTCACCAGACAGGCAGAGTTTCATCTGAACTCTGCAATGTGATACCTGCACGTGCAGGCTACAGACCCACCACCATGAGATGAACACTGGTTACAAGCGATAGCAAAGCAAATCTGCAAACAGAATCGCATGAAAACAGAACTGTGCTTACGTACAATGGGCAAAGGGCTTCCTTGCTGATAAAGTACCTTAGAAGCACTGTCACTGTTGTGATGAGAGAAATTCTCAAGGGGGTTGGGACTGAGTCGAGGAGAAATTTCATCAGCACCAGGGCGGGGAGGCTGGAGTATCTTTCAAGATTCTCTACCTCAGAGTGCTGAATGTTTAGGCGCTGAGTAAATTCAAAACCAAGATCGATCAAATTTTTTGGACATTAAGTGACTGGAGATTAGGGATTAAGTGGAATAAAGCCTTTTTTTAAAATATAGTGATTCACAGCACGTGGGCGTCACCGTCTGGGTCAGCACTTACTGGTGTGGAAGATCACTCAAGCAGGCTCGAGGGGGCCACGAGGCCTACTTTGGCTCTTTCCGTTGTCAATAGCTGGTGAGTGCAGTCGCAAAGAATCCCAGAGAGCCCCCTGGCACCAGGAATGTGCATTGATAACAGCAGATTTGAAACTGCTTCTCCAGTGTGGGAATACGACACAGCAGGCCAGCCACTCAGCACCAGTACATTTTCACAAAACGGTGAATTTTTTTAAAAAACGAGTTTTATCTTTTGATGGTAAGGTGAGGGTTTACGCGCCCATTTGAAACCGGAGGAATTGTTACACTCTCACTATAACCCAGCACTTTTAACAACACTTTTAACAGCTTTTCTATACTCCAGCATCAATCGGTGAATGAATCAGTTTTATACAAACCCATTCAGGAGCTCATGTGTCACATCCGATGAAGCACTTGGAGGTGCTGCCACCATTGCAATGGAGCAAAGGCAGCAGCCAGTTTGCACACAAAATTTCACAAACAGCAAGAAATACTGTACCCAGGATATGAGCAAGCTCCCTGGACTCCCTTTCAAATAACATCAAGAGACCTTGTACATCCAGGGGGACCACTTCCAGCAGTGCAGCATTCCCTCTGTACAGCACTGGATCCTCAGCTGGATTTCCGTACTCAAATCCCAGGAGTAGACACTTGCGTCCACTTGCTTTTTGCATTTTTTTCTCTCCTCTTCATTCAGAGGATGTGGGCATTACTGGTTAGGCCAGCATTTGTTGCTCATCCTGAAATGCCCTCCACAAGGTGGTGGTGTACCACCTTCTTGAACTGCTGCAGTCCATGTGGTGTAGGTACTTCCACAGTGCTGTTAGAGAGGGAGTTCCAAGATTTTGATCCAGTGGCAATGAAGGAACGACGATATGTTTCAAAGTCAGGATGATGGGTGATTTTTCTATGTGTCTGTTGCCTTTGTCCAAAGTGGGAGAGGTTGTGGATTTGGAATGAGATTTGGCAAGTTGTTGCAATGCATCTTGCAGATGGTACACACTGTTGCCACTGTGCACCAGTGGTGGAGGGAATGAATGAATGTTCAGGATGGATGGGGTGCAAAACAAGTGGACAGCTTCATCCTGGATGGCACTGAACCGCTCAAGTGTTGTTGGAACTGTACCCATCCAGACAAGGGAAGAGTATTCCATTGCATTCCTGATTTTGCACCAGTGGGGAGTCAGGTGAGTTTTGTGAACCTGAAGTTTTCATTTGTAGCCACAGTATTTTTATAACTGGTGCAAATCAGTTTCTGGTCAGTGGTAACCCCTACAATGTTCATAGTGGAGAATTCAACAATGGTATTACCATTGATGTCAAGGGGGTGATGGTTAGATTTCTTCTTGTTGAAGATATTACTGCCTGGCATTTGTGTGACACAAAGTCCAGTCCAAAGATGAGTGGGTTAGGTTGATTGGCCATGCTAAAATTGCCCCTTAGTGTCTTGAGATGGTTAAAGGGGTTAACAGGTAAATATGTAGGGATATGAGGGTAGGGCCTGGGAATTGTGGCCGGTGCAGACTCGATGGGCCAAATGGTCTCTTTCTGCACTGTACGGTTTCTATGATTTCTATGAAATGTTACTTGTCATGGGAACTGAACAATGGAATCAACACTGTTTATAAACTGTACAAAGTGAAGGACTAGTATCCTGCACATCACATGTACCAGCCCCATCATTCAGAGCACTCAATACCAGATAGCTGTTTGCTTTTTAATCAGGTTACACCCTCCTCTCCCTCATACATATATAAAGTCCTTTCACTATCACCAAGTCCTGAGTTTTTACCAATTAGCACAGAAATACTTTGAAGCTGTGTAGAGAGCCAAGAGCAGAAAATAGCCAAATCATTCAGAGTTATAACTAATAAAGTTCATGCTGCCTATTGTGTGAGGAACCCATGTTAGACCTCAGTCCTACATTCAGCCAAGTCACATTTTCACTTCTATACCAATGCTCATGGAGTCAAACCCTTTGCCAGAGACTTCAGCAACATAATCCAGGCTGACATTGCCAATCCAGTACTAGGGGAACGCTGCACTATCGGCAGCAACCTATCTTGGATGAGATATTGAGTTGAGTGTTCACCTGGCCTCTGGGGTGGGCACAGCAGATCCTAAAGGCTATTATGTGGAACAGCAGCCCTTCTCTCCCTAATGTCCTGGTGCCAGTATTCGCATCCACAAAAACAGATGTCACTGGAGTTTGTGGGAGCTTGCTGTGTACAATTAGCTGATGTATTCCCAACATTAAAACTCATGCTTGCACTTTCAAAAGTTTTTCTTACTGACTGAAGCATTTTAGGATTCCCTGACATCGTGATAGGTACGATAAAAACCAAAAGTCTTTCTTTACATCTGGAGTTTATGATAACTATTGAATGTCATGTTTGTTGATCCCATCAGTCTTTAGGAGGCTGCTGCTATTTTCCCAAAGACCCATGCAAATCTTGAACAGTGACCAAAGTTTTCTTTTTAACACTTTTTCTGAAACACAGCCCTGGTGTTTGCTGCTTTTAAGATCTAATGCCCCTGAACAAGCTCCTCAATCAACTTCAATATATCATTCTTACAGAGGTGGCACAGTGGTTAGCACTGCTGCTTCACAGCACCAGTGACCCAGGTTGGATTCTGGCATTGGATCACTGTCTGTGAGGAGTTTGCACATTCTCCATGTTGGTGTGGGATTCCTTCCACACTCCAAAGATGTGCAGGTTAGGTGGATTAGCCATTGTACATGCACGGGGTTACAGGGATAGGGCAAGGGGTTGGGCCTCGATAAAGATGCTCTTTTGAAGAGTGGGTACAGACTCAATAGGCAAATGGTCTCCTTCTGCACTGTAGAAATTCTATATTGTTTTACAGATAATACTTCATTTGTATTTACCTATCATTTAAGTTACACATTCTTATTCTCTTATCTCTATTCAATTGCGTCTGTTGACATACACGTAACTAAATTATTATTTACATTCATCACTATCAGTGCATAAGCTAACCCTTGTCTACTTTTGTAACTCGAGACTACCTGTGGTTTGTCAAACCTCTTCCTTCATCCATTGCTCTGGTTTCCATTTAACCCTTTCAGCCTCCTAGCTAATAACTGACAGCAGCCTTGATGCTTGTGGGCACAGGTTCTGGTCTTGCCTCCAATTAGACGCAGGATTTGGCAGCAGCCCAATATTAGCAACTGCCATTGGTCAAGAACATCAGCCACAGGGTAATCCTAGTGGTGCCTGTCCAGACTCGTGAAATACAATGCAACCAATTTTGTGACAAGGATGAATTCATGTTCTCCCCTCCAGACTTTTGATCCCAGCAGTGTCGAGATCCTGAGAGTGAAACCCCAATTTTAATCCAAACAATAAACAGTAAAGGTCAATCCCCAACTGCAAGGTGTTTTTCAAAAGCTCTTCAATTCTTAAGAGTGTTTTAGACATCTGGGAGTCATGAAAGCCTCTGCAAAAAAAAAAGCAAGTCTTTCTTTCCAGACATTCACGACGTGTTCTCTCTCTGCTGTCTCCAGTTCAACCTAATAATCTAATATTCCTGTCCTCCACCAAGTCCTGGCCACTCATTATAGTCTCCTGCCCACTAATCTAAAGCTGGATGCTGGCACAGTGGCAATTGTTTACAGGACCAGTAATCTTGAAGCTCAGCCTGATACTCTGTGGACACAGGTTCCACTCCCATCATGGCAGCTGGTGGAGTTTAAATTCAATTAACAAATGCAAATAAATTAGGAAAAAGGAAATTGAAAACTACCTCAGTAATGGTGAGTGTGAAACTATTGTCGATTGCTATAAAAACCCAGCTGTGCACTAACACCCTCCAGGCAAGGAAATCTGCCATCCTTACCCCATTAGGCTTACATGTGACTCCAGACCCACAACAAGGTGGCTGCCTCTTAACTGTGCTCAAGAGATGGATTTGCTGTATCATTCTGTGTGTTACCCAGATAGTCAGAATCTGATTGCCTCCCCAGATCATGTTAGCAGCTGATGAGACAGCAGTGGTTAAATCTACAAAGCTCAGACAGGCCATTCAGCCCAACTGAGCAATGCTGGCATCGTGTTCCACGTGACTCATCTCACCCTATCACCATAGTCTTCTCTTCATTCACCTCCCTGTAACCCCCACCCTTGAATCATCTCAACCACCCCATGTAACAGCAAGTTCCACATTCTTATCAGTCCAAGGGAGTCCCTATTAGTGGCTATCTTATGCTTATATAATGTATAAGTGCAACAGTCAATTTGTGCATGGCAAGCTCCCACAAACAGTGAAGTTAAAAAGGCTAAATCTGTTTTGGTGATGCAGGCTGATGGATAAATATTGCTCAGGATGTCAGGGAGAACTCCTGCACTTCGAAACAGTGCTACTGGATCTCTTATATACTTCCTTTGGAGAGATCCCGTGCACGTTTAACCACGTTTGCTCCAGTCTATGCAAAGACTTCATTTTGAGATATTTCTGCCAATGCAACTAACTTGACTCCAGAATCAGAAACCTAAAGGTTAGCTAAAAATTGACTGCATTCCTGAAGGGTACACAATGCAGGCAAACAACAGCACAACAGCAGCTGCAAGAAATGTTTTTCTCAGTTGTGAAAAAAACATTTCCAATAATGAGATAAAGGTTGACATATCATTTGGATTTTAAGTGTGCGTGTTTTTCAGTTTGTTCGAGATCTGTTCAGTACATTCAAGTTCAGTACAGGAACTGGTAGTAAAAACCAGTGTCCAAGTTTGTTTTTCTTTTTTCACTTTTATCCTGTTCATAATTTTTTAAAGTTCTGTTCAATAAAAGAAAACCACTTTAAAACTTATATTGTCCTTGTCTATTCAAACGAATGAATGGATCCCACACCTCTACAGTGCAGATCAGATTGGTACCGGGGGCACATCAGAGGCTGGGAATTGCGCAGAGGGTAACTCAACTACCCAAAGTCAGGAATGTAACCAGTTGAGTTACCCCACATTTGGAGACATTGAATTGAATTGATTCGATTTATTGTCACATGCATTAGTGCACAGTGAGAAGTATTGTTTCTTGTGTGCCAAACAAAGCATACCACTCATAGAGAAGAAAACAGTGCAGAATGTAACATTACAGCCGTAGCTAGGGTGTAGAGAAAGATCAACTTAATAGAAGTTAAGTCCATTCAAAAGTCTGATGGCAGCAGGGAAGAAACTGTTCTCGAGTCAGACTTTTGTATCTTTTTCGAGAGAAGAAAGTGGAAGAGAGAATATCCGGAGTGCGTGGAGTCCTTGATTATGCTGGAAGTGTAGTCAGTGTCAACGGATGGGTGGCTGGTTTGTGTAATGGACTCGGCTTCATTCACGACTCTTTGTTATGGCTCCTGCTCTTGGTCAGAGCAGGAGCCATAACAAGCTGTGATACATCCAGGAAGGATACTTTCTGCGAGGCATCCATAAAAGTTGGTGGGACATTGCAGCACCCAGAGTGTAAACTTGTGGCCTCATCCTGGGAGATCAACCTTCATGGTCATTCTCTCTCTCTCCTGGGTATACGTTGCTGCTCAGAGACTCTAATGGCCTTTTTAAACAAGCTATCAATAGACATCCCCATTATTCAATATCATGCTTTGTCTTCAACATTAAATTGAATTTCCTGCCTTTTCTTCATATTCCTCAATCCCGCAAAATATTTCCAAGTCAGCGTTGCACGTCACCGTGGGGGAGGAGACTTCCAGGTGGTGGTGTTCCAGATGATAGAGGTCACAGGTTTGGAAGGTGCTAAAAGGAGGTGAATTGGCAAATTGCTGCAGTGCACCCTGTTTAGGACACACACCATCACTGGGGAGGGACAGAGCGTTGAGTGAGGTGGAGGGGGTGACATTCAGATGGGGCTACCTCATCTTGGATGGTGTCAGACTTCATGAATATAGATGGAGCTGCGCTCCTAGAACATTACAGCACTGTTCAGGCCCTTTGGCCCTCAATGCTGCATGACCTGTGAAACCAATCTAAAGCCCATCTATCTTACATTATTCCTATATCATCCATATGTTTATCCAATGACCATTTAAATGCCCTTAATGTTGGTGAGTCCACAATGGTTGCAGGCAGGTCATTCCATTCCCTTACTACTCTCTGAGTAAAGAAATTACCTCTAACATCTGTCCTATATCTTTCACCCCCTCAACTTAATGCTAAGTCCCCTCATGCTAGCCATCTCCATCCGAGGAAAAAGGCTCTAACTGTCCACCCTATCTAATCCTCCGATCATCTTATATGCCTCTATTAAGTCACCTCTTAACCTTCTTCTCTCTAACAAAAACAACCACAAGTCATAGAAACATAGAACCTTTCCTCGTAAGACCATCCCACCATACCAGACAACATCCTAGTAAATTTCCTCTGCACCCTTTCCAATGCTTCCATATCCTTCCTATAATGCAGTGACTGGAACTGTATGCAATACTCCAAGTGCAGCTGCAGCAGAGTTTTGCTCAGGCAGGCAAGCTGAGTGAACAAGCTTTGGAAAGTCAGGAGTGGAGTTATCCAAGGCAGAATTTCCCAAATGTCTCACCAACTCTTACAGCCAGTAATTTATCTAAAGGGACAGGGGAGCTTCCTTGGGTATCCTAGATGATATTTATCCCTCAGCAAACACCTAAATCAAGCTATCTGGTCATTTTGTTTAAAATTAATGCCACATTTCTCCAAATAACTGCAGCAACCACATTTCAAAAGTATCTCACTGAGCTGCAGAGTACTTTATCATTCCTGTGGATTGTGGAACAGTTGCACAAATGCCCAAGTTCATGTTTTTGATAAAATGACATCTAACATGCTATCTAATGCTGCCTTACACCTTTCAGTTCTTTTAACATTCCTTGGTATTATTTGGGGTGCAAGGTCTGAGCTCTGCTCCCACCCAGTCCTGTGCAGTAACATCCAGCTGTTCACAACACGAAGACCTGTGGCAGGGGTGAACATGGGGCCTACTGATTTGTGGTACTGTGCAGGAAACAGAAAACCTCTGATCTTCAGCAAGGCACATTCTATATATAAAACTCAGTACACTGAACTCTGCCACTCCCAAAATAACAATCAGATTCACAGGTGCTGCCTGAATTTAAATGCTAGAGATTTTCCAATTTTAAGCACAGATAGATTGGTCAAAAATCTCAAATGGGAAGGGACATCCTGCTCTCCACAGAGTAGCTTGGTGATCACCACTTAAAATCATAGAATCCCAACTGTGCGGAAGGAGGCCATTCAGCCCAAGTCTGCACCGACAACAATCCCAACCAGGCCCTATCTCCATAACCCCATGTACTTACCCTGCTAATCACTCTGACACTAATGGTCAATTTATCATAGCCAAATCAACCTAACCTGCACCTCTTTGGACTTGTGTCTGGGGCAAATAATATGAGAGTTCCTTCAACAACAAACATTGCATTTATATAGCACCTTCAAGTGGTTCAGAGGAGAGATAAATCAAACAAAAACGTACAGCTGAGAACCATAAAGAGATATTAGGACAGGTGACTTGGAGAAAGGCAGCAGGGTTTGAGGGCCTTGGGCAGCTGAAGGCATGGCGGCTGATGGTGGAGGCCAGAACTGGCAGAGATTGCAGAGGGTTAAAAAGGCTTGTCTTTCATTTGTGTTCCCCTATACAATGCAGTAGATTTCTTATACAGTGTAGTGGCAGTACAGTGGTACAACAAGAACATGTCACACCTTAGGTTTTCAATTCTAAATTGAAAACTGCTACATTCCAGAGAAGGTTAACATGTCAAAATAAACAAGTCTAACTGAGGAAGTGCCCTTGGCCATGATAGAAAAGGAGGTTCACTTTATCACAATTTAATAGTCATCTGCTCTTATTCATCAACCCTTGACCACAAGTCGCCATCCCCCCACCCCAACAAAACTAAACCCTCTGCCAAATCACATCATGGTATCAAAAAGGTTCCGTCTGTACACGGCAGCTTGTTTGCTGGAAGAATCTAAGTCTTCTGGTTGACTTATTAACGGCAGGAAACCTGTTGTCTGTGTGTTCATTTTACAGGTGCTGATCTTTGTCTTTCCCTTGAGATGCTCAACCAAGGGGACTGTCTGCCCTCTTGGACAGATGCAAAGCATCGCACACCAACTGTTTAAAGAGACGAAGGGCCAGCTCTCCCTGGCTGATATTTACCCTACCTCCGATTCAGGCTACGGGGGCCACCATTCTCTCAGCAGCTCAGGAACAGAGTGTGAAGTAGAGGAAGTTGAGGTGCAGCAATGGAGGGATCTGAACTGTGGGAGACAACCAACACCACTGCAGGTTACAGAGATTTGGTAGGTGCCAGGACAGAGGGTTCTGCACCAGGTGGATTCCGTGTGTGACTCAGAAAACAGCACAGGAGGTGGCCATTCAGCCCACTGTGGCTGTGTGAGCTCTTTGGTAGACCTATCAAATTAAGAGTCACCATGTGTTCTCTAATAGTTTCCAAGCCTCAAATCCATTAATCCCAGTTCCCTTTTCAAAATTATTACTGAATCTTCCCTTTCAGACAGAACCTTTCAAATGCCATATCCTGGGCTTCTTTTACCAGTAAAAAGTCTGACAACACCAGGTTTTAGTCCAACCTATTTATTTGATAATATTCTCACTAGCTTTCGAGGGGACAGCCTCTTCGTCAGGTGAATGGAGAGTTCTGGCCTCAGACAGAGCATATAAAGCACAGACAGTCTGTGCTTTATATGCTCTGTCTGAGGCCAGAACTCTCCATTCACCTGACGAAGAGGCTGTCCCCTCGAAAGCTAGTGAGAATATTATCAAATAAATAGGTTGGACTAAAACCTGGTGTTGTCAGACTTTTTACTGTGTTTACGCCAGTCCAACGCCGGCATACCCACATCATGACTTCTTTTACCAATCAGCTTCAGACTGCGCCTTCTGGTTACCAGTCCTTCAGACACAGAAGCTTCTCAAAACCATGCATGATTTTGAAGATTTCTATTAAGTTTCTTCTTAATCTTCGCTCCATTAAGATGTAGCCCAGCTTCTTCAAGCTCTCGGATATCCTGCCCCCCAATTTTACCAAGTCTATTTTGCACGCTCTCCTCTTCAATAACCTCCAAACCGGGGGTGCCCAGAACTGGACACAATACTCTAATCACATTATTGTTGTAAAAGACATCTGGTTCAGTGGTTTTGAGGGAAGGAAATCTGCTGTCCCTACCTGGTCTAGCATAGTGTCAAAAGCTTGGAATGCCCTTCCTAACAGCACTGTGGGTGTACCTACACCACAGGGACTGCAGCAGTTCAAGGAGGCAGCTCGCCACCAACTAGGGATGGGCAATAAATGTGAGAAGGCAGTGGCACAGTGGTATTGTCACTCGACTGATAATCCAGAGACAGGGCAAGATCTGGGGATCCGGGTCCAAATTGCACCACATTGAAATTTTAATTAAATTTAAAAAATGGAATTAAAAATCTGAATGATGACCTTGACACTAGCATTGATTGTCATAAAAACCCACCTGTTTCACTAATGTGCTTTATGGAGGAAATTGTCGGCATGGTGGCACAGTAGTTAGCACTGCTGCCTCATAGCAACAGGGACCCAGGTTCGATTTCTGGCTTGGGTCACTATCTGTGTGGAGTTTGCACTTTCTCCCTGTGTCAGCATGGATTTCCTCCAGGTGCTCCGGTTTCTACCCACAGTCCAAAGATGTGCGGGTTAGGTTGATTGGCCATGCTAACTTGCCCCTTAGTGTTAGGGGAAGTGGTAGTGTAAATAGGGTTACAGGGATAGGACCTGGGTGGGATTGTGGTCGGTGCAGACTCAATGGGCCAAATGACGTTGTTCTGTACTGTAGAAATTCTACAAAATCTGCCATCCTTACCTGGACCAACGTGACTCCAGGTCCACAACGTGGTTGACTTTCAAATGTGCTGTGAAATGGAGGGCAGTTAGGGATGGGTAACAAATGCTGGTCCAGCTAGTGATGTCCACATCCCTTAAATGAATAAAGATGTGATTCCAGATCCACACAAAAGTGTCTGCATGGGTTTCCTCCTACAGTCCAAAAAATGTGCTGGTTAGGTGCATTGGCTGTGCTAAGTTCTCCCTCAATGCACCTAAACAGGTGCCAGACTGTGGCGGCTCGGGGATTTTCACAGTAACTTCATTGCAGTGTTGAGGCAAGTCTAATTAAGTAAACTTTAACTTCAAACCTTACTTTATCCCTTGTTTTCCTTACCTTGGGATACATTCAGACCATGAGGTGTAGGAGCAGAAGTAGGTCGTTTGGCCTCTCCCGGCTTCTCCCCTGTTCAGTAAGATCATGGCTGATCTGATTCTCAACTCTATTTTACTGCCTTACCCTCAAAACTCATTTCTCTAAGGCCTGGTCATTTATCCACTTTCAAGGGTGCTAAACTCCTCAATACCTGCTTCACCTATTTATTACATCCAATATTTCACACTCCTCCTCACCCGCAATGTTTGATCACTCTCCAATATCAGAAGGCTCCCATCAGCAAATCACCCCGCTGGACACACAAAACGCTGATAGTACAAAAAATATCAGGGCAATCTCTATTTTAAACAAAGCACAGCACAGGCCTGGAGAATTAAATTAGACTTTGAGCCCAGGCATTGCACTCTGTCTGGTGGGGTGTGGACAGGGAAAGAGAAAGTGGTTTAAGTCCATCAGATTCACAGCACAGAATCAAGTCTACACCAACAGGTTGCACAAGAACTGCGATTTCAACACAGAGGCACAAACTCTGCAAAGGATTTAGCTCAAAACAAATCTGGACAAAGTCCCCTAGTTCATCAGACATTGCCAGAGACAAATGAAATGAAATCAAAATAAAAAGCAATGATACAGTATATTGTCAGCAGGGTATAGGGGAGACTGGCATATCCGCACTCTCCCTGTGGAACAGGTTTACCGCACAGGCAAAATTCATCTCAGTCTATCCGTTGCAAAGAATCCACATTTCTAAAAGGGTGCCAAACCTGCAAGTGGCTTGTCTCTGCTAAACCATCACAGTGACAGTCCTGGAGGTCAGTGGAACTGTTTGTGGTGGTCAGCTGCTAATTGATTTACTTTGGAGCATTGCTGAGGTTTTAAAAAAAACACTCTTGCAAAGCTTAGGATGATATTTAAAATGTAGCCACAGAGGAAATGATTCTTTGATGCAGCGATACGAACGCAACTTGCAAGTAAGAAAATATTAGTCAAGCAGGCTTTATCTTCCAGCCCAGTTGGCAAGTTGTAATAAAGCAGCCGGTTTTCAAATAGGCCCACCAATGCAAGTTTAAAGTAACTCACCCCCTGACTCCCCAAAGCCTGTCCACCATTGACAATACACAAGTCTGGAGCGTGATGGAACACTCTCCACTTGCCTGGGTAAGTGTAGCTCCAACAACATTCAAGAAACTCAACACTATATAGAACAATTTAAAGTTGAAAGTTAAAGTTTATTTATTGATCACAAGTAAGGCTTACATTAACATTGCAATGAAGTTACTGTGAAATTCCCCTAATCACCGCAATCTGGTGTCTGTTCAGGTCAATGCACCTAACCAGCACGTCTTTCAGACTGTGGGAGGAAACTGCAGCACCCGGAGGAAATCCACGCAGAGATGGGGAGAAAGTGCAAACTCCACACAGACAGTGACCCAAGCCAGGAATCAAACCTGGGTCCCTGGTGCTACGAGGCAGCAGTGCTAACCACTGTGCCGCACCCACCTGATAGGCTCCCCATCCACAAATATTCACTTCCTCCACCACCAATGCACATTATGCAGATTGCTGCCAATCTACAGAATGTACTGTGGGAATTCAACAAAGCTCCTTCAATGGCATTTTCCAAACATCTGATTTCTCCTTAAGATGGTCAAGGACTGCAGACACATAGGACACCACCACCTGGAGGTTCCCTTCCAAGTCACTCATTACCCAGGCTTGGAAATATTTCAGCATTTCTTCGCTGCATCTGGATCAAAATCTTGGAATTCTTGCTGAACACCACTGTGATGCATCTCGACTATTTGGACTGCAATGGTTGATTTTATTCATTTTCGGAACTTGGTTGCCACTGGCTGACCAGCATTAATTGCCCAAGCTCGTTGCCCTTGAGAAGGTGGTGGTGAGCTGTCTTCTTGAACTGCTGCAGTCCACGTGCTGTGGGTTCACCCACAATGCCATTCCGGAGGGAATTTCAGGATTTTGACCCAGCAACTGCAAAGGAATGGCGAAATATTTCCAAGTCAGGATGGTGAGTGGCTTGGAGGGGAACTTGCAAGTGGTTGTGTTCCCATGTATCTGCTGCCCTTGCCCTTCGAGATGGAAGTGGTCATGGGTTTGGAAGTTGCTGTTCAAGATGGCAGTTCAACACCTTCTCAAGGACAATTAGGGATGGGCAATAAATACTGCCCTAGCCAGGGACATCCACATTCCATGAGCAAGTTTAAAAAAATGAATTTCCCAAGACAAATTAAAATGACAATTAGCTTGGGTTGGGGAAAACATGTGGAGGAAGATTAGATTGAGCAAGTGACTGAACATTGTTCAGTCAACTGAACAATGTAATTTAATCAATCTAATAATAGACAAAAGCAATTAAAAAGCAGCCATACAAGTTGAACTCATTCGACAAATGAAACACAAGTGCAATATTTCAATGGGAGCCCAATACTGAACATTTCTTAATTGTACATGCTGATGTGTGCCAGCCCCCACCCAGCGAGTCACACTCCTATCACATTTGTGGATTCAGGTCCCACCACAGAGACTGACACAGAGAATTCCAAAGCTAGGACTGAGGGAGTGCTGCTCTGTCGGAGGTGCTATTTTTTAGATCAGATTTTCAAGTGAGGTTCTCACATGAGCACAGAAGCTCCCACAAGACCCCTGATAGAGAGCAGGGAGTTCTCTCATCATTTCCTGGACAATAGCCATCTCTCGACTAGCACAATGAAATATTTTATCATGTTGCTGCTTGTAGGAGCTTGCCGTGCACAAGGCTGTTGCCGTTTTTGTCTCTATTCCAACAGTGGCCATGCTTTGGAAATAAGTCATTGGCTGCATAGTGTTTTGTGGATGTCCCCTCACATCAGACATGGTTCGCAATGCAGAAATAGGTCACTCGTCTCCTCTGGCCCAGGCAGGAATTTACATTCCACCTCAGGTCATGTCACCCTATCACATCCTTCAATGCTCTTCCTTCCTCCTGTGTTTATTTAGCTTCAGATTAAGTATGCCCCCATTATTCACCTCAACCAATGCAACAGTCAAAGCCACTCCCCAAAGGTAAAACTAACTCCTTTGTAGCGTGACTGGAGGAAAACACCAGCACCGAGAACTGACCTGATTCCTCCCATCGTGTCACGTATTACCAGTTTTAATTCAAGGAAGTAAGTGGGTTGCGGGTTCAAGTCCCACTCCAGAGAGTTGAGAGTTCATTCTAACCCCACACTCAGTGGCAGTGCAGAGAGAGTAAAATAAATAACCCACAGTCCCAGAGAACCATAAATTGCTCTCCCCTTTGACAGCTGACAGGTGGCAATTTAACCTGAGGGCTGCCACAACTGAGGCGAGGGCAAAGTGGGGTCTTTGTGATAACTTCAGCCAGAACAGGAACTGAACCCATATGGTTGGGGTCGCTGTGCAACATGAACCAGCCATCCTGCCAACTGAACGAACCGATCCACAGAGAGAATACTGCACTGCCGCGCGTGCTGAAGCATTAAACCGTCTCTCTCAGGCCCGTGTTGAATTCCTATCGATGGAATCGCCCAGTTTATTTTCGAGCAGGAAAAGCAGCATTCAGCCCAATGACAGCGATGGCAACTTTTTTTTAAAAACCGTATCATGTGGTCTTAGTGAAAAAACCAAGCAGGCACAGATTTCACATTGGATTTCTGGTTGGCTGTGTTCAATTCGCCCGTCCCACTATCATCTCAGTACTTCAACGAAGCCCACACTACAAGACAGCCTTGATGAAGCTGCCTTGCAGAGTTGCCTGTGATCCCCTTCCCCCGAAGCCACTAATATATTATAATGACATTCCTAATGTTGGACAGCAGGAAACACAGCCGTCACTGTCTGCAGGAGGGTATGATCATCTCCTGCCACAGAGAAACATGTCTCATCATATTTCCCAATCATGCCACTAAACCCTCCATCATGAACAGCAGCGGGAAATCCTGGCCTATATCTTCACTTTGAGGAGGAGCAGGGGAATTCTCCCCAATGGCCTGGCCAATATTTAACCGTCAAATCCACTTCTCTGCAAGTGAAAAAACAAGTGACAGGACATTATCACTTTTCTGGGTCTGGGACCACGCTGTGCACAAATTAACTGCATTACAACAGTGACTACACTTCAAAAATACCGTAAAGCATTTTGGGAGGCTCTGAGGTTGCTAAAGGCACTGTATGAAAGCAAGTTTTTCTTTCTCTGGGGTTAATATACTCTATTATTGCAGCAGAGCTAAGAAATGCTGGCCTAACCAGTGACACCCACATCCCACGAATCAATAAATTAAAATAAAACAATGACATCCTTCACCAGAAACTATCAGATACAGGTTAGCAAGTGTGTGGCTGAGAGAATTATTGCAAAGCACCACTTTCTTCTGTCACTGATTCCATCACTTGATGCCCAGATCGCAACTCTCAACAGGTTCCTTTCACAACAGTTCTAATTAAGACACACAAAACAGCCTGACATAGTGACAGCTCCCTCCCAAAAAAACCCCCAGCAGATCCCTCACACGGATATCTTGAATCCGTGACAGGATTATCATTATATCGTTAAAAAAAGATACCAATAACCTGTCCTGGTCCCTCGATGCCGATGCTATAGTTAAGAAAGCCCACCAACAGACTAAGGAAATCTGGCACATCCGCTACAATTCTCACCAACTTTTACAGATGCATCATAGAAAGCATTCTTTCTGGTTGTATCACAGCTTGGTATGGGTCCTCTACTGACCAAGAACACAAGAAACTACAAAAGTTCACGAACGAAGCCGAGTCCAGCATGTAAACTCACTTCCCGTTCACCGATACTGTCTACATTTCCCACTGCCAGGCAGAGGAGCCTGCATAATCAAGGGCCCCACGCATCCCAGACATACTCTCTTCCATCGGGAAAAAGATACAAAAGCCTGAAGTCACATACCAACTGACTTAAGAAAGCTTCTTCCTTGCTGCCATCAGACTTTTGATTGGACTTACCATATATTAAGTTGATCTCTCTCTATACCCAAGCTATGTCTGTAACACCACATTCTGCACTCTCTCCTTCACCGCTCCTCTATGTAGAGTTTGCTTCATCTATATAGCACACAAGAAATAATGCTGCCCAAATTCAAAATGCAAAACTTATGGTTCAGGCAGCCTTCATAAAACATTTTGCCGTTTCTAACCTGGAATATAACAATACCAATACACGTGACAATAATACACCAAATCAATATCGATAGGTTACGTAAGATGAAGGAGAGGCAAACAGAACCAAACACCAGTATGGATTGATTGAAATGAGTTGCCGTTAGAACAATCGTGATATCAGGCATTAAACATTTGAAGACATGGCTATGGTTTGTTAATTTAAAAGGTGATGCTGTACATTGCACCCATTCCAAATAACCAACACTTGGCAGAAATGTACTTCCCCATCTCGCCGTGAAATGGATGACACATTAGAATGGTACAATCTGGAGTACATCATGTCTCAACAATCCAGCACCATGGGCTCACTCAGCAGAGTACGTGATGACAAATACAGATTAAAAAGAGTTTTACCCTCTGTAAAAACCATTACAAAGCTGAAGGAATTATATAAAAGAAATCACAAACTCCCAAGCTCTAATCCTCATCACTCCCACTTTTCTTGTTGCTCCCCAACTCCACTCCACCTGATCCCCTGTTGGTCAACTCCCTCTGTCCCTCCCTCCTCACCCCTATTTTCCCTCCTCCTTCCCCCTTGCCCGCGATCACTCCTTCCTCACCCCTTTCTCCTTCTCACCCCGCTTTATCTACATTCCTCCTCTCCTCCCCACCCGCCTCCTCTGATCCCAGTTCCCTCTCCCTCCTTACTTTTCCTTACCCCAGTCCTCGTTGCTCAGCAGGTTTTCGGGGAAGAAGCGACTCTCCAGCTCACTCACTAAATCCGTCGCCATGACGCTTCCTGCGAGCGAATGATTACAACGAGAATAGAAACTTTTCAATGATATCTCCACCCCGCGGATGAAATCAGACTGCGACCGCCATCACTCGCTCCCACCGGCTACAACTCCCGACAAAACCGCCCGAGAGCCGAGGCCCCGACCCGGAAACACACCTGAGTGACAGGGATTTCGACCAATCGGCTTCCAGACTTCTTAGAAACCCGCCTCCTGCACAGTGACTGACAGTTAGGATGACCAATGAGCGCACAGATTGCCCGGAAAACGATATTCCTGGCTTCGAGTGACAGGAGAATCAACCAATTGGATTACATCTTTCCGGAAATCCGCCGTCATTTAGCTGAGTGACAGGAGATCCGGCCAATCCCCTAACAGTTCCTAGCGGCCGGCCTTCTTCACGTTCAGTTACGGACGCTGCGACCAATCGGATTCCGGATGTCTCGAACAAAAAAACCTCCTCTCCCCCGCTCCCCCGCCCCCCGCAACAATTTGGGTGACAGGCACCGCTACCAATCCGCTCACCGACCTCCTGGAAACTCTCGTCCCTCACTATGATTGACAGGCATTCTGACCAATCCATTTACAGATCTCCCGGAAACCCATTAACCTCACACTAATTCACAGGCCATTGTGATCCATCCGCTCACCGACCTCCCGTAAACCAGCCTCCCCACTTTGAATGACAGGGGCGCTGACCAATCCGCTCGCCGGTTAACCGGAAACCCGCCTCCATCAGTTTGATTCACAGGAACACTGACCAATCGATCCACCGATGTCCTGGAAACCCGCCTCCATCACACTGATTGACGGGCGCTTTGACCAATCACTCCCTCACGCTGATTGACAGGCACTGTGATCAATCTGTTCTCCGACATCCGGGAAACCCGCCTCCCTCACTGCTTGACAGGAGTTCTGACCAATCCGCTCTTTGCGCTCCAGGAAACCCGCCTCTCTCACGCTGATGTACAGGCACTGTGACCAATTCGCTTACCGATGTCCCAGAAACCTGCCTCCCTCAGTGAGTGACAGGCACTGTGACCAGTCGGAGACCGGAACGCCCAGAAAACCGCCTTCCTCACGCTCATTTACGGGCGCTCTGACCAATCCGACACGGGAACCTCCGCCACCCCGCTTCCCTCAGTCTGTGCGACAGACAGGCTCCTGCCAATCCGCTCACCCATTTCCCGGAAACCCGCCTCCCTCAGGCTGCGCGACAACAGTGACATCGACCAATCGGCGTCTCCATTCCTCTCAGACCCGCCTGCCTTACTGTGAGTGATAGGGGCGCTGACCAATCCATTACCGAAACCAAGGAAACCCGCCTCATAAAATCTGAATGAAAGCCGCTCCGACCAATCCGCTTACCCATTCCGCAAGAGGGCCGCCCCTTCAGTCTGAATGACAGGCACTTTGGCCAATTGGCGTTCAGTTTTCCCGAAAATCGATTTTCCCGACTCAGAGTGACGGGATGTCTAACCAATCACCTTCCAAGAATCTGGAATCCCGCCTCCCAGACTTAGAGTGACAGGAGCTCCGGCCAATCGGCTTCTTCTTTCCCCGGAATCCCGCCTCCCTCACTCAGTGACAGACACAAACAACATGTTGAGTTTCTGCTTCTTGGATTTAATGATGAACTGTGGAATCTTTGAGAAAAACTGTTTCTATTCCAGTGGTTCTCAGATTGTTTTGTTTGAAGAATCATTTTACAAATGTAATCATGGATTCCCCAGTGTAAATTATAATTCTATATAATAACCACAATATGAACAGGTTCCATCAGTTTACAGCTGGCAGGAGGCAGGGAGACGGTGTGAAATTATGGGATGGATCTGTTAGAGATCTTTAATCCCGCAGATTGTCAGCGGCGCCGAGTTTTTCCAGGTTCTCCATCCCGGACTGAAGATGGGAAAGATTCTCTCAGTGAAAGTGTGGGTGAAAGTGTGGAGATGGGACATGTTGTCCGCATTGTAAAATGACACCTGTCCACCCTCATAGTCCAGGGAAACCCCGATCTTCCGGGGATTCACACTCGGGGTGAGGGGGGTCTGTGAGGGGGAGGTGAAGGCAAAATAACCACTTTCGGGTCTCAGCCTCACAATCCAGAATCCGGTCTCAGGGCTCAGGGAGATTCCCCCTTTCCTCTTCACGGACTCTCGGACCACTCCCAGATCCCACTCTGTCTTCTCCCCCACCTCCACCTCCCAGTAATGTCTCCCTGATGTGAATCCCTCTGATCCCAGGACAAATTCCCAGAAATCAAACCTCTTCGGGGTGTCAGGGAGCGGCTGCCGTTTGTCTCCGAGTCTCACACTGGTCCGGTCCTCAGACAGGATGAGCCGGGGATTCGCTGTGTTCGGATCCAGAGTCAGAGAGGCTGGAGCTCGGGGAAAGTTAAAATAACACAGTCAGTGATTTAGAGAGAGGGGGTGGGGAGGAGAGAGAGTGTGAGGAGTGAGGAAGAGAGGATGGAGGTTCGTGAGGGGGAGGGGAGAATGAGTGGTAGGGGAGAGTGGGAGCAGGACTGGGATGGCAACATGAAGCCAGAGGGAGGGGAGAGGAGTGGGAATAAACCAGAAAGGAGAGGCAGAGAAGAGGAGAGAAAGTGTGTGACAGAAAGATAGGGAGGAGGAAGAGAAGGAGGTGGAGGGGTGCAGTTGGGAAGAGAGAGAACAGACAATAATAAGAAGGACTGGAGGGTGCAAGAGTGTAAAGAGGGAGAGCGAGAGTGGGATGAGGGAGAGGGCAAGTCAGAGTAGGACGTTTTGAGTGGAAGCAGGAGACAGAACGGCAGAGCAGATGACAGGAATTGGGAGAGTGGGTGAGAAAGAAAGGGCAGAGTGGAGAGAGCATCTGGAAGGCAGGTAGTGTGAGAGGCTGTAAGAGATCAAGGTGGAGGGGTACAGAGCTCAGGGTGGCAGAGAGAGTGAGAGAGCCTGAATACAAAAGTGGGAGAGTGTGAGAAAGAGAAAGGAGGATAGTTAATGAGAGCAGGACGTGGGAGGAAGAATAGGATGGTGAGAGAGAGAGTCAGGGAGAGGAGAGAATGCTGTGAGGAATCTTCTTTATGGTTTGCCCAGTTAAAAGGCTTCAGTTTGAGATATTTCTGCCTAATGTAACTAATTGTGCTGTGCTTTAAGCTAACTTAAGCTAATTTGGTCACATCAGCTTAAAATTCTGAGTCCAGCCTGGAGACTTAGTTGTTCTCTGAAAGTACAGAATATACAGAAGCTTTCTCATGGGCGCAGAAACAAGTTGTTGGTGCAGCTGGAGACTGCTTATAGGAAACTTGTAATAACATAAGTATTTAGTTATATTGTAGACACAGATCGATGTTTAGTTTATTTGATCCAGACTATGTTTTGAGTTGTTCGATCTCAGCGCTGGCTTTTGGCTGCTCTCGCTCCCTCTCTTTCTCTCTCTTAAGTAACCCTTATTTCGCTTTCTGGAAAACGCTTATAAAAGACGCTGAAATAAAGGAGTATTTACTTCAGGTCAGTTATGCTCAAGTTTATGCTGAAGAAATAAACAGACCCTTCTGTGTGAAAGACGAGATGGGAAATAAAGCAGGAGGGGCAGGGAAGAATGTGGGAGAGAGGGAAAGAGGAGAGAGTCTGAAGAGAGGAGAATGAAGGGGAGAAGTTTCGCAGAATGATGAGGGAAGGGGATAAGAGGTGAGGTAGAGAGAGATTATGCGTAGATGGGGGAGAGTGGGAAGGTGCTGAGGGAGAGTGAGTAGGGAGCATGGTCAGAGAGAGAGAGGGACAAATGAGTGCCTGGCAGAGAGATCGGATGGTTGTGAGAATGAGGGAGAGATTGCGGGACAGATTGAGTTTCAAGTTTATTAGTGTGACAAGTAAGCTTACATTAACATGGCAAGGACGTAAGTGTGAAAATTCCCTTGTCAACACACCTCACCGCCTTTCGGGTATACTGAAGGAGAATTTAGCATGGCTAACCAGCATGTCTTTCGGACTGTGGGAGGAAACTGGAACATCTGGAGGTAACCCACGTAGACATGGGGGAGAACTTACAGACTCTGTACAGACAGTGACCCAAGCCAGGAATCGAACCCAAGTCCCTGGTGCTGTGAAGCAGCAGTGCTGACCACTGCTACCTTGCCCCCCTGCACACTGCCTGATTGTTGGGATGGTCTACACTTGAACTGCTAGAATGAGTGTTCCAGCAAATTGCATAACTCGGGAAGAGGGCTTTAAACTAAATTCAGAGGGTAACATACGTGACAAATCCAGGGGTAGATTCAAGGCAAAAAACCATCATAATAATATAGGAAACGAGGATCATAGAATAGCAGGAATTGACAAAGAGATAAAACCTAAGAATACACCAATAGTCAAGACTAGATGGTACAAAGAAAGAAACACAGGTCAGTACAGCACAGTACAGGCTCTTTAGCCCTCAATGTTGTGCCGAGCTATGTCCGAACCCAAGATCAAATATCCCACTTCCTATCATTCTGGTGTGCTCCATGTGCCTATCCAATAACCGCTTGAAAGTTCCTAAGTGTCGACTCCACTATCACAGCAGGCAGTGTATTCCACAACTCAGACACCCCTCCTATATATCCCATCATGAACCTTAAAGTTATGTCCCCTGGTAACAGCTATATCCACCCGAGGAAATAGTCTCTGCACGTCCACTCTATCTATCCTCCTCATCATCTTATAAACCTCTATTAAGTCACCTCTCATCCTCCTCCACTCTAAAGAGAAAAGCCCCAGCTCCCTCAACCTTTCCTCATAACACCTACCCTCCAAACCAGGCAGCATCGTGGTAATCTCTTTTGCACTCTCTCTCCAATGCTTCCACATACTTTTAATAGTGAGGTGACCAGAACTGCACATCATATTCCAAACGTGGTCTCACCAAGATCCGGTATAGTTGCAGCATAGCCCCACGGCTCTAAAACTCAAACCCCCTGTTAATAAACGCTAGCACACTATAACCCTTCTTCACAGCTCTGTCCACTTGAGTGGCAACATTCAGAGATCTGTGGATATGAACCCCAAGACCTCTGTTCCTCCCCATTCCTGTGAACCCTGCCATTGACCCTGCAATCCGCATTCAAGTTTGTCCTACCAAAATGAATCACCTCGCACTAATCAGGGTTAAACTCCATCTGCCACTTTTCGGCCCAGCTCTGCATCCTATCAATGTCTCTTTGCAGCCTGCAAGAGCCCTCTACCTCATCCACTACTCCACCAATCTTGGTGTCATCAGCAAATTTACTAATCCACCCTTCAGCCCCCTCTTCCATGTCATTGATAAAAATCATAAATAGCAGAGGATCCAGCACTGATCCCTCTGGTACACCACTGGTAACAGGCCTCCAGTCTGAAAATTTTATCTCCACCACCACTCTCTGGCTCCTTTGAGACAACCAGTTACTTATCCAATCGGCCAAATTTCCTTCTATCCCACACCTCCTTACTTTCTTCATGAGCCTACCATGCGGAACCTTATCAAATGCCTCATTAAAATCCATGTATATGACATCAACTCCTCTACCTTCGTCTACACACTTAGTTACCTCCTCAAAGAATTCAATCAAATTTGTGAGGCAGGACTTACCCCTCAAGAAACCATACTGACTATCCCGGATTAAGCTGCTTCTTTCCAAATGGTCATAAATCCTATCCTTCAGGACACTTTTCTTTAACTAACCGACCACTGAAGTAAGACTAACTGGCCTATAATTACCATGGTCATTCCTATTTCCTTTCTTGAAGACAGGAACAACATTTGTCACTCTCCAGTCCTCTGGCACTATCCCTGTGGACAGTGAGGACCCAAGGATCAAAGCTAAAGGCTCCACAATCTCATCCCTTGCCTCCCAAAGTATCCTACGATGTATCCCATCTGGCCCAGGGGACTTAACAACCCTTGACTTTTTCAAAATTGCTAATACATCTTCCCTCAGAACATCTACCTCCTCTATCCAATCAGCTTGTGTCACACTCTCATCCTCAAAAACATGGCCCCTCTCCTTAGTGAACACTGAAGAGAAGTATTCATTCAATGCCTCTCCTGTCTCTGACTCCACACACAAGTTCCCACTACTATCCTTGACTGGCCCTAACCTCACCCTGGTCATTCTTTTATTTCTCACAGAAGAGTAAAAAGCCTTGGGATTTTCCTTCATCCGACCCACCAAGCACTTCTCATGCCCCCTCCCCCGAGATCCCCTAAGGCCTTTTTTAACTCATTCCTACCTACCTTGTAACCCTCAAGTGACCCCCAAGATAATTAAATGATGAAACTAAATGCTGTATATGTGAATGTACACAATGTTCATAACAAAGTAAACAAATTGATAACACACAGTGAAGTAAATGAATATGATCTGATAACTTTACAGACATTGCTGCAGGAGGAAAAGATAACATTTAATGACATTGAAGAAGGATAGAAAGCTCGGTAAAGATGGAGAGGTAGCACTGTTTACCAAGGACCTCATTGGTGCAATAGCTGGAGACGACCTTGGCTCAGGAGATCCGGATATAAAACTGGTTTGGAGATGAGGAATAGTAGGGGAAAGAAGTCAATAGTGGGAGTGGTCTACAATCCTCACAACAGTAGCCACAATGTGGGTCACAGATAAAGAGACAGTAATAATCATGGATGATTTGAATGTAAAGATAAACTGGAAAAATCAGCATTTATTGATTTTATAGTTGCCTGGATGGGGAGTTCACAGAATTCTTTATGAAAGTTTCTCATAGCAGAACGTTCTGGAACTAACCAGAGAGTACATTATGATAGACTTGGCTTTGTGTAATGTGACAGGAATAATTAGTAAATTCAGAGTGAAAGCAACACGAAGTAGCAGCAACTAACATATGATTGAATTTGAAATCCATTTTGAAAGGGAAAAGAGAGGGTCTAAGATCGGTATTTTAAACTGAAATAGGAGCAACTATCTGGTCGTGAAAGCTAAGCTAGTTGTAGTGAACCGGGTCCCCAGGCTTGGGGATATATCGATAGAGAAGCAATGGCAGATATTTAAGACGATATTTCAGAATATTCAGAATAAATATATTCCTACTGTAAAGAAAATCCCCAATGGAGGATCCACTGTCTGTGGTTCACTAAAGAAGTTAAAGAAAGGCTCAAAATAATGGAGAAAGCATTTAACTGAGCAAAGATGAATGGCAGGTCAGATGACTGATCAGAATGTAAAGAACGTCAGAGATCAAATCGACACAATATTGTAGCAGCAGCAAAATAGGTATCCAGTGATCCCACACTAAACGTAAGGAGAAGGCAAATCGTCTGTACAAACTGGAGACATTTGATATAACTGGAGACTCAATACAATCTTGATCTTCCATTGGATGGTAATACCCCACCCAGAAGAACAATCTATACAATGGTTTAATTCCTGGTCTTGAAGGGACCACTGGAAACCCCATTGGAAATGATGTAAGGAGCTTATTCGCTGTTTCCTGCCTAATATTTATATCGGAAACGACATCGTCAAAAACAGAAAACTTCATCATCAAATAACAAGTTCACAGGAACAGCATTGTGCAAATTGGTGTTCTCATTTTCTACAATTGAACAGTGACTGTTCCTTAGAATTATGGCACTTGTTCTGAAGTGTTTCGGCTCACACTGCAGGAATGAAGGGGGCCTTTGATGATTTCTCTGTGTCCAGGAGGTGAGTTATTTTTCTTACTGCTGCTTGCTGCTCCTTTCTCTCTCACCCCCGCTGTATATTCATGAGGATTTCTTGTCCCCTGTTCCCTTCTCAGGAACGACAGAACATTTTCCCACCACACTGCAAACCAGTGGGAAACTGGACAGTGATATTGTTCTGAAGATCAGCCCTCAGAATGGATTGGGCCTCTGATCAAATTCATAAAATGAGCCGTGGATTCACTGGTTCACTACCTCAATGGAGTCACTCAAAAACTCAACCTCACTCAATCCAAACTGCCCTGTCACCCTCCCTATTCTAGATTTAGAAGCAATACCTACTTTGATCTAGACTCCGTGACCGCGTTGAACATGTGGGTGTTTATAATCTCCCTTTTATTCCGAACCTTGAACATTTCAATAAGATCACCACACTCCCTCTCTTATCCAGTGCAGACTCAGTTTCTGTACTCTCTCCTCTTGATTAATGTGTCCAATTCCACCAAACAGATTATCTGTCATTTATCACTTGCTCTCTAATGTCTGCGTATCTTCCTGAGAAATGATGATAAAAAAATGTTTCCCACAATGACAAACGAGACCAGTCCAGTTTCCTGGAGCAATTCCATTTCACATCCTGAGATTGGTGCTCTATTCCTCTGGTTATACAGATCCCTTCACTGCTTTGACACACAGTGCTGATGGCTTCAGACACTTACCCAGAGGAACCAACAGAATGAGAAATATGAGAATGGGAAGATTCCCGGTATTAACAACCGGAAATGTGACGATTTAATCTGGATCTTTGGAGCCCAGTCAATATATTTGTAACTGGATTTATAACCAGGAAAGTTAATATAAAAGATTTACCGGGGTTAATGAAGTTTATCATTTCTCTCCATGTTCTGGACTGGAAAAGGTCTTTGTACTTCCCGATAGATAGGGTGGCAGCAGATGCTGAGAGTATTCGATTCTCATCAGTAATCCTGTAAATGGTTAAAATGATGCTATGAATTTGTATTTGTTAGAAGACTTTAGAACTTATACAAATGGTCAAGTTTACAGCATTTTTGATGATAGAGAAAATGTATAAACTGAAATGTTAATCTTGTTTCTCTAACTGAGAAAGGAATAACTTTTAAGTTCAAGGGCGGAGAATGGAAACAGCCATGTCTTGAAAAAGGTTCAAAATCTTATAACAGTCATCACGCACTGCAGGAAATGATAAACGTATAGCCTGTCCACTTGAACAAAGATAAAGGCTGAAAATATCCCAAAGCTGAATATCCAATTTTGCAATCCCTGGGCTCCACAACTCTCCCAGAATCCTGTTCTTCTCTACTTCCAACACCTTGACCATCTCTGATTTCAGTCATTCCCCGACTGGGAGCTGGACCTTCAGCTGCCGAGGCTCTGGAATTCTCTTCCTGATCCTTTCTATCTTTCTGATTCTCTTTCTTCCTTTAAGACGCTCTCTGAAATCCAGCTCCGTCATCCAGATTAATATTTCCTTGTTTGGCCCTGTGTAAATTTACTTTACAACGCTCCTGTGAAACTCCTTAGCATATTAATTTCCAATAAAGGCACTATATAAATACAAGTGTTGTGGTTGTTAACGACACACAGCCAGTTTGTATTTAGTATAAAATTAGAATCCGTTTCCCCCCTTTAACGTGAGACTTTCTCGGGTTGGTCAGGCTCCATGCAGGGACATGGGTGACCCACTCCTTGGGAACATGGACCATGTGGCTCTCTCAGGGTCAGTGGGAAGGTCACAGACACTAACAGCCAACATCGGGCAAATGATCACTTCCGGCCTGGGAACCAGATTGTATTATTTACACTTCCCGGTTATTTATTACAATATCGTAGAACAGTTATGTAAAATCACTGTAGTAAAGTGAGTTATCATAAAGCTTTCGTCAGTGTGTATACGCGGAACTTATCATTTCCTGCAGTGTGTGATGTCTTGGTAACTAATGACCAACTACTTAAAGTTGTGACAACAGCCAATAAATAAATACATAATAACACTTCACTGAGTTTATTTTACCAAACTGCAGAGTTTCAGTAAAGAACATGTCCTACCTTCTCTTCCGACAAGCTTCCTCCTGAAAGAAATGAATCAGGAACAGTGAGGGTGACAGTAACAGATTTCAGGAGCAGTTAGACAGGCTGGTGAAATGAGCAGACTCAGAGCAGATGAGATTTCACACGGAAATGTAAAGTGATGCTTTTTGGAAGGAAGATTGTGGAGAGTCAAATAAACTGGAATTGAACATCAGTCCCACTCACAGACACAGTGACTCACACACCATACCAGACACAAACACACACTCACAACATGGAACTGGAACTGGATTACAGTGGGAGTTCCAGGAGGAAATTAAACTCGGGAAACATGGAAATAATCACAAAGCAAGTGTAAAGATCAAGCAAACTCATTCTCAGGAGGTTCCAGGTATTCCCAGGAATCTGTAGACAGTGTGGGAGCCGTGAGTTCAGAGACAGCAAGAAAACCGTTCAGGAAGGGACACAAAATTCTGTTCAATTCGGTTAGTATTTTTCAGTAAATTCTATATGAATTTCACGGTAATCATCAGTTATTTAGTGACTGTGTGAAGTTTCCCTGAACTGAGCCGCGATATATTCCCTCACCTTCAGAAATATCAGCTCGTCTTTTTGCTCCATCTGTTTCCGGAACTTTGAGAGTTTCTCCTCAATAGAATTTAAATTCTCCTGAATCTCTCGAAGGTTTCTCTCCATTGATTTTAGAATCCTCTCCTCTTCTTCCCTGAGATCTCTGAGTAAATGCTGTTCTTTCTCAGTGAGAATCTGGTGCATTTTAGTGAACTCGGATGTGATGTGGGTCTGCAGACTGCTCGACTGTTCCTACCCAATGAAATGTGAAATATAATTAATGTCCCACAATAAAGGGAACAAAACTAACCGAGATCCCAGAAAATCAGCACAGGGAGACCTTACCCTAACTTCAGAAATCTTCCGAATCTGTTTAACTTCTGTTTCTCGAAGCGCCGATTTCTTCTCTGTGAGAGAATCTAAGGAAGATTTCAGCTGATCCTGGGATTGGGAGAGAAAATCACAGAATGAAAGGGCTCGATTTTGAAAATGTGATAAAACTATCAGGAAAATAATATTTCCCTTTTACCTTGTAGCTCTCAACAGCTTCATTGATGGGCAGGAAGCGGTGCTCTCTGTGATCCCGCGAATCTCTACAAATTACACAGATCAATTTCTTGTCAGTTTCACAAAACAGCTTTAGTTCTTCCTGATGTTTCTCACAGTGAAGTTTACTTCCCTTCTCTTTCAGATTCAGCTTAAATTGTCGAGTTTTCTCGGCCAGATTCGCTAAGGCCCGATTTACCCTGAGGTTTTTTTCCGGAAACCCCTCTTGACATTCCGGACAGGAGTTTATCTCCTTCTTTTCCCAACTCTGGGAGATATAGGAGCGGCAGAAGTTGTGTCCACAATCCAGTGAAACGGGTTCAGTGAAGAAATCGAGACAAATGGGACAAATTGCCTCCTCGGTCCAATTCTCTGCTTGTCTGGAAGCCATGTTCACACTCAGCACTTCCTGATTCAAACCGCCTTCAGTTTCGGTGTTACTGCCGCACATCCTCAATTCAGCTATTTCCCGATGAAGTTCACTGCAGCACTCAGGGAATTATTATTACAGAGCGGGCCATGTCCTCACCACTTTCACACTGGAGATAAAAACTGGCGCGGTCTAAAGGATAACGGTGGGGAATCATTGAACTCTGTCGGGGGCAGGTTGGGCTCCCGGGAATGTTGACAGTGGAAAGAGAGAGAGAGAGATGGAGAGATAGAATGGGGAGAAGAGGTGGAGATGGGAGGGATCGAGATTCCATGACATTTCTCTTCAGTTTGAACCCAGTGCCGATTAAAACCACCCTGGTGAAACTCGGTGTGAGATCCAGACCCAGAAACTGAATTGTGTGCATGACTGCAGCCGCTCAGATTAAAACATCAAGTCCTGTAAATGTCAAGGAGATATTTTACACAACAGGTGTCGAGAAGATATTTAGAGGGTTCGATCTGTGAAGTTTGGTTTATTTTCTAGAAAGAGAAATTTGCGGTTTTATAAATGTTTCTGAATCCCTTCCAGGGACCCTGACCCAGAGAAACATCAACGGATGACGGAGCAAAAACAGAAAATGCTGGAAAATCTCAGCAGGTCTGACAACATCTGCGGAGAGAGAACAGAGCTAACGTTTCGAGTCTGGATGTCTCTTCGACAGATTCCAACATCCGCAGTAATTTGCTTTTAACTGATGAGGGAACATTTGAACTGGAATCTCTCCTCCAATATTGGGCGGAGTTTCTTCACACAGAGAGTGGGGAGAATGTGGAACTCGCTGTCACATGGAGTGGTTGAGGTAGAGAGAGTTCAAACATTGACAGTGCTGCCCTCCCAGTCCCTGATAAAGAGGAAGCACATCACAGGGTGTGGGGGCAGGATTGTGGGACAAACCAATGGGAAATGGGAGGGGGTAAAACAACATCCCATTGGGATTGAATTTGAAGAGTTCCCCCCAACACTTGCGCTAATCCAGCAAGAAAATCCACAGGCTGTGAAATTTACCGATGGAACAGATTCATTATCAGGAACTTTAGTAAAGTTGGGGAAATGGCAGGTGGAGGGAGAGAGATCAATGTGGATTGGAAATCAATGTCTTGTTTTATTGCAGAGATATTGTCTGTGATTCTGGTGTAAAATGTTTCATATATCTGATAGTGTTGAACATTGGGTTTTATTGTTACTGCCTGGGTGTTAAACAGCTCCTGTGTGGAGAACAGGAAAGACAATCTGTCCTGGGGGACATGGACACTCCTTACACAGCCCAGCGGAATTTACCGACATTCATTTCAACACACGGAAAATCTGGGGAGTTTGTCTCATTGGCGACATCCTCCCGCCGGATGGAATTCTTCTCGATTTTGGGACATTCTCTCACCCATCATCAGCACTGGGGGGAGTTCTGTTTTCATCGTTAAAATCTGACCGGAGACATTCAGGGGTGAAATCGTGGAGCAATTTTATACATTAAAGTGTCGGAAAATGTGAATTCTCTCTGGGGATAGATATTGGGAACATTGTAACTTTCCAGTGTGACAAAGTGCGGAGCCCAGTGGAATTCACTGGCAATCATTTCCACCCAAGAAAAATCTGGAAAGGTTTCTGTCATTTGTGAAAATGTTTGTACTTGACAGCTGTCCCTATTCTTGTGAGTAATTCATTGCGGGTGCAGTCAGTTTCTGGGATGGGTTGAGGCTCTGTGTGAACGCAAGTCTTTCATTGTTACGAAGCGCATTGCTGCCACCTGCTGACAGAACCACAGTGCTGCAGGGAAGGATTCCCATTAAAAACGGCCCAAGAAGTGGGGGCTGTTTCTGAAGATTCACAGATTTGATGGACCGAATGGCCTCTTTCTGTGTTGTATCAGACTTGGGATTGTTATTTATTCATAAACTTGGATCTAATCAAATCCAGATTAACAAATCCCATTCAGTAAATCCCATGGTTTGGTGAGATGTTCCCAAAGTATTAGTGAGAAAGATTATCAGGAGACAGTAACATTAATATTCACCCTTCTTTGAAGATTTGTGCATTAAAATTCTGCAAACACTCAATATATGCTGCTATATTTAGTTGGCTTTCAAATCCTCAAAATTTATCATTTAAATATAAATTGTTGTTCGAACAGAGGGATTAAACAACAATAATAGTGGAAAACAAGTGATTGGAGAACTCAGGAACTGAACAGGATCCCTGGCAGTCTTGGTATCAAGAACCCTGGTTTGTGCAAGTCAATTCCAATTTCCTGCACTCCTAATTTGTCTGCTCATCTGATGAATGACTGTGTGAACTCAAGTCATTCATTGTTACCAAGCGCATTGCTGCCACCTGCTGACAGAATCACAGTGCTGCAAGGAAGAATTCACCATTAAAAACGGCCCAAGAAGTGGGGGCTGTTTCTGAAGATTCATAGATTTGATGGATCCAATGGCCTCTTTCTGTATTGTATCAGTCTGGGATTGTTATTTATTCAGAATCTTGGATCTGATTAAATCCAGATTAACAAACCCCATTCAGTAAATCCCATTGTTTGGTGAGATGTTCACTGACTATTTTTGAGAAAGATTATCAGGAGAATGTCACATTAATATTCACCATCCTGTGAGAAGGATTTATGCATTAAAATTCTGTAAACACTCAATATATGCAGCTATATTTTGTTGGCTTTGAAATCCTCAAAATATATCATTTAAATATAAATTGTTGTTCGAACAGAGGGATTAAACAACAATAATAGTGGAAAACAAGTGATTGGAGAACTCAGGAACTGAACAGGATGCCTGGCAGTCTTGGTATCAAGACCCTGGTTTGTGCAAGTCAATTCCAATCTCCCGCACTCCGAGTTTGTTTGCTCATCTGATGAATGTCGCAATGGGATTCATTCTGCCGGATGAAATGTTGGACACTGAACTCTCCACGGATTTCATTCAGACACCCCAGAGGATCACAGAGTCACTGAACACAATAAAACCGACTGTGATCTCGGTATGTTCCATCTAAAGCGCGTTCTTATATAATTATTATTCCTCATTTACTGAGTTCACTGTTAACTAATTCACTGTTTCTAAAAGGATATCGACACATCTCCCTTTCCAACAGACGCTTATGCGCAGCCCTGGTAATGCAGTGTCAGTTGTTCCTGACAGGAATTAGGAATATTCCCATTCTGCCCTTTCCAGACTTTCAGCCTCAGCATTGAATTCAGGAACTTCAGATTCTAACCACCGTTACCATTCTGCTGTAACCATTAACACAGCTCTGGAACCACCTTATGCTTCTTCACCAGTCCCATTCCCCATTCTCTTATACTTTGTACCGTTACACCTTTAGACATTTAACCTCTCCTGTTTTCCATCATTTCATGGAGCTTTCCCTGTTGTTACTGTCCGGCCTTTTCCCTGACACTGTCCTTGCGGAGAAATTCTTTACTCTGTAAAATAGGAATGTTAGTAAGGTGTTGTTCATTTCCAGCCATTTCCCTCTCGCGCTCAGCACAAAGTAAAAAGTCTGAGAACACCAGGTTTAAGTCCAACCGATTTATTTGATACTGAACTCACAAGCTTTCGGGGTTTGTCCCTTCGTCAGGTGAATGGAAAGTTCTGTCTGAGGCCAGAACTCTCCATTCACCTGACGAAGGGACAAACCCCCAAATCTTGTGAGTTTACTATCAAATAAATCGGTTGGCCTGAAACCTGGTGTTGTCAGACTTTTTACTGTGTTTACCCCAGTTCAACGCCGGCATATCCACATCCTGACTACGCTCAGCACAAAGCCCAAGTACTCAGGCTCAGAACTTCCCGGCAATTCCTTCACCTCCGATCCCAGATGGTTGTATTTGTGCCGTTTTAAGTCCCACACAACTCAGCTGCCTTGTAGTTGTCTTCGTACCGCACTGTGACACCCACCACTGTAACTCTCTGATCTACCGTGAGTATTTTGTCAGGTTTCCATAAGGAGCCGTCCTTGGCCACGAGTCTTGGCTCCTTGTAAGATGTTCAGCAGTACTTACTGACATCTCGGTGTAGTTGTTGGAATCCCTTGCTGTGGTGTTTAATTCTTGCGCTCTTTACAAACGGGCAGCAACCAGAAATGTGGGCGATGGTTTTATTTGCTGCCTCGCATCACTGATAACGATTTGATAGCGTTTGATATCTCCCCCTTGTTAGGGATGAACTTGTGGGATAGAGCATACTTCGAAAAATTAAATTGCTAAAGAGGCGAGATGGTTTCATTTGGAATGCTGCATTTATTTATCTGTCTGAGGTTTGTTTGGGTGTTTTAGTTTGAAGGATGCTTGCGATTTCCTTATTGGCGTACCGGCATCCTGCAAATCTCGGCTCGAGTTCCCTCGGGAGTGTAACTTTCCCCGGGGTCAATTTACAGGCACAGATCCCCGGCTTAGAATTGACCTGAAGCCAGTGCTGGATTTAGGGCCTCACAATCCGCAGGGACTTCATAAAATTTCAGGAGGTTTACAATGAAGAGAACATTTAAGAGCGGATTCCAGAAAAGAAAAAGAAAGCACCAGCTTGACGAGGAACACAAAATATTACCAAAAGTTGACAATTACAAGATAAGGATCCACAAATCCAAGGTGATCAGCAAAGTCCGAAACAACCACAGCCCAGTGCCTCTGCTCCTGAGACAACACAGTCTGGAGTCTGAGCTGAGGAAAACACTGGAACTGATGCAAATGTGAGCGCTGCAGAGCCGACATCCACAGTTGAAACAATTCACGAAACTCAAGCACTTCCGTGTTTATGTCAAACAAAATTATTGCAGGGAAAGAACAAATTTACCACAAAGATCTGCATCAAATCATCTTCCCAGACAAGATTCATTTAGTTTTCCCAAATGTGGAAGCAATATTACAACTATTCTTATGTCTGATGGTTACAAATTGTTCAGGAGAAAGGTCATTTTCACAGCTAACGAGAATCAAAAATGAATCAGGCCAGCCAAATGATAAATATGTAAACAGTAAATGCATTCATTAGTAAACAATTTGGATTTTTCACTTTAAATATCTTGCTATTAAATAATTAAAAGGCATCATTTTGTTTTCAATATTTTTGTGGCGACTCAAGGTGCTGTTTTGGTCCGCCCCTTTGTGAGACCTTTTGGGGCAACTTTTTAACAAGGGCCCTCCAAGCTTTATATCGCTTCGGGCCTGACCAAGTCTAAATCCGGCACTGCCCGAAGCGCTTCCAGGCGCTTCTGGTTGCGCTAAGTGACATGTATCTGCCTGTCGTGCTGGCTCAGCCCAGACCTGGTGGTGAAGCTGAGCTCGCAGTCGCTGCATTGGTATTCCCCGACTGTTACAGGTTACTTTTCTCCGCTACACTGAGGGCAGTGCCAGGCAATGGATTGATATTCTCCTGTTTTACCGCAGCGCCAACGCCTGGTTCTGATGTTTATAACCTGGGGCACTTTGGTCATGTGGATGTTGGAGAAGGCGATCCTGCGGAGGAGGGAGGAGCTGCAGAACAACCCCATCAATGGGGGTAATGGGTGATCACCTCTCTGACTGATGCTCTGTCATAAGTCGGCTCGACAGTGACCCCTTCCATGAAGGTGGTCGCCTCGGATGTTTCTCCATTTGTGTCAATTGCCGCTCCCTTGGCCGGAGTTTCCCTTCCCTTATTGGAAACACGATATTTCTTCTTATAGAAGATTTGTGTTGTGACAAATTTCGCATTTTTTGGTGGATGGGCCGTCCACTCGGACTGTTCTATAACAGTGTCGTCCGCTCCTGGGTTGGCTGCCTCTTCTGCTCTGCGACCCGAAGCTGTCTCGCCAAAAACAGGAGAAAATGCCACAGAGACAACTCGCCAGAATTGATTCTCCGGGGAAACCCGCCCCAGAGAGTCACAGTTACTCCCGCCTGGGTTGTGGAGGCAAGCACGCTAGAGTTGTTTAAGAGTAACTTAGACAGGCACATGAGAGGGTTGGAGATGGGTGGATATAGGAGATTGTTTTAAATGAGGTTCATTTGCATTGGGGCGTCCCTGGTAAGGTAAATGGATATGGTATGATAATAATGTTTTTTCTCTTTTAATTCACAGGTTTTAAGTCGGTCCGCCTTGCTTTCCAACGAGGGGCATACACGCGATGGGTCGTGCTTGGGCTGCTTTTGATTGTTCTAGATTGGCCTAGTGCTTCATGTCGTTAGTGTGTGCCTAAACTGGACCAGATGCTGGGCCACACGACAGCTCAGTGACTATCACTGTTTGCTGGGCAGACACATGGATTCGGGCCAGTGTCTGTGGGAGTTTGCGCATTCTCCCCGTCCTTGCGTGGGTTTTCTTCGGGTGCTCCGGTTTCCTCCCACACCCCAAAGATGCGCTATTAGGCTGACTGGAAGTAATAAATTGTCCCTAAATTAGTTTCCCTCAATGTGGATGGCCATAAAATGATAGATAAGGGGCATGGGTGGAGGTTGGGACAGGTAATGTTAAAATGACGGCGCGGGCTCGTTGGGCCGAAAGGCCTGTTTCCCGGGCTGTTTTTGTTCTTTGGTTCCTGGGTTGTCTGGTACTTCAGCCAATATCGCAAAGGGATTCCCTTTGCCGGGCAAAATGATGGGAGGGTCAACTCACTCTACAAACTTCCTCAGACTCAATAGAGTGTTTCAGAGACACCGCACCAAAAAAAATCAATCACAAGCGTCGTGTTTCCCACCTAAAAATATTTCTTTATATTTTAAATCGTTGACTTGGGTCACTGTTAACTCCTGATTTTCGGTCTGTTATAAACTGATTGGAATTTCAGAGCAAAGAATTCTAACTGTAAATAGACAGAAGCCCGGTGGTACGGTGAAGGTTTATAACAGGTTTATTTGGAGTCACGAGCTTATGGAGCGCTGCTCCTTCACCTGTTGGACTTTAACCTGGTGTTGTGAGGCTTCTTGTGAGAGTTCCGGCATTCGCCGAATACTTGTGAACATAACGGAACAAGTTAGTCAGTTCCTTGACTTTCCGGTGGCGATTCTGTTATGTTATGAGATATGGGAATTATTCTAACTGTGGCGTCCTTCCCCATTCCCTTATTCCTTCCGGCCTTGTCTGTGATTCCCCTTTTGGATAATTTCCTGTCGGTCAATAACACAGTCTTCACCCTGAAATACAGTGTAATTAATGGATCATCTCCCTGTCTGTTTCAGTGTTTTCTGAATGTTGTCTGTATTTGTGATGGGGACATGGGTTTGGGTGCACCTGAGGTGTGAAGTGTGTGTGATTATATATCCAGCTCCCGCAACACATCTTTGTGTTCAAATCACCTCCCTTGACCTCGCTGCTCCCTATTTTTGTGAACTCCTCCAGCCCGATAACTTACTAAGATCTCCGAGGTGAGGCTGCAATGAGATGTGGAGCCGAGTGCTCCTGGAGGAAACCAATCTGAACATCTCCTCCAGCCGGAGCAAAGAGCTGAATTCCAGAGGTGGAGTGAGAGTGACTGCCCTGAACATCAAGGCAGCATTTCACCCAGTGTGGCATCAAGGAGCCCCAGCAAAACACAACTCAGTGGCAATCGGTGGGGAGAGACTCTCCACTGGTTAGAATCTGGATTATTGCTCCAGGAACATCACCATCAAGCTGCTAAAGTCCCTGGTTCTGGAGATCCCAGCCAGGGGAACCATCCTTCCAGCACCTACCCTTTGCCAACCCCCTTCTCATTGAAACTCTGGGGAACAGAGGCCGAGTCTATTCATTCTCATCTCACATGACAATCTTCAGTTCAAGTCATCTTTGAAAATATGGATTTGATCCGATCTAAATATTAGATCATAACAAAATCACAATGTGATCTCGCAATGGAAAGAGGCCTTTCGGCCCATCCTGCCTGTGAACCTTCGAAGGCTGTCCCGACTTCTTGGGCCGTTTTTAATGGGGAATTCTTTCCTGCAGCACTGAGATCCTGTCAGCAAGTGGCAGCGGTGCGCTTTGTAACGATGAAATACTTGAGTTCACAGGGGGATTTTGCAGCCCCAAAACCAGAAAATCCCACTCAAGGTAACGGACCTTTGCATGACCTGTGTGCCCATCTCCCCGCGCACCCACCCTCCCGCCCCCCCCCCCCGCCCCCCCGCCAACCCCGGTCCCCACGCCCCCTCCCCCAACAACGACTCTACTTTCTCAGGAGACAAAGGAAATTTGGCATGTTCGCTGCAACTATCTGCAATTTTTATAGATGCACCATAGAAAGCACCCTTTCCGATATATCACAGCTTAGTATGGTTCCTGCTCTGACCAAAACTGCAAGTAACTGCAAAGGCTGGTGAACGTAGCCCACCCCCTTGCCTCAGAAAAGCAGCCAGCGTAATTAAGGAACCCACGCACCCCAGACATTCTCTCTTCCACCTTTATCTGTCGGGGAAAATATTTTTTTTAACCAAAAATATACTTTATTCATAAAAAAAAACTCGATTAATCTATTTCAAATATACAGGGCTTTGAATAGCAAACACAACGTGGAATCAAAATATTTTTACAGATCTGTACAAATTACAATGACTACATTTCAAAACTTAAAAAACTATATCCATGCCTCAATATTTACAGATTTGTGCTGATTACAATGATTACATTTCAATGCCTAAAACTTTCTACATGCCTCAATAAATTACTGTGTGCCGTTAGTGCTCAGATTGGCACACAGCTCCGCAGGTCGAGGGTATTCTGCAGTTCCCGGGCCCTCGGTCTGCCTCCGTTAAAAGGCCTTACAGTGTGGCCTTTCCCCATTGTGCCTTTGCGGCAGCTGCCCCAAGCTTCAGCCCGTCCCTCAGCACGTAGTCCTGGACCTTGGAATGTGCCAGTGTGCAACACTTGGTCGAGGACAGTTCTTTCAGCTGGAAGGTCAGCAAGTTTCGGGCGGACCAAAGTGCGTCCTTCACCGAGTTGATGACCTTCCAGCAGCAGTTGATATTTGTCTCGGTGTGCGTCCCCGGAAACAGCCCGTAGAGCACAGAGTCCTGCGTCACCGAGCTGTTGGGGACGAACCTCGACCGATACCACTGCATCTCACTCCAGACCTTCTTTGCAAAGGCACATTCCACAAGGAGGTGTGCGACCGTCTCATCGGCCCCGCAGCCACTTCGAGGGCAGCGTGCGGTGATGTTGAGACCTCGAGCGTGCATAAAGGATCTGACAGGGAGTGCCCTTCTCACCACCAGCCAAGCCAGATCTTGGTGCTTGTTTGTCAGTTCTGGTGATGAGGCGTTCTGCCAGATGACACTAACAGTCCGCTCAGGGAACCTTCCGACAGGATCCGCCGTCTCCTTTTCTCTCAGGGCCCCAAGGACGTCACGCGCTGACCACTGCTTAATCGCCGTGTGGTCAAGGGAGTGTTTCCGGAAAAATTCCTCCACGAAGGACAGGTGCTGCGGGACGGTCCAACTACTCGGAGCGTTCCGCGGCAGTGTGGCCAGACCCATCCTTCGCAACACTGGGGACAGGTAGAACCTCAAAACAAAGATACAAAAGGCTGAGGTCACGTACCAACCGACTCAAGAACAGCTTCTTCCTTGATGCCATCAGACATTTGAATCGACATACCTTGCATGAAGTTGATCTTTTTCCAGACCCTAGCTGACACGACGTTCTGCACTCTCTCCGTTCCTTCTCTATGAACGTTGACTATATAGTGCGCAAGAAACAATACATTTTACTGGATGCTGATACATGTGACAATAATAAGCCGAATCAAATCAAAAATTCACTGCCCAAATACGGAGTCCACCCTCTGGAAACCCATCTGTGTGGCAGTGCATCTGGCCAATCCGCTTCGGATCCTGCAGAACCCCGCCCTCCACACGCTGACTGACAGGAGTCTTCACCAATCACAGTTCAGAAAACCCGGAAAACGGTATTCCTGGCACAGAGGGACAAGACGTGCAGCCAGTCACCTTCAACGTTCCGTAAACCCGCCTCCCTTCAGCTGAGTGACAGTCGCTCCGGACGCTCCACCACCCCAAATGGCAGAGGCAACGCCCTCGTGACGCGAGGTGACAGCGGTTACGACCAATCGATTTCGGGCTGCCAGGAACGCCCGCCTCTCAGCCTGAGTGACAGAGGGACTGACCATTCGGCCTCCACATATCGGGGACCGCTTCCCTCAATGTCACTAAAGACACACTGACCAATCGGCTTCCCCATTGCTCGGAAACCCGCCTCTTAATCGGAATGAGAGACACAATAACCAATCGCCGTATGGACTGCACAAAATCCCGCCTCCCTCGCGAAGACAGACATTCTCTTTGACCAATCGTCTTTCAGATTCTCCAAAATTCTTTGGTCAGGCTCAGAGTGACAGGAGTTCGAACCAATCGCCTTCGAAGCTTCATGAACCCCGCCTCCCTCAGTCTCAGTGACCGGAGCTTTCCCGATGGCAAAAACACCCACTTCTTCTCTGATTGACAGTTATAGCGAACATTCGACATTGACTCCCCAGAGCCGCCTCCCTCAAAGTAAATGACAGCCACCTCGACCAATCGGCTTCCAGATTCCCTGGAATCCCGCCCCCCTCACGCAAAGTGACAGGAGCTCCGGCCAATCGGCTTCTCCATTCCCCGGAATCCCGCCTCCCTCACTCAGTGACAGACACAAACAACATGTTGAGTTTCTGCTTCTTGGATTTAATGATGAACTGTGGAATCTTTGAGAAAAACTGTTTCTATTCCAGTGGTTCTCAGATTGTTCTGTTTGAAGAATCATTTTACAAATGTCATCATGGAGCCTCCAATGTAAATTATAATTCTATATAATAACCACAATATGAACAGGTTCCATCAGTTTACAGCTGGCAGGAGGCAGGGAGACGGTGTGAAATTATGGGATGGATCTGTTAGAGACCTTTAATCCCGCAGATTGTCAGCGGTGCGGAATTTGCCCAGATACTCCATCCCGGACTGAATATGTGAAAGATTCTCTCAGTGAAAGTGTGGGTGAAAGTGTGGAGATGGGACATGTTGTCCGCATTGTAAAATGACACCTGTCCACCCTCATAGTCCAGGGAAACCCCGATCTTCCGGAGATTCACACTCGGGGTGAGGGGGGTCAGTGAGGGGGAGGTGAGGGCAAAATAACCTCTTCCTGGAGACAGCCCCACAGTCCACTGCCACATAAAATCAAGATGTGGATATGCCGGCGTTGGACTGGGGTAAACACAGTAAAAAGTCTGACAACACCAGGTTTTAGTCCAACCGATTTATTTGAAAGTAAACTCACAAGCTTTCGGATTAGTCCCTTCGTCAGGTGAATGGAGAGTTCTGGCCTCAGACAGAGCATATAAAGCACAGACAGTTTACAGACTACTGATTAGAATGCGAATCTTCACACCTAACCTGCTGTTCAAGTCCTGAAGTGGCTGACAATGTGAGTGGAAGGAGCACTGATCACAGGTTAAAGAAATGTGTATTGTCTCCAGACAGTACAGTAAGTGAGGTTTTGCAAACCCAGGCAAGTCACGGGGGTTACAGCTAGTGCGACATGAAACCAGGATCCCTGTTGAGACCGTCCTCATGTGTGCGGAACTTGGCTATCAGTCTCTGTTCAGCGACTCTGCACTGTCGTGTGTCGTGAAGGCCGCCTTGGAGAATGCTTACCCGAAGTTCAGAGGCCGAATGCCCGTGACCACTGAAGTGTTGGCCAACAGGAAGGGAACAGTCTTGCCTGGTGATTGTCGAGCGACGTTCATTCATCCGTTGTTGTAGCGTCTGCATGGTCTCCCCAATGTACCATGCTTCGGGACATCCTTTCTTGCAATGTATCAGGTAGACAATGTTGGCTGAGTTGCAACAGTATTTACCGTGTACCTGGTGGATGGTATTCTCGCGTGTGATGATGGTATCCATGTCGATTATTCGGCATGTCTTGCAGAGGTTGCTGTGGCAAGGTTGTGTGGTATTGTGGTCACTGTTCTCCTGAAGGCTGGGTAGTTTGCTGCGAACAATGGTCTGTTTGAGGTTGCGTGGTTGTCTGAAGGCGAGAAGTGGGGGTGTGGGGATGGCCCTGGTGAGATGTTCGTCTTCATCAATGATATGTTGAAGACTCTGGAGAAGATGTCGTAGCTTCTCCGCTCTGGGGAAGTACTGGACGACGAAGGGTACTCTGTCCACTGTGTCCTGTGTTTGTCTTCTGAGGAGATCGGTGCGGTTTTTCGCTGTGGTGCATCGGAACTGTCGATCAATGAGTCGAGCGCCATATCCTGTTCTTATGAGGGCATCTTTCAGCGTCTGGAGGTGTCTGTCATGATCCTCCTCATCTGAGCAAACCCTGTGTATACGGAGGGCTTGTCCATAGGGAATGGCTTCTTTAACATGTTTAGGGTGGAAGCCGGAGAAGTGGAGCATTGTGAGATTGTCTGTGGGCTTGCGGTACAGTGAGGTGCTGAGGTGACCGTCCTTGATGGAGATGCGTGTGTCCAAGAATGCAACTGATTCTGGGGAATAGTCCATGGTGAGTCTGATGGTGGGGTGGAATTTGTTGATATCATCATATAGTCATTTCAGTGATTGTTCACCATGAGGCCAAAGGAAGAAAATGTCATCGATGTATCTAGTGTATAGCGTCGGTTGAAGATTCTGTGCAGTGAAGAAGTCTTGTTCGAACCTGTGCATGAAGATGTTGGCATATTGAGGTGCAAATTTGGTCCCCATGGCTGTTCCGTGTGTCTGGATGAAAAACTGGTTGTTGAAGGTGAAGACATTGTGGTCCAGGATAAAGCGGATGAGTTGTAAAATTGCATCTGGAAACTGTCAGTTGTCAGTATTGAGTACTGATGCAGTCGCAGCAATGCCATCATTGTGGGGGATGTTGGTGTAGAGCGCCGAGACATCCATTGTGACGAGGAGTGTCCCTGGTTCAACTGCTCCATGTGTGCTGAGTTTCTGTAGGAAGTCCGTAGTGTCGCGACAAAAGCTGGGGGTTCTTTGTACAATGGGTTTCAGGATGCCCTCGACGTAGCCGGAGAGGTTCTCACACAGAGTCCCATTGCCCGATACGATGGGACAGCCAGGTGTGTTTGCCTTGTGTATCTTTGGGAGGCAGTAGAGATCTCCAACGCGGGGAGTACGTGGAATGAGAGCACGGAGGGTGCTCTGAAGGTCCGGATCAAAGGTCTTGATCAGATTGTTGAGTTGACGGGTGTGTTCTTTGGTCGGATCTGTGGGTAGTGTTCCTCATTGTTTAGTTGTCGGTACACTTCATAAAATCAAACCATCCTCTTGACCTCAGCCCCACCATCCAGAATCTGGACTCAGGGCTCAGGGAGATAAACCCTTTCCTCTTCACAGACTCTCGGGCCACTCCCAGAAACCACCCTGTCTGCTCCCCCACCTCCACCTCCCAGTCATATCTCCCTGATGTGAATCCCTCTGATCCCAGGACACATTCCCAGTAATTAAACCTCTCCGGGGTGTCAGATGGCGGCTGCCGTTTGTCTCCGAGTCTCACACTGGTCCGGTCCTCAGACAGGGTGAGCCGGGGATGCGCTGTGTTCGGATCCAGAGTCAGAGAGGCTGGAACTGGGAGAAAGTTAAAATAACACAGTCAGTGATTTAGAGAGAAGGTGTTGGGCGGGGAGTGGGTGTGAGGAGTGAGGAAGACAGGAGAGAGGTTAGTGAGGGGGAGAGGAGAATGAGGGGTAGGGGAGAGGGAGCAGGAATGTGATGGAGCCAGAGGGAAGAGAGTGGAGTGGGAATAATCAAGAATGGAGGGGCAGGGAAGAGAGGAGAGAGTGAGTGAGAGAAAGATAGGAAGGGGGAAGAGAAGGAGGTGGAGGGGTACGGTTGGGAAGAGAGAGAACGGGTAAGAATGAGAAGGACTGGACGAAGCAAGAGGGTAAAGAGGGAGAGTAAAAACGGGATGAGGGAGAGGACAAGTCAGAGTAGGACGTTTTGAGTGTGGAAGCAGGAGAGAGAACGGCAGAGCAGATGACAAGGATTGGGAGAGTGGGTGAGAAAGAAAGGGCAGAGTAGAGAGAGCATCTGGAAGGCAGGTAGTGTTTGAGGCTGTGAGATCAAGGTGGAGGAGTACAGGGCTCAGGGTGGCAGAGAGAGTGAGGGAGAGCATGAATACAAAAGTGGGAGATTGTGAAAAAGAGAAAGGAGGATAGTTAATGAGAACAGGGGCATGGGAGGAGGAATAAGATGGTGTGAGAGAGGGAGGGTCAGAGGGAGGAGGGAATGTTGTGTTGAATGTTCTGTATGGTTTGCCCAGTTAAAAGGCTTCAGTTTAAGGTATTTCTGCCTAATGTAACTATTTGTGCTATGCTTTAAGCTAACTTAAGCTAATTTGGTCACACCAGCTTGAAATTCTGAGTCCAGCCTGGAGACTTATTGTTCTCTGAAAGTACAGAATATACAGAAGCTTTCTCATGGGCACAGAAACAAGTTGTTGGTGCAGCTGGAGACTGCTTACAGGAAACTTGGAATAACATAAGTATTTAGTTATATTGTAGACACAGATCGATGTTTAGTTTATTTGATCCAGACTATGTTTTGAGTTGTTCGATCTCGGCACTGGCTTTTTGCTGCTCTCGCTCTCTCTCTTTCTCTCTCTTAAGTAACCCTTATTTTGCTTTCTGGAAAACGCTTATAAAAGACGCTGAAATAAAGGAGTATTTACTTGGGATCAGTTATGCTCAAGTTTATGCTGAAGAAATAAACAGACCCTTCTGTGTGAAAGACGGGATGGGAAATAAAGCAGGAGGGGCAGGGAAGAATGTGGGAGAGAGGGAAAGGGGAGAGATCTGAACAGAGGAGAGTGAAGGGGAGAAGTTTCGTAGAATGATGAGGGAAGGGGACAGGAGGTGAGGTAGAGAGAGATTATGCGTAGATGGGGGAGAGTGGGAAGGTGCTGAGGGAGAGTGAGTGGGGAGCATGGTCAGACAGCGAGAGGGACAAATGAGTGCCTGGTAGAGAGATAGGATGGTTGTGAGAATGAGGGAGAGATTGCGGGACAGATGGAGTTTCAAGTTTATTAGTGTCACAAGTAAGCTTACATTAACACGGCAAGGACGTTAGTGTGAAAATCCCCTAGTCACCATACCTCGCCGCCTGTTCGAGTACACTGAGAATTTAGCATGGCTAACCAGCATGTCTTTCGGACTGTGGGAGGAAACTGGAACACCTGGAGGTAACCCACGCAGACATGGGGGAGAACATGTAGACTCTGCACAAACAGTGACCCATGCCAGGAATCGAACCCAAGTCCCTGGTGCTGTGAAGCAGCAGTGTTGACCACTGCTACCTTGTCCCCCTGCACACTGCCTGATTGTTGGGATGGTCTACACCTGAACTGCTAGAATGAGTGTTCTCGCAAATTGCATAACTCAGGAAGAGGGCTTTAAACTAAACTCAGAGGGTAAGCTACCTTGAAGATACGTGACAAATCCAGGGGTAGATTCAAGGTAAGAAACCATAGATGATCTGGAGGAGGGAACCGAGTGTAGGGTGTCGAAATTTGCTGATGACACCAAGATTGGGGGAAAGGCAAATTGTGCGGAGGGTGTGGAGAGTCTGCAGAAGGATCTAGATAGGCTGGGCGAATGGGCCAGGAAATGGCAAATGGAATTTAATGTTGGCAAGTGTGAGGTGGTCCAGTTTGGTAGGAAGAATGGTAGGAAGGACTATTACTTACGTGGCGAAAAACTGCAGCAGGCGACGGTGCAGAGGGACCTCGGGGTCCTTGTGCATGAGTCGCAAAAACCCAGCCTGCAGGTGCAGCAGGTGGTCAGGAAGGCGAATGGGATGCTGGCCTTCATAGCGAGGGGGATTGAATATAAAAGTAGGGAGGTCTTGCTGCAGCTGTATAGGGCATTGGTGAGGCCGCAGCTGGAGTACTGTGTGCAGTTTTGGGCGCCGCACCTGCGCAAGGATATTTTGGCCTTGGAGGGAGTGCAGAGGAGGTTTACTAGGCTGATACCGGAGTTGAGGGGGTTGAGCTATGAGGAGAGGCTGAATAAACTAGGCTTGTACTCGTTAGAGTTTAGAAGAATGAGGGGAGATCTCATTGAGACGTATAAGATGATGAATGGGATGGATAGGATAGAGGTGGAGAGACTCTTCCCGCTCAAAAAAGACAGTAGGACTAGGGGGCACAGCCTCAAGATAAAGGGGAGGCAGTTTAGAACGGAGTTGAGGAGGAACTTCTTCACTCAAAGGGTGGTGAATCTCTGGAATTCTCTGCCCGTTGAAGTGGTGGAGGCTGCCTCGCTAAATATTTTTAAGAAGCGGGTTGATGGGTTTTTGATAAGAGAGGGGATTAAGGGTTATGGGGAGAGGGCGGGAAAGTGGAACTGAGCCACGACAGATCAGCCATGATCTTATTGAATGGCGGGGCAGGCTCGAAGGGCCAGATGGCCTACTCCTGCTCCTATTTCTTATGTTCTTATGTTCTTAAACCATCATAATAATATAGGAAATGAGGACCATAGAATAGCAGGAATGGACAAAGAGATAAAACCTAAGATTTAGTGATTTGTTTGATCCAGACTATGTTTTGTGTTGTTCGATCTCAGCGCTGGCTTTTGGCTGCTCTCGCTCCCTCTCTTTCTCTCTCTTAAGTAATCTTTATTTCGCTTTCTGGAACATGCTGATAAAAGAAACTTAAATAAAAGAGTATTTACTCACGGACTCCCCTCACCCCGACTGTGAATCCCCCGAAGGTCGGGGTTTTCCTGGACTATGAGGGTAGACAGGTGTCATTTTACAATGCGGACAACATGTTCCATCTTCACACTTTCACTGAATCTTTCCCATCTTCAGTCCCGGAACTGAATGGCGACGTGAAAACCTCGATCACCGCTGCGGGATTAAAGATCTCTAACAGATCCATCCCATGATTTCACACCGTCTCCCTGCCTCCTGCCAGCTGTAAACTGATGAGTGTGAGTCTCAGTCACGGGTGAAGAGAGAAGCCAGTTTAACATTCCGGGTATAAACCCTGTAACTGGGAATTGAAAGATCAGCAAAGTCCCCATAGGACTGGGGGAAAAGAAGGAACGGGAGGAAAGAAAACTAGAAGCTCAATTGTCGAGAGGAATTAAATGGGTAGAATGAGCTGTGAACTGCAGGAACCGGTGACCTTCCTGCCTGTAATGTTGCTCTAGAGGCGGTAGGTGGCGATAGATGACAAGGGCCGTGTCCAGAATAAGTCGGAATCATCTTCGGGATGAGAGCTCTGTCATTCAGGAGAGAAATCAGGAATCTCTTTGGTACATGGGGGAGATGGTGGTAATGTCACTACAGTTGTTATAGAGAAACTCAGGATAATAATTTCAGGACAGAGGTTCAAATCCCACCACAGAATTACATCAATAAATCTGGAGTATAGATTTTTATTTTATTTATTAATGTCACAAGTCGGCTTACATTCACAGTGCAGTGAAGTTATTCTGAAAATCCCCCAGGGACCATGCTCTGGCACCTGTCTGGATGCACTGAGGGAGAATTTAGCATGGCCATTGCACCTAACCAGCACGTCTTTTGGACTGTGGGAGAGGAAACCCACGTAGATACAGGGAGAACGTGCGGTCTCTGAACAGACAGTGAACCAAGCCAGGAATTGAACCCGGGTTCCTGGCGCAGTGAGGCAGCAGTGCTGACCACTGTGCCACTGTACCGCTCCAAACAAAGCCATTCATCACAACCTCATAGGGAAGAAAATCTGCCATCTTCACCTGGTCTAACCTATCAGCCCCACCGCTATATGTCTGATTATTCACTGTCCTGTGTAATGGTCCAGCAAACTACTCAGTCCAATGGTAATTAAGAATGGGCAACAAACGCTGGTGCAATCATCGATGTACACATCCCATAAAAAAGGGAATGGAAATGTGGAACTTCCTCTTGTAGAAGATCCAGGGTATAAAGCTATTCTGTAATTAAGGCGGGTAAATGGAGTTGTCGCACTGGGGCAATCTTAATGTACTTGAATGGAAAAAAAAATGGCCTGAATGTCCCACTCTTGTTGAGGGGCAGGACGTTTCGAGGCGATGTGAGGGAACACTTTTTATCCAAAGGGTGCTGACGGTCTGGAATGCATTGCCTGGGAGGGTGGTAGAGGCGGGTTGCTTCACATCCTCTAAAAAATATCTGAATCAGCACTTGGCACATCACATTTTCCAAAACTGCAGAAAGTGTAGTCAGCGTCAATGGATGGGAGGCTGGTTTGCGTGACAACTGGGCTATGTTCAAATGCTTTGTAGTTTCTTCAGTCTTGGTCGGAGGAGGGACCATACCAAGCTGTGATATATCCCTCTATGCCCCTCAGCTCCCCCTCCCTCAGTATCACACATTCCCCATACCCTCAGAAACCCCAGGAACACACTCCCCATACTCCCCAAAGTCCCACAGCAATACACACCCCTTATACCCTCACAGACTCTCAACAATACATACCACCTACAACCCCAACTCCGCACAGCCCCTCCCAGCAACACACACTCTCCACACCCGCCACCCACCCCCACCCCCACCCCAACCCCCGTGGCTCCCAGATTGGATACACAGACTCCCCATTCACAAACACACACCCAAAGCCCATGCAGTAGCAGCCCCCAGTGCTGCCTGAGGCTTGCCCTGAGCTACAGCACTGCCAGTTCAGAGAGTTTCCAGCCCATCTTTAGGTTCCAGAATCAGCGCTAAGAGCCGAGATCAGTGCTCAGACTCCGGCCCATGCTGAGGCCGAAATCAGACCCTGTGAATAACAGCAGCCCCCGCCCATCCAAAATACAACATGGCCGGAATGAAATACCATCCCCCCCCGCCACAACCACCCCCAAGAGGATGGAGCAGTTTGAAAGCAGAGACTTACCTCCTCACTCACCCTCTCTGCTCTCTGAATGTGACTCTTATACTTGAGGTGTTTTCCTCACTGATTCCAGCTGCAGTGAGCGAGGTGGTTAAGGCGGGTGAGCTGGGACGATTGGGAGTGAAACTCGCTAATTGCACTGTGATGAATGAAAAAAAATGCAAATATCCGTTTCACCCGTTTTGGACGGGGCCCCAATCGTGCCGATTTTTTCGTGGGAAAATGGAAATGGGCGCAGTTCCCACTAGCTGCATCATGACCAATTTTATGACTTTTTCCCACCATAAAATGGGCACAATGAGATCGTAAAATTCTGCCCAGTGATCTTTAACCCAGTTTTCCAGACAGTTAGTGATGGTTCAGAATAACAGCAACAGCACGGGCTTTGATCCCCTTTCGGGCTGAGGTGGACTTGGGCGCTGCCTCCTCACTCTGTCCCAGAGTAAAATCCTGATTCAGAAACTGATAAATGATTGAGGTTCTACCTGGAGAAGAGGAAGTAGCAGGTTAGCGGTAACTCCTCCACATTAAACATGTCGTGTTCTGAACTCGTGTGATCTTTGTCACAATTTCTAGTTTCCAATATCCATCCCTACCACAGCGCTAAAACACACGGCATCAAACTCAGAAAACACATCCTATCTGGGGTTGGCTCTGGTGAATTATCCCTCCTCACTTTCATCGTCCCACTGATCAGACCATCCTCCTGTCAAATGCCTGCTCTCAGTTATCCGGCTAAATGGAACTGCCCTCCTCAGGTCACTTCTATTTGTCCGTGGGCACAGAATCATTTCCTGTGGCTTCTCTCCAAATGGGCAGCATTTCACCCAGTGTGGCATCAAGGAGTCCCAGCAAAAGCCAACTCAATGGCAATCAGGGGGAAAATTCTCCACTGGTGAGAATCTGGATTATTATTCCAGGAACATCACCATCGAGCTGCTGAAGTCCCTGGTTCTGGAGACCCCAGCCAGGGAAACCATCCCACCAGCATTGACCATGTGTCAAACTCCCTCTCATTTAAACTCTGGAGAATAGAGGTCGAGTCTATTCATTCTCTTCTCATAAAATAATTTTCAGTTCAAGACAGTTTTAAAAATGTGGATTTAATCTGATCCAAATATTAGATGATATAAAAATCATAATATGATCTCGCAATGGAAAGAGACCACTCGGCCCATTGTGCCTGTGAACCTTTAAAGAATTCCCCACTTCTTGGTATTCACAGGAGGTAAGATGGAAACTCATTGCAACATGTATAATTCTGACTGGGCTGGGCAGACTGAATGCAGGGATGTTGTTTCCTCTGGCTGGGGGTATGTCACAGTTCACAGTCTCAGGATACAGGGCAGGCCATTTACGATTGAGATGAGAAGAAACATCTTCACTCAGAGGATGATGAACCTGTGGAATTCTCTACTACAGAAGCATCACTGAATTTAATTGAGAAGGAAATAGATAAGATTTCTACTTTCAAAAGCATTACTGGGTATGGGAGGAGGCGGGAGTATGATATTGAAAGGAGGATCAGCCCTGATCAAATTAAATGGCAGAGCAGGCTCGGATGCCCTACTTCCTGTTCCTAGTTTCTAAGTCTTTTTCAGACCTCCACATGAAGATTTGTGTGGCCTGCTTCTCTGCCTGGTAGACCTGACATGAAGGTTCAGAAACCAAATTTCCATGGATATCATTGAAGGATCAGGGTTCAAGCGCATGAAGAGGGAAAGAGAGCGAGAGAGTAGAATGGGCCTGTATACTAAACTGTGTTGTGAAGTGAGAAAATATGGATGTGAAGCATCAGTAGCAATAACTAGCAACCAAAGGGCCCATGGAGGAAAGATGTTAATCTTTGCTCCAGGAGCCAGAATGGCAGATCACAGTCTCACACTTAAGCAAAGGCCATTGAGGACTGAGGCTATAAGGGTGGCTGCGGTTGGAGGATCTGGAGTGGTTGCACCTCAAGAACACAGTGCAGGTAAGGGACTCTCAGTCAGTGGATTACAAAGTTACTTCAAAACACATAGGAATGACAAAGGTGTCAAGGGATATGGGTTTACGACATATGACTGACAATCAGGGGCAGGAACATGAACATCCCTCATCAATCTGGATCTTGTTCTCATGCTGCTCCTCCTCCCTGTGGGCCCATCGATCTGGTCCTACCTGAAGGAGCTCTCTGCCAGTTCAGTCCCCGACTGGGAGCAGGTGTCAGGATGACATGAGTGTGACCCTGGTGAGTTTAGATTTGATATTGTTTCCAAGCTGCTGTACACACTGACTTTGTGAGTGAATGGGTGAAATCACAATTCTACTGCCAGGTGTCCGAGGTTCTGGGGGAAACAGTGCAGGTCCTAATGTCTGCACTTAGCATCAGGACTCTGCAATTATAACAGTTTGGTGCAGGCAAAGGATCAAACTCACAGCAGGGAAGACGGTAACTACTGAAATTTAATTTTGCTTTCATAAATCAAGGTACGTGAGAGGAAAATAACGTCTGTAAATAAATGAAAAATATCCTGAAGCTGTCCAGCCAAAGGATAGAAAAAAAGTTCAACAGATGTATCAGCAGCTTACTCTGACTGGAATCTGGGAGCTCTCAGATTGACATGGGCCTGTCTGCCACATCATTCTCCTGGGATAGATTCTGCATGTGGCTCAGTGACATCCTGGCCCCTGGGACATCCACCCACTTTGTTACCCTCATCACAGGAAAGATATTTCCCCCTCTGTAGCACAAGGTTGTGCAGACAATGATGATCTGGAACATTGTCTGTGCTAAGTATTGGACAGTCCTGCCTGAGCAGCTCAAACATCTGAACCTCATCTTTAGGAGCCCTGCTGACTGCTCAATCTGGAATCAGGTGGAGAGATATGAAATATGATAGTTCCCGCTGCAGCTTTCTGCAGACAGTGAACTGGTATCATCAAATGTGTCTTCTAGCGCTGTTTCTTGTCCTGCAGGAACCGGGCCGATAGTCTCTGAAGTCCTTCAAATCCCAGTGATGCCTGGGAGATGCCTTGATTGTCTGTGTTATGAGACGCTCCTGATTAATTTAATTAAGCTGCCTCAGCAAGGATTCATGGAAGGGAAATTCTGTCTGACAAATTTATTAGTCTTATTCGAGGAAGTCTCAACCAAATTTGAGAAAGGGAAACATTACGTGTGTTGTATCTGGAGTTCTAGTAGGTGTTCTACAAGGTAACTCACAAGAGGTTAAGTCATAAGTTTATAGCTAATGGTATTAGAGCTGGTACACTGGCATGGATAAAAATTGGCCAATGGGCAGGAAACAGTGAGTGGCGATAAGGGGTTATTTTTCACGCTGACAACCTGTAACCAGTGAGATTCCAAACGGATCAGTGCTGGGACTGCAACTGTTTATAAAATATATTGATGACCTGGGGAAAGGAAGTGAACGTACTGTAGCCAAATTTGCAGATGACATACAAATAGGTGGAGAGCCAAATTGTCTGAAGGACGCAAATAGTTTGGAGGACATGATTCTGTTTACATCAACGGGAATGAAGTTGAAGTGTTCGAGAGCTTCAGGTTTTTAGGTGTCCAGATCACCAACAACCTGACTTGGCCGGTCCCTCCATGCTGACATTATACTTGAGAAAGTCGAGGCGTTGGTGGGCTTTCTTAGGAGACTCAGGACATTCAGCATGTCCACCACAAATCTCACTCATTTTTACAGGTGTACCATAGAAAGCATCCTTTCAGGATGTATCACAGCTTGGTACGGCTCCTGCTCTGTCCAAGACCGCAATGTTAGCGCAAGTGGGCGAAACAACCACTACGGACTCAGGGTGAAGTTCAATAACGGCACAGCTTTATTTTCTTTTACGTCGACGGAGAAGCGCAGTCAGGACATACAATCGGACTGTCCCTCGCAGCGGGCTATAATTATACCTGAACTTCGGTGCAGTATGTGATTCAAATGCTAATACTTTGTTTACAGTATTCGACCTTAGCCATCCTGTCTCGATGTTTTCAGGTGTTGAGGAAATTGTTTTAAGTGTGTGTTAATCCTTTTGTCTGGTTGGTTATTACTGGTCTAGAATCTCTGGGGTTTGTACCAGAGGTGTGTCATTGATCTCAAGAGGTTTGAGGGGCCAGGAACGTTTCCTTAGCTATGCTAATTTTAGGTGTCTCCATGGGTTGTTTGACTGTTTTAGGAGTGCTGATTTTGATGGGGTGGGGATTTAGTTCCTGTAGATGCCATCCTGTCCAGCTTCCCTTGTATGCTAGCCCTCATTTGCATTCTAAAAGCATGCTCTTGCCTGCCAATCTGTGTCTGTTACTTTGTGATTTTTAGTGGAGAGGCTCTGAGTGTAACTTTAGTCTGCTTCCATATCGTGTGCCCAATTTCATAAAATTTGTTGTCCGATAACAGCAAGAAACTACAAAGAGTTGGGAATGTAGCCCGGTCCATCACGCAGACCAGCCTCCCATCCATCCACTCTGTCTACACTTCCCATTGCCTCAAAAAAAATGCAGCCAGCAGAATCAAGGACCCTCTGTTGTGGGGAAAAAGATACAAAACTCTGAAGTCACATACCAATCGCTTACTCAGTTAAATGGTAGGGAGTTGGGGAGAGTTACAGAACAAAGAGATCTAGGGGTACATGTTCATAACTCCTTGAAAGTGAAGTCAGAGGTGGAGAGTGATGAAGAAGGCATTCAGCATGCCTGGTTTCATTTGTCAAAACATTAAACACAGGAGTTGGGGCATGTTGAAATTGTACAAGACATTGGCAAGGCCATACGTGGAATATCGTGAACAGTGCTGGTCACCCTATTACAGAAAAGATATTATATTCAACTAAAATATTAAACTAAAATCACTGCAGAAAAGATTTCCTCGGATGCCACCAGGATTTGATGGTTTGAGTTACAAGGAGATGTTGAATAAACTGGGACTTCTTTTTCTCTGGAGTGTAGAAGATTAAGGGGTGATCTCAAAGAGGTGTATTAAAAAAAAACGAGGGGCGTAGATCAGCGAGATAGTCAAAATCTTTTCCCAAAGGTACGGGAGTCTAAAACTAGGAGGGCATAGGTTTAAGATGAGAGGGTAGAGGAAGTGTCCAGACGGGCAATTTTTTCACAAGAGGGTGGTGAGTGTCTGCAACAAGCTGCCAGAGTTAGGAGTACAGGCGGGTACAATGTTGTCTTTTAAAAAGCATTTGGACAGTTACATGGGTAAGATGGGTAAAGAGGGATATGGGCTAAATGTGGACAATCGGGACTAACTTCGGGGTTTGAAAAAAAAAGACTGGCATGAGTAAGTTGGGCCGAAGGGTCTGTTTCCATGCTGTAAACCTCTATAACCGACTCAAGAACAGCTACTTCCCTGCTGCTATCGGACTTTTGAATCGACTTACCTTATATTAAATTGATATCTCTCTACACCCTCGCTATGACTGTAACACTACATTCTGTACCCTCTCCTTTCACTCACCCCTATGTACACTCTGAACGGTATGCTTTATCTGTATAGCATGCAAGAAACAATGGTTTTAACTGTATTCCAGTAGATGTGACAACAATACATCAAACCAATATCGATAAATTAAGCAGGCAAAAAGGAAAGATGAAGGAGATGCGAATGGAACCCAAACACCAGTATGGACTGGTTGGGATGAGCTGCTGTTAGAACATTCCAGATATCAGGGTATAAACAGTTGAAGACATGGCTACGGTTTGTTAATTTAAAAGCTGATGCTGTATTTTGCACCCATTCCACATAACCAACACTTGGCAGGAATGTACTTCCCCATCTCACCGTGAAGTGGATGACACATTAGAATGGTACAATCTGGAGCACATCCTGTACATCCAGCACCATGGGCTCACTCACTGGGTTAGCAGAGTACGTGATCACAAATACAGATTAAAAAGAGTTTTACCTTCTGTAATAAGCCATTACAAAGCTGAAGGAATTATAAATAAAATCACAAACTCACAACCTCTTACCCCATCACACCTCCCTGTGCCCCCTTTCCCACTCCTCTTTATCCCCACCCCCGACTTCTCAGTCAACCTCTTCCTCCCTCCCTCCTCCTTACCCCATTCCTCGTTGCTCAGCAGGTTTTCGGTGAAGTGATTCTCCAGCTCATTCAATAAATCCGTTGCCATGACGTTTTCAGCCAGTGAATGATAACAACAAGAATCCACCTGAAGGATAAAATCAGGCGGCGGCTGCCATCGCTCCCTCCCATCATCCTGGTCCCAAAGAAAAGTCAGGCAGCGTGTCTTAATGACTATCATCCGGTGGCTCTGACATCCATCGTTATGAAGTGCTACGAAAGGTTAGTATAGCATCAATCAATTCTGGTCTCCTGGATTGCCCGGACATTCTAGTTCGCCTACTGCCACAACAGGTCCACAGCAGATTCCACCTCCTTAGCCCTACACTCAACCTTGAACCACCCAAACAAAGGCAATGACATCAGTCTCCTATTTAATCGAGGATAGCTCAGCCTTTAACATCATTATTCCTCCAAAAGCCATCTCCAAACTCCACGGCCTTGGGCTTGGCTCCTCCCTCTGCAACTCGCTCCCAGACTTCCGAACCCACAGACTGCAATTAGGCAAGGGAACAATATCTCCTCTCAGATCATTCTCAATATCGGTGCCGCACAACACTGTGCTCTCAACCTCACCTATGACCGTGGCCAAATTTCCCCCAACTCCATTTCCAAGTTTGCTGATAACACACCACCTAGTGGGTTGGATCTCAAACAATGAAAAGATGAATACAAGAAAGAGATAGAGAACCTGGGAACTGGTGCAATGACAACAATCTCATCCTCAAAGTCAACAAAATGAAGATATTCATCGACTTCAGGAAGCATAGTCTCTGTCCCCATTGTTGTAGACAGGGGTATAAAGTGGAAATGGTCGAGAGATTCATTTTCTCGGTATCCAGATCACCAACAACCTGCCCTGGTCCCTCCACGCTGAAGCTATAGCTAAAGACAGCCCACAAATACCTCTACTTTTTCATGAAGTTAAGGACGCTTGGCATATTTGCCACAAACCTCACCAACATTTACAGATCCACTGTAAAAAGCATTCTTTCTGGTTGTTGCATAGCTTGGTATGTCTCCTGCTTGCCCAAGACAGCAAAAAAACTGCAAAGGGTTGTGAACAAAGCCCAGTCCATCACGCAAAACAGCCTCCCATCCACTCACTGTCTACATTTCCTGCTGCATCAGAAAAACAGCCAGCATAACCAAGGGCCCCACACATCTGGACATAATCTCTTCCATCGGGATAAAGATGCAAAAGTCACAGGCTACGTGCCAACCAACTCAAGAACAGCTTCTTCCCTACTGCCATTAGACTTTTGAATGGACCTACATTAGGTTAAATTGATCTTTCTCTACATCCTAGCTATGATTGCATCACTGCATTCTGCACCCTGTCCTTTCCCTCTCTCCTACGGACTCTATATACGATATATTTTGTCTGTGTAGCACGAAAGAAACAATACTTTTCACTGTATACTAATACATGATACTGGCTCATCCACGATCGTGCCCCTGGGACATAGTCCACATGACGGCCTTCGACGCGTCCATGCTGGAGTGTGGTGTGCATATCCACTGACCGGCGAAGCCAAATCACAGCCGAACAGTGACCCAGAACACCTGACCACACAGACCCATCTATCAACGCACGAACTGCAAGCAAGGCAAAAAATCCTCCATCCACACACCAACCAGAGGGAAGAATCTCAATGGTTACAACTGTACTCTTTACACCACAAACTACTCTCACCGTGTCTCATGTTCGAAAAGAAGTAGTCACCCCCGGAAGAATGGAATATGTGCAGACCTGCAGGTAATAGTGAAACAACATGGTCGCAAGGCACCCGTCCCCAGCTTACCCTTCGCAAATGTCCAATCTCTGGAAAACAAGCTGGATGAACCTGAAGTCACACTCACTCTTCAAAGAGAACTGAGGGACTGCTATCTGCTCTGTTTCATGGAGACATGCTTCATTCTTGATTCACTGGACTGTGCCTTACAATCAAAGGGCTTCTCAATCCATCGCATGGACTGTACAGCTGTCTCAGGCAAGGCGAGGTGAGGTGGGGTCTTCTCTCTAATCATCACCTCACTAGATGTACCAACACTGGTGAGTTTCTGCTTTAATTTTTGCTTGTAAGCCAGAAGCAGAAGCGCAGCCTTGAGGTCTGATTTGCCAAAGTGTGGGCGGGCAATAGAGCGATAGACGTGTTTGATATCTGTGTAGCAGTGTCCCTGGACCTAGAATATCTGATGCTAATTTGGCATCCCTACTACCTTCTGTGGGAGTTCATCTCTGTTATCCTATTGGCAGTTTACGTCCACCCAGCGCGGACGTGAAGATCGCCCTGGATGAAACGTACACCATTATAAATAGCCTCGAGACAAAACATCCCGAGGCCTTGTTCATCGTGGCAGGGGACTTCAAGCAGACCAAGCTCAAGAGCGTACTACCAAGTTACTACCAACATGCCTCCTGTTCCGCCAGAGGCTCAAACATCCCAGACCACTGCTACACAGATATCAAACACGTCTACCACTCTATTGCCCGCCCACACTTGGCAAATCAGACCTCAAGGCTGTGCTTCTGCTTCTGGCTTACAAGCAAAAATTAAAGCAGAAGAATCCATCAAAGAAAGTTGTGCAATGTTGGTCTGAGGAATCAGATGATGTCCTTCATAACTGCTTAGAGTCAGCGGACTGGTCAGTACTTAAAAACTCTGCAACCAGCCTGAAGGAATATGCAACTCCAGTAACTGACTTCATTCGTAGGTGTGTAGAAGACTGTGTGCCAAAGAAGCAAAAACTTGCATGTTTCCCAATGGGAATCATGGATATCCACTTGTTGCTGAAGTCTAGTCTGCGGTGTTCAAGTCAGGTGACTCTGACCTAAACAAGAAAGCCAGATACAATTTAAGGAGATCAAAGATGCCAAAAACACTACCAGACCAAGCTAGAGTCCCAGACGAGCCACACCAAACCCCGCTGACTATGGCAAAGTCTGCAAGACATAACAAGTTACAAGATGAAGGCATGTAAAATCACAGCTCCAACACACTCTTCCCTGATGAGCTCAATGCATTCTGTGCCTGTTTTGAGTGAGGTCAGCGAGGCACGCCTTCCACCTTGGAACCCTTGGATGAACCTGTATTTGAGGCCACCATTGCAGATTTCAGAGCAGTGGATCAGGTGGCGGGGGTATTCGCAGGCATCTTCAACCTCTCTTTACAACAATTTGAGGTCCCTGGCTATTTCAAGAAGACAACCATCATTCCGGTACCTAAGAAAATCCAAGCAGCGTTCCTTAATGATATTGTCCAGTGGCTCTGACATCCATCATTATGAAGTGTTTTGAAAGATTAGTCATGGCATGAAATCAATTCCAGCCCCTGGTCTGCCTGGATCCACTGCAGTTCATCTACAAACACAAAAGGTCCACAACAGGCACCATCTCCCTGGCCATGCACTCAACCCTGGAACACTTAGATAACAACCCATGTCAGATGCCTATTCATTGACAACAGCTCAGCCTCCAACACCATTATTCCTACAAAACTCATTTCCAAAATCCATGGCCAAGGCTTTGGCTCCTCGCTCTGTGACTGGATCCTGAACTTCCTAAGTCACAGACCACAATCAGAAAGGACTGGCAACAATACCTCCTCCACGATCATCCTCAATGTCCGGTGACCCTCTAGGCTGTGTTCTGAAACCCCGACTATACTCCTTATACACCTATGACTGTGTGGCCAGATTTCCCTCCAACTTGATTTTCAGGTTTGCTGATAGCAGCACCATAGTGGGTCGGCTCTCAAACAATGATGAGAAAGAGTACAGGAAAAGGATGGAGAAGCTGATGAAATGGTGCGGCGACCGCAATCTCTCCTCAATGACTGCAAACCAAAAGAGATTATCATTGACTTCAGGAAGGATAGTGGAAAACATGCCCCTATCTTCATCAACAGGGGTGAAATAGAGAGGGTCAAGACTATCATGTACAGATCACCAACAACCCGTCCTGGTTCCCCCATGCTATCACTATCAGACCAACCGACTCAAGAACAGTTTCTTCCCTGCTGCTATCAGGCTTTTGAATGGACTTACCTTGCATTAAGTTGATCTTTCTCTCCACCCTAGCTATGATTGTAACACTACCCAAGTCATAGAGTCACAGAGGTTTCAACATGGAAAATACATTCTCCACTCATTTCCTCTCTATGAACGGTTCGCTTTGCCTGTAAACAGTGCAATATTTTTCACTGCATGTTAATACATGTGACAATAATAAATCAAATTTACTCAAAAGTGACAATAATAAAACAAAAGGTCACCAGCTCTCAGCACCCACACAACAGCAAGATACCGCCTCAAACTCACTGCTTGAGTGCCGAGCCACCGCCCCGGAAATCCTCCCGAGTGACAGAGAATCCAACCAATCCGCTTCACGGTTGAACGGAAACCCGCCTCCCACTCCGACTGACAGGAGCTTCCACCAATCCTATTATACACTCCCCGGAAACCGGTATTCGTCGCCAGAGTGACGGCAGAAGAAACCAATCCCCTTCCAAAGCTCAGGAGACCCGCCTCCCTCCTGCTGAGTGACAGGCACTCTGGCCAATCCGCTTCCAGGTGTCCCGAGAACCCGTCGCCTTCACTCTGAGTGACACCAATCCGTTTGCTCATTTCCGGGAAACCCGCCCAACACACTGTGAGTGACATCAGCACTGACCAATCGGCTTCCAGATTCTGGGGAACCACCTCCCTCTAATGGTAAATAACTGAAACTTACCAATCCATTGCTGCATTGCTCGGAATCCGGCCCCTCACTATGAATGACAGGTGAACTGACCAATCCATTAACAAACCACTTAGAAACCCGCCTTCCTACTATGACAGACAGGCATCTGAACCAATCAACTTTCACAATTCCGGGAAAGCTTTGTTTCTGGAGCAGAAAGACACGTGGATGCATCAATCGCCTTCCAAAAACATCAAACCCGCCTCCCGCAGTTCAAGTGAAAGGAGACTTCGCCTTCCGGATGCCAAGGAAATGACTTTCTCCTGTCTGATTGACAGGAACCTCGGCCAATCGACTTCGCCACTCCCCAGAACCGCCTCCCTCAGTATAAATGTCAGCCACACTGACCAATCGGCTTCCCCATTCCCGGGAATCCCGCCTCCCATGGTATAAATGACAGACATGATGTGGATATGCCGGCGTTGGACTGGCGTAAACACAGTGAAAAGTCTGACAACACCAGGTTTTAGTCCAACCGATTTATTTGATAATAGACTCACAAGCTTTCGAGGCTTTCCTCTTCGTCGGGTGAATGGAGAGTTCTGGCCTCAGACAAAGCATATAAAGCACAGACAGTTTAGAGATTACTGATTAGAATGCGAATCCTTACAGTCCACTTACCAAGTCGCAAGATGCCCGCCTCCAAATACCCGGAATCCCGCCTCCCTCACTCAGAGTGACAGGAGCTCCGGCCAATCGGCTTCTCCTTTCCCCGGAATCCCGCCTCCCTCACTCAGTGACAGACACAAACAACATGTTGAGTTTCTGCTTCTTGGATTTAATGATGAACTGTGGAATCTTTGAGAAAAACTGTTTCTATTCCAGTGGTTCTCAGATTGTTTTATTTGAAGAATCATTTTACAAATGTAATCATGGAGCCCCCAATGTAAATTATAATTCTATATAATAACCACAATATGAACAGGTTCCATCAGTTTACAGCCGGCAGGAGGCAGGGAGACGGTGTGAAATTATGGGATGGATCTGTTAGAGACCTTTAATCCCGCAGATTGTCAGCGGCGCCGAGTTTTTTTTGACGATTTTCCATCCCGGGCTGAAGATTGGAAAGATTCTCTCAGTGAAAGTGTGGGTGAAAGTGTGGAGATGGGACATGTTGTCCGCATTGTAAAATGACACCTGTCCACCCTCATAGTCCAGGAAAACCCCGATCTTCCGGGGATTCACACTCGGGGTGAGGGGGTTCTCTGAGGGGGAGGTGAGGGCAAAATAACCTCTTCCGGGTATCAGCTCCACCATCCAGAATCCGAACTCAGGTCTCCGGTCGATTTCCCCTTTCCTGTTCACAGACTCTCGGGCCACTCCCAGACTCCAGTATATCTTCTCCCCCACCTCCACCTCCCAGTAATGTCTCCCTGATGTGAATCCCTCTGATCCCAGGACACATTTCCAGGGATCAAACCTCTCCGGGGTGTCAGGGAGCGGCTGCCGTTTGCCTCCGAGTCTCACACTGGTCCGGTCCTCAGACAGGATGAGCTGGGGATTCGCTGTGTTCGGATCCAGAGTCAGAGAGGCTGGAGCTGGGGGAAAGTTAAAATAACACAGTCAGTGATTTAGAGAGAGCGGGTGGAGAGGAGAGAGAGTGTGAGGAGTGAGGAAGAGAGGAGAGAGGTTTGTGAGGGGGAAGGGAGAATGAGGAGGAGGAGAGATTAGGACCAGGAATGGGATGGCAACATGGAGCCAGAGGGACGGGAGAGGAGTGGGAATCGACCAGGAAGGAAAGGCAGAGGAGAGGGGAGAGAGTGAATGACAGAGAGATAGGGAGGGGGAAGAGAAATCAGGTGGAGAAGTGCAGTTGGGAAGAGCGAAAACAGGCAGTAATGAGAGGAACTGAAGGGAACAGGAGTGTAAAGAGGGAGAGTGAGAGCAGGATGAGGGAGAGGGCATGTCAGAGTGGAACGTTTTGAGTGTGGAAGCAGGAGGGAGAACGGCAGAGCAGATGACAAGGATTCGGAGAGTTGATGAGAAAGAAAGGGCAGAGTAGGAAGGCAGGTAGTGTGGGAGGCTATGAGATCAATGTGGAGGGGTACAGAGCTTAGGGTGGCAGAGGGAGTGAGGGAGAGCATGAATACAAAAGTGGGAAAGTGTGAGAAAGAGAAAGGAGAATAGTCAATGAGAGCAGGAGCGTGGGTGGAAGAACAGGATGGTGAGAGAGAGAGAGTCAGAGCGAGGAGAGAATGTTGTGAGGGATCTTCTGTATGGTTGCCCAGTTAAAAGGCTTCATTTTATGGTATTTCTTCTTAATGGAACTAACTGCGTGATGCTTTAAGCTAATTTGGTCACATCAGCTTAATTCTGGGTCCAACCTGGAGACCTTGTTGTCATGCAAAGTCACGGAGGTTTACAGCAGGGAAACAGGACCTTCAGCCCAACTTGTCCATGCCACCCTTTCTTCACCCCTTTAAGCCCAGTTGCCCGCGTTTGGCCCATATCTCGCTGTATACAAAGTACAAAGCTTTGTTATGGTCACAGAAACAAGTTGTTGGTGCAGCTGGAGACTGTTTATAGGAACCTTGTAATAACACGCTCCCCCAGTCCACATTCGCCAATTCTTCTCTCATCCCACCATACTCCCCTCTATTCAAACAAAGGACGCGTGTCCGGGAACCCACTTTCTCCTCCTCCATCTGCAACAGAAACTCCACCATACAATGATCACTCTCTCCAAGAGGATCCTTCACCGCAAGGTCACTAATTCTACCCGCCTCATTACATAGCACCAGATCCAAGATAGCTCGCTCCCTCGTCGGCTCCAACACACACAGTTCAAGGAAATTATCCCGGCAGCATTCCAAGAACTCCTCCTCGAGCCCACCGCGTCCAACATGGGTCGACCAATCAATATGCAGATTGAAATCCCCCATAACTACTGCTGTCCCATTCCTGCACGCCGCACTTATTTGCACGTTAACAGTCCGCCCCACCTCCAGATCATTATTCGGGGGCCTATAGACGACACCCACCAGCGTCTTCCTCCCTTTGCTGTTCCTAATCTCCACCCACAACGATTCCACTTTCTGCTCTTTGGCTCCAATATCATCCCTTGCTACCACCTTGATACTATCCTTAATCAGCAGAGCTACGCCACCCCCTCTTTCCTCCTGCCTATCCTTCCTAAACACTTGATACCCCTGGACATTCAGCTCCCAGTCCCTGTCACCTTGCAGCCACGTCTCTGTAATGGCCACCAGATCGTATCCATTTGTGTCGATCTGCGCCACCAGCTCATCCACTTTATTCCGAATGCTTCGTGCATTCAGATAAAGCGCTTTCATCCCAGCCTTCACCTGGACCCTATTTGCCGTAACGCCACCAATTGGGACATCCTCGGCCTCTTCCCTTACCTGTACCCTATCCTTAACTTTAGACCTCGTAACGTCACCTACCCTCGCACCCTCCCCCCGCCAATTTGTTTAAAGCCCTGTCTACAGTCCTCTTTACTCGATTCGCCAGCACTCTGGTCCCAGCACGGTTCAGACCAACCCCATCCCGCCCGAACAAGTCCCACCTACCCCAATACTGGTGCCAATGCCCCATAAAGCAGTGGAGGATCTTTAAGGAGATCTTTCTTGGTGCTCAGCAGAAATTTATTCCGATGGTCAAAAAGGACCGTAGGAGGAGAGGTAATAAGCCGTGGATAACGAAGGAGGTGAAGGAAAGTGTTAAATTAAAAGCGGAGGAATTTAGAGTAGCTAAGAGTAGTGGGCGAGAAGAGGATTGGGAAAGGTTTAAATGTCAACAAAGATTGACAAAGAAGTTGATAAAGGAGGGTAGGAGAAACTATGAAGCTGGGCTAGCACTTAATATAAAAAAGGATAGCAAGAGTTTTTATAAATATATAAAAAGGAAGAGGCTGGCTAGGGTGAACGTTGGTCCTTTAGAGGATGAGAAAGGGGACCTAGTGGTAGGGGATGGGGATATGGCTAAGGTCTTGAATAACTTTTTTGTTTCTGTCTTCACGGAGGAGGACGTGAATAATTTGCCGGGTGTTAGCGATGGAAAGGTGGTAGGACTGGAGGGTCTTAATGACATTACTGTTACTAGAGAGGCGGTGCTAGAGAGACTGGAGGGGCTGATTGTGGACAAGTCCCCAGGACCGGATGGAATGCATCCGAGGGTTCTGAAAGAAATGGCGGAGGTTATAGTGGATGCCTTGGTGGTTATTTTCCAGACGTCGCTGGATTCCGGGGAAGTGCCGGAAGATTGGAAAACGGCTAATGTTACTCCGTTGTTTAAGAAGGGTGCCAGGCAAAAGGCGGGGAATTATAGGTCGGTTAGTTTAACGTCTGCGGTAGGTAAAATGTTAGAATCCGTCATTAAGGAGGAAATTGCAAGGCATCTTGAAGGGAATTGCTTGATAGAGCAGACGCAACACGGTTTCATTAAAGGGAAGTCATGTCTGACCAATTTACTGGAGTTCTATGAGGATGTGTCTAGGGCAGTGGATAGAGGAGAGCCGGTGGATGTGGTCGTTCTGGATTTTCAGAAGGCGTTTGACAAGGTACCTCACAAGAGGTTATTGCAGAAGGTCAGGGGACATGGAGATGGGGGTAGGGTGTTAGCGTGGATAGAGGATTGGTTGTCAAATAGGAGGCAGAGAGTGGGGGTCAATGGGTGCTATTTGGATTGGCGGTTGGTGACTAGTGGAGTGCCCCAGGGGTCGGTGCTGGGGCCTCAGCTATTTACCATTTATATAGATGATCTGGAGGAGGGAACCGAGTGTAGGGTGTCGAAATTTGCTGATGACACCAAGACTGGGGGAACGGCAAATTGTGCGGAGGGTGTGGAGAGTCTGCAGAAGGATCTAGATAGGCTGGGCGAATGGGCCAGGAAATGGCAAATGGAATTTAATGTTGGCAAGTGTGAGGTGGTCCACTTTGGTTGAAATAATGGTAGGAAGGACTATTACTTACGTGGCGAAAAACTGCAGCAGAGGGACCTCGGGGTCCTTGTGCATGAGTCGCAAAAACCCAGCTTGCAGGTGCAGCAGGTGGTCAGGAAGGCGAATGGGATGCTGGCCTTCATAGCGAGGGGGATTGAATATAAAAGTAGGGAGGTCTTGCTGCAGCTGTATAGGGCATTGGTGAGGCCGCAGCTGGAGTACTGTGTGCAGTTTTGGGCGCCGCACCTGCGCAAGGATATTTTGGCCTTGGAGGGAGTGCAGAGGAGGTTTACTAGGCTGATACCGGAGTTGAGGGGGTTGAGCTATGAGGAGAGGCTGAATAAACTAGGCTTGTACTCGTTAGAGTTTAGAAGAATGAGGGGAGATCTCATTGAGATGTATAAGATGATGAATGGGATGGATAGGATAGAGGTGGAGAGACTCTTCCCGCTCAAAAAAGACAGTAGGACTAGGGGGCACAGCCTCAAGATAAAGGGGGTGCAGTTTAGAACGGAGTTGAGGAGGAACTTCTTCACTCAAAGGGTGGTGAATCTCTGGAATTCTCTGCCCGTTGAAGTGGTGGAGGCTGCCTCGCTAAATATTTTTAAGAAGCGGGTTGATGGGTTTTTGATAAGAGAGGGGATTAAGGGTTATGGGGAGAGGGTGGGAAAGTGGAACTGAGCCACGACAGATCAGCCATGATCTTATAGAATGGCGGGGCAGGCTCGAAGGGCCAGATGGCCTACTCCTGCTCCTATTTCTTACGTTCTTATGTTCTTATTCAGTTATATTGTAGACACAGATCGATGTTTAGTTTGTCTGATCCAGACTATGTTTTGAGTTGTTCAATCTCAGCACTGGCTTTTGGCTGCTCTCGCTCCCTCTCTTTCTCTCTCTTAAGTAATCCTTATTTCGCTTTCTGGAAAATGCTTATAAAAGAAGCTTAAATAAAAGAGTATTTACTTCAGACCAGTTGTGCTCAAGTTTATTCTGAAGAAATAAACAGACCCTTCCGTGTGAGAGACAAGACGGGAAATAAAGCAGGAGGGGCAGGGAAGAATGTGGGACAGGGGACAGAGTCTGAAGAGAGGAGAGTGAGGGAGAGAAGTATAGCAGAATGATGAGGAAAGGGGATAGGAGGTGAGATGGAGAGAGATTATGCATAGATGGGGGAGAGCATGAAGGTGCTGAGGGAGAGTGGAGGGGGAGCAGGAAGAACAAATGAGTGCCTGACAGGGAGATGGGGTGGTTGTGGGAAATGGGACAGAGATTGTGGGACAGATTGAATTTCAAGTTTATTAGTGTCACAAGTAGGCTTACATTAACACTGCAGTGAAGTAGGTGTGAAAATCCCCTAGTCACTACATTTCAGCGCCTGTTCGGGTAGATTGAAGGAGAATTTAGCATGGCTAACCAGCATGTCTTTCGGACTGTGGGAGGAAACTGGAACACCTGGAGGAAACCCACGCAGACATGGGGGAGAACGTGTAGACTCCGCACAGACAGTGGCATAAGTCAGGAATCGAAACCGGCTCCCTGGCACTGTGAGACAGGAATGCTAACCACTGAGCCACCGTGCCATCCAAGGTAAGAAGAAGAGAGAAATTAAAGAGGGAGAGACAAAGGGAGAGTGGGAGATGAGCGGGAGAGGGAGAAAGGGAATGTAGGTGAGAAGAAGTTAACAGGGAGTAGGGGATGGTATGTGAGTAGAGGAGAGCATAAGGGCCAGGGAGTGGAAGGAGAGAGAGATAGCAGGGTTGGGGAAGGAGAATTTGCGAGAGGGAAGACAGACTATGAGAAAGAGAGTGGGAAAGAAGGTCAAGGTTGTGGAGAGAGGAAGAGGGGACAGAGGTGGAGGAGAGAAAGCTGGAGAGAGCGGGTGGGAGGTGATATCTCTGTGAAACATGGTGGAGATGTCACCGTACAGATTGTACACAATCCGAGTCTGTAAGATATCACACAAAACATCAATTCCAAGAACAAAAGAATTCAGAACAGGAGTAGGCCATTCGGCCCCTCAAGCCTGCTCTGCCACTCAACAAGATCATGACTGATCTGATTGAATATTGTCAGGGATCCGGCCTCCACTGTTCACTGGGATAGAGAATCCAACACAAATCATCCTCTGATAGAAAACAAAATCTCATTTCTGTATTAAATGGGAGATTGCTAATTTTCAAACTGTGCACTGTACAAGACACCATCGCAAGGGAAACATCCGCTCAGCGTCAATCCTGTCGAGTCCCCTCAGTGTCTTCTAAGTGTCAGTAAGATCACCTCTCATTCTCCTAAACCCCAATGGGTATAGGCCAAACCTGCTCGGGCTTTCATGATAACATAGAGAAACTACAGCACAAACAGGCCCTTTGGCCCACAAGTTGCGCCAAACATGTCCCTACCTACTAGGCTTACCTATAAACCTCTATCTTACTAACTCCCATGTACTTATCCAAAAGTCTCTTAAAAGACCTTATCGAATCTGCCTCCACCATCACTGCCGGCAGCCGATTCCACGCACCCACCACCCTCTGAGTGAAAAACTTACCCCTGACATCTCCTCTCTATCTACTCCCGCCTTCATCCCAGGAATCAGTCTCTAAACAATGGTCATTTTTTATATTATCCATATTAATCATTTGGATGAGGAAAGTGAATGTACTGTTGCTAAGTTCGAGGATGACGCAAAAATAGTTGGGAAGGCAAGTGGTGAGGATGACATAATCTACAGAAGGATAAAAAAAAATTTCACTGTGTGGGTGAAAGCTTGGCAGATGAAAAATAATGCAGGAAAATATGAAGTTATGCACATTGGTGGGAAGAATAAAGGAGCTGGATATTATAGAAATAGAGAAAGACTGCAGAAAGCTGCAGCACAGAGGGATTTGGGATCCTTGTCCATAAATCACAAAAAGCTGGCATGCAAGTTCAGCAAGTGTTAGGGAAAACAAATGGAATATTGACTGTTATTGAAAAGGGAATGGAATATGAAAATAGGGAGGTCTTGCTAGAACTGTACAAGTGACTAGTTAGACCACACCTGGCATACTGTCTTCATCTCCTTACCTCAGAAAAGAAATACAGCATTAGAAGCAGTCCAGAGAAAGTTCATTAGATTGATTGCAAACGTGGAGGGATATTTTTATCAATCGAGGCTAAGTAGGATGGGCTTCAACTCATTGGAGTTTAGAAGAATGAGAGGTGACCTTATTGATACATTTTGGATTCTCAGGGGGCTTGTCAGCTTGGATGCTGATAGGTTGTTTCCCCTTGTGGGAGAGGCCAGGACTAAAGGGCATATTCTCAGAGCAAAGGGTTGTCCATTTGAGACAGAGATGAGAAAGAATTTTTTTCTCTCAGAGGTAGTGAATCCTTGGAACTCTTTACTGCAGAGAGCTGTACAGGGAGAGACATATCTTGAGGGCTGAGATAGACAGATTTTTAATCAGTAATGGAATCAGGGTTATGGAAATAAGGTGGGAAAATGGAGTTGGAGGATTATCAGTTCAGAACAGTCCTGATCTCACTGATTGGCAGAGCAGACTCAATGAGCCAAATGGCCTACCTCTGTTCTTGTATCTTATGATCTCATTATTTTATGTAAGGTGATCAAAACAGTGCACATTACTCCAAATGCAGCCGCACTAAGGCCCTGTACCCCTACAGGCACAATTTTTATACTTGATGCCCCTTACAATAAACACCAACATCCCAATTATATTCCAAATTACTTGCTGTACATGCCAACTAACGTTTTGTGATTTTTACACGAGGACATCCAAATCCTTCTCGACCCGAGAGTTCTGCAGTTTCTCGGTGCGATACCAGACCGGACCCCAAATTTGTTACAATATTGGAAAAGGCTCCATATTTGGCTATGTTCTGAATAGGAACAATCAGTGAATTTGGTGCAGCACAAATTTGAAATCCCAGTTACACTTTGGTAGGAAGAATGGTAGGAAGGACTATTACTTACGGGGCGAAAAACTGCAGCAGGCGACGGTGCAGAGGGACCTCGGGGTCCTTGTGCATGAGTCGCAAAAACCCAGCCTGCAGGTGCAGCAGGTGGTCAGGAAGGCGAATGGGATGCTGGCCTTCATAGCGAGGGGGATTGAATATAAAAGTAGGGAGGTCTTGCTGCAGCTGTATAGGGCATTGGTGAGGCCGCAGCTGGAGTACTGTGTGCAGTTTTGGGCGCCGCACCTGCGCAAGGATATTTTGGCCTTGGAGGGAGTGCAGAGGAGGTTTACTAGGCTGATACCGGAGTTGAGGGGGTTGAGCTATGAGGAGAGGCTGAATAAACTAGGCTTGTACTCGTTAGAGTTTAGAAGAATGAGGGGAGATCTCATTGAGACGTATAAGATGATGAATGGGATGGATAGGATAGAGGTGGAAAGACTCTTCCCGCTCAAAAAAGACAGTAGGACTAGGGGGCACAGCCTCAAGATAAAGGGGGGGCGGTTCAGAACGGAGTTGAGGAGGAACTTCTTCACTCAAAGGGTGGTGAATCTCTGGAATTCTCTGCCCGTTGAAGTGGTGGAGGCTGCCTCGCTAAATATTTTTAAGAAGCGGGTTGATGGGTTTTTGATAAGAGAGGGGATTAAGGGTTATGGGGAGAGGGCGGGAAAGTGGAACTGAGCCACGACAGATCAGCCATGATCTTATTGAATGGCGGGGCAGGCTCGAAGGGCCAGATGGCCTACTCCTGCTCCTATTTCTTATGTTCTTATGTTCTTATGTTCTTAAAGGGTATAAAGCCATAAGATTCCACAATTTGAAAGAAACACAATAATTTTTGAGGCAGCATCGGGGCATAATGGTTAGCACTGCTGCCTCACAGCTCCAGGGATATGGGTTCAATTCCAGCCTTGGGTCACTGTCTATGTTGAGTTTGCACGTTCTCCCTGTGTCTGTGTGGGTTTCCTCCGGGTGCTCCGGTTTCCTCCCCACTTCAACGATGTGCGGGTTAGGTGGATTGGCCATGTTAAATTGCCCCTTAGTTTTTCTCTGTGAGTGTGTGCCCTGTGATGGACTGATGTCCCGTTCTGAGTGTACCCTGCTTAACACCCAGTGCCTGTTGGGATCAGCTCTGACTCCCCAGGACCCTGAATTAGAGTAAAGCAGTGAAGTGAGGAATAATTTTTCTTTTAAAGAATCAACAAAGCAAACAATTAATACTATATATCTTGTACATAAATAATGAATGAGGTAACCATGAATTAGCAGGAAAACCTAATTATTCACTAAGAGGATAAAGACATAAGATTCCATAATTTGAAAGAAACACAATAATTTTAGAGGTGGCATAGTGGTGTATCGGTTAGGATGCTACCTCACAGCTCCAGGCACTGGTCTCGCACACACCTCATACCTCATGTTAGATGAAATGACGAAGGCAGAACACACAGACTTCCTCAATAATCTGTCCAAATGTCAATGATCGCCATTAAAAACCTCTGATAGATAATGTAGGATCAGGTGACTGGCATTAATGAGGAACTACGAGATGCTCTTATGCTGATAGGAATCGTAGAAATAGAGAAATGAATGAGATTTAAAGCAGATAAATTTACCCAGGCCTGCTGGTCTCTATCTCAGATGCTGAAAGTAGTGACTGTAGAGAAAGTAGATGCATTGGTGGTTATCTTTCAAAATTTTACAGACTCTGGAATTGTTCCTGCAGATTGGAAAATGCAAATGTAACTCCAATGTTTAAGAAAGAAGGGAGAGAGAATATGGGGAATGAAAAGCCTGCTAGCCCAACATTAGTCAGATAGAAAATGCTAGGATCTGTAACAAATGATGTAATAACTGAACACTGACAAAATAATGGTGAATTTGGGCACAGTCAATGGGGATTTATGAAAGGGAATCAGTCTAACAAACTGGTTGGAGATTTTGAAGAATGTATTGTCAGAATAGATAAGGTGTAACTGGTGGATCTGGTGTACTTAGATTTTCAGAAAGCTTTTAATAAGGTCCCACACAAAAGGTTAGTAAATAACTTTACAGCAGATGAAATTTGGTGGAATGTACTAGCATGCAGTACATGCCAGTATACGTATAAGGGAACTGATTAACATACAGAAAAAAGAGAGTAGTGATAAATGCTCATTCTGAGGTGAGCAGCCTGTTTCTAGTGGGTAACACAAAGATCAGTGCTTGGGTCTCAACTATTCACAATATACATCAAAGAGGGCTTCCAAGGATTTCCACCCTTTCACCATGCTCCAGGTATGGTCCAATTCATGTCCTGTATCATGAAAACAGAATCTCTACACCTGCCTGACATCATTCGATCTCACTGTGAACACTTGGGATAAAACAGGAATTCTATCCTGGAATGCGCAGACCTGTCTGGCCTCGAGTGGGCGAATCTGTGCGGCACTCTGTCACCTGGGCTGCTAAAGACATTGTGCAGCTTGGGGTTTTTCTTACCATTGTCATCATCAGGCTGGATGTGACACACAGTTTACTGTCGGCACTGCTGGATCGTCCAGCTATATCGATGATGTTCATGTCACTGTCCAGAGTGACCGGCCTGGAATTCACCAGCAGCAGTGCGAGCTGCTGAAGGATGGCCCATCACTTGCTGTTTTGAGCTGGGGTGTACACATTGATTAACCAGAGCAGAGCATTCTTATACAGTACGTCTGATATGAGGAGGTGACTGCCCATCATCTCCACAACATCAGAGATGGTGAAGTTCCCTCTCCACAGCAGAATATCCAGGCTGCAGGAACAGGAATCATGTCCTCCTGATCAGATCAATCAGACCACCATCGTGACCATGGACTGTAAGTGCTGAGGTGAGGCATCTCACACTCCTGCAGAAACGATAGGTCAGCTGTGATATTGTCAAGATATCCCAAGACCAAAACACAACTTGTAAATTTAATATTGATCTTTGGATAAATGCCTGTCCTTTACCAGACCCATTGTCTGTGATAGTTCCAGCTCTTTGGTGAGCTCTTGCATACCTTTAGTGTCCACAAACATTCTCACTATTGCTGGGCTCAGAAAGCCGTCCTGGTCCAGTCAGCTAGTGTTGTTCAATCGGGGTGACATTGTGGACTGGGGGAGAGAGAGAGGTGAGGGTTTGGGGTCAGGGAACTAGAGATGTTTGGGCTGTCTGTAAGGGGTGTCTGAGGAGTGAAGTGACTACACCGGAGTGACCCTAAAGGAAGTAGCAACACAGATAGTGGATTAATTGGTTGCAATTTTCCAAAAATCCTTTCTGATTCAAAAGAAGTATCGGAGGATTGGAAAACTGCCAATGTGACACCACTATACAAAGAGGGAAAGAGGCAAAAAGCAGGTAACTATCGCCCGATTAACCGAACATCTAGTGTTGGAAAAATGTCAGAATCAATTAAGGAAGGTAATAGGGGCACATTTAGAAAATCATAATCTAATCAAGCTGAGTCAGCAAGGATTCATGAAAGGGAAATCATGTGCAAAGAATTATAAGATCATAAGAACATAAGAAATAGGAGCAGGAGTAGGCCATCTAGCCCTCCGAGCCTGCCCCACCATTCAACAAGATCATGGCTGATCTGAAGTGGATCAGTTCCACTTACCCGCTTTCTCCCCATAACCCTTAATTCCCTTGTCTATCAAAAACCTATCCACCCGTGACTTAAAAATATTTAGCGAGGCAGCCTCCACCACTTCAACGGGCAGAGAATTCCAGAGATTCACCACCCTTTGAGTGAAGAAGTTCCTCCTCAACTCCGTTCTAAACTGCCCCCCTCTTATCTTGAGGCTCTCCCCTCTAGTCCTGCTATCATTTCTAAGTGGGAAGAATCTCTCTACCTCTACCCCATCCATCCCCTTCATTATCTTATACGTCTCTATAAGATCCCCTCTCATCCTTCTGAACTCCAACGAGTACAGACCCAGTCTATTTAGTCTCTCTTCATAGTCCAACCCCCTCATCTCCGGTATCGGCCTAGTGAACCTCCTCTGAACTCCCTCCAAGGCCAATATATCCTTCCGCAAGTGCGGCAACCAAATCTGCGCACAGTACTCCATCTGCGGCCTCACCAGTACCCAGTACAGTTGCAGCAAGACCTCCCTGCTTTTATATTCAATCCCCCTCGCTTTTAAGGCCAACATCCCATTCGCCATCTTGATCACCTGCTGCACCTGCAGACTGGGTTTTTGCGACTCGTGCACAAGGACCCCCAGGTCCCTCTGCACCGGAGCATGCTGCAGCTTTTCGCCTTTTAAATAATAATCTCTCCTACCATTATTTCTGCCAAAGTGGATAACCTCACACTTGCTAATATTATACTCCATCTGCCAGGTCCTCGCCCACTCGCTTAGCCTATCCAGATCTCTCTGCAGACTTTCCACACCCTCCACGCAATTTGCTTTTCCACTCATCTTCGTGTCATCAGCAAATTTTGACACCCTACAATCAGCCCCTCCTCCAGATCATCTATATAAATGGTAAATAGCTGAGCCCTCAGCACTGATCCATGCGGCACTCCACTAGTCACCAACCGCCAATCAGAATAGCACCCATTAGTACCAACTCTCTGCTTCCTATTGGACGACCAATCCTCAATCCACGCGAACACCTTACCCCCAACTCCGTGCACCCTAACCTTCTGCAGCAACCTTTTATGAGGCACCTTATCAAACGCCTTTTGGAAATCTAAAAACACCACATCCACCAGTTCCCCTCTGTCTACCGCACTAGTCACATCCTCATAGAAATCCAATAAATTCGTCAAACTCGACTTCTCCTTAACGAATCCATGCTGTGTCTGCTCTATCAAACCATTCTTTTCTAGGTGCCTCGCTATTTCCTCTTTGATGACGGATTCTCGCATTTTTCCAACTACAGACGTTAAACTAACCGGCCTATAATTCCCTGTGTTTTGTCTGCTACCTTTTTTAAACAGTGGCGTAACATTTGCCATTTTCCAATCTTCCGGCACTTCCCCAGAATCCGGCAAATTTTGGTAAATAATTACTAAGACATCCACTATCACCTCTGCCATTTCTTTCAGAATTATCAGAAAAAATCAGAATTTAATAGAGTTTTTTGAGAAGATCTAAAGCAGTGTGGATAGAGGGGAACCAGTACATGTGTTGTATTTCGACTTCCAGAAGGCATTTGACAAGACACCTCACAGGAGGTAAAGTCATAAGATGGTTAAGTCCATGGTGTTGGAAGTAGTATATTGGCATGGATAGGGAATTGTCAAAGGGGCAGGGAACAGCAAGTGGGGATAAAGAGTTCATTTTCACGTTGATAACCTCTAACTAGTTCGGTTCAACAGGGATCAGTACTGGGACCACAACTGTTTATAATATATATAAATGACTTGGATGAAGAGAGCAAATGTACTGTATGAACCTGATGAAGGAGCAACACTCTAAGTGCTGGTGACACCAAATAAACCTGTTGGACTTTAACCTGGCGTTGTGAGACATCTTACCATGACTTGGACGAAGGAAGAAAATGTACTGCAGACAAATTTGCAGATGACAAAAATAGGTGGAAAGGCAAGTTGCGACAGAGAAACAGTTTGCTGAGAGAACTTGATAGATTAAGTAAGTGAGCAAAAAATTGGCAAATGGAGCAGAATGTGGGAAAATATGAAGTTGTTCAATTTGGAAGGGAGAACAAATGAACAAAGTATTTAAATGGAGAAAAATGGAAGAAAGTTTGAACACAAAGGGACTTGCGGGTTCTTGTACAGGAAACACAGAAAGCTCGCACACAGCGGCAGCAAGAAGGCTAATGGAATTGTAGCCAAACGGGCCATCTAAAATGACGTTTTGTGAAGCATTCTGGGACAATTGGGCAAGAAACTAAACCGACAGGCTGCAGTTTAAAGACAGAGACAAACAGGCTGCAACCCTGATGAGTGAATAAACAGGATATGGGTCATCTCCAGGATGAAAGGGACTTTACAGTCACACTGGCTTGTTTCATCTCCAGGATGAAAGAGAGGTTCTGGTCACACTGGGTTGTGTACCAGGCATAGGAGCACCGTGAACCCTTATTTAGGAGGAAGGTATGTAACCAATGCGCCTCTAACACCTACAGACATGGCTGCTGGGGACACACCCAGAGATCGGTGTGGTAGCACCTGATTGGACTCTTATCGATCAGGGTGATCAAGTACTGATCGATTGATTGGCAATGGCCAAAAAGGGGCATGAAACCCAACGGGCTATTAAGGGTGCTGCACAACCAGGAATCTCTCTCTCTCTGACCCCATGAACGAGTTACAACAATGGTGACCATCCCCAGCAAGAGGAGAGCCACCACACCCGAGAAGGAAGGAAGAAAGACCAGAGCCAAAGTGCCAAACCAGACAAAGGACCAAACTACGCAGACGACGACCAAGACTGACACACAAATAAAGGCCAATATCTGTTTGGGTATTTGCTAATCACGCAAAGTTAACTCAAGGTCTTGTATTGGACTTGAATTTTAGTATTTTTGTCCAAGATAACTTATTGTTGGTCGGGTGGGTGATTATTCATTGTGTGGGTTTAAATAAATATTGATTGTACTAACAAGACGTCTACTCGTAGTTATTCGTCCACCGTATAAGGGTTAAAACAGACTATGCGGCAGTCAACAGAATGTTGGGCCTTATTTCAAGGGGGTAGAGTACAAGAGTAGGGACATCTTGCTGCTCCTGTACAAGGTACTAGTGAGACCATATCTGGAGCACTGTGAGCAGTTTTGGTTCCCCTTATTTAAGGAATGATATTATTCCATTGGAGGCAGTTCAGAAAAAGCTCACGAGGATGATCCCCGGTGCAGAGAGATTGTAATGAGGACAGTTAAAACAATTTGGAACTCTACTCATTGGAATTTAGAAGAATGAGATGTATTCTCAATGAAACATAGAGGATTATTAAGGGGCTTGACAGGGTACATGCTGAGAGGGTGTTCTCCCTCATGGGAGAGTCTCGGACCAAAGGGCTTAGTCTCAGAAAAAGACGCATCAGCTTAAGACGAAGATGAAGAGGAATTTCTTCTCTCAAAAGGTAAAGAATCTCTGGAATTCTTAACTGCAGAGAGTTGTAGATTCTGGGTCGATCACCATGATCGACCCATGATTGGCTGAGGTAGACAGATTATTAATCAGTGAGGGAATCAAGGGTTTTGGCGTTAAGGTGGGAAACTGGAGATGAGGGTGTGAGTCTTTGGAACACCTTGCCACAGAGAGCTTTAGGGACAGAGTCCTTGTGTATATAAAAGGCTGAGATAGATAGATTCTTGATCAAGAATAGAAACAAAGGCTTTGGAGTAAGGGCAGGAAAGAGGACATGAGGAGTGTTGACTCAGCCAGGATCTATTGAATGGCACAGCAGGCTTGAGGGGCTGAATGGCCTACTCCTGTTCCTATTTCTAGTGGTCTCATGGAGATGGCGACTGTGTGAGTAGCAAATTAAATTCACATGGTAAGTTCTGGTAACACCTTTTCAGTTTTAACTATAGATTAAGATTCAAAATTGGATGTGATACTAACCTTCAATAAGTTATGCTGGCTTGTATAACTTGTAGAACCAACAAGGGAACAAGCCATCTTGGACAACGTGTTGTGCAATGAGAAAGGATTAGTTGCTAATCTAGTTGTGAGACACCTTTGGGGACGAGTGACATAATATGGTAGAATTTTTTGCCAAGGTGGATAGTGATGAAGTTGATTCTGAGACCAGGGTCCTGAATCTCAATAAAGGTAATTATGATGGTATGAGGGATGAATTGGCTGTGATGGACTGGGAAACATTACTGAAAGAAAAGACAGTGGACAGGCAATGGCAGGCATATAAAGAACAAATAGGTGAACTCCAGAAGTTGTTTATTCCTGTTTGATACAAGAGATGGTAATGGAATTGTGCCCAAACCATGGCTTACAAGGGAAATTAGAGATATATCAGACTCAAGGAAGATGCATACAAATTGGCAAGAAAAAGCAATAGGCCTGAGAATTGGGAGCAGTTTAAAATTTAGCAAAGGAGGACCAAGGGATTGATTAAAAAGGGTAAAATAGAGTATGGGAGTAAGTTAACGGGGAACAGAAAAACTGGCTGCAAAAGTTTCTATAGGTATGTGAAGAGAAAAAGATTCACAGAAATGAATGTAGACCCAGCTGTGAGGAAGATGAAGAGATGCTTCAGCATGATTTGGACAGGCTGTGTGGGCATTTGCATGGCAGATGCAGTATAATGTGGATAAATGTGCAGTTATCCACTTTGGAAGCAATAATAGGAAGACAGATTATTACTTGAGTGGGTGGAAATTCAGAGAGCCGGTTACTCAGTGAGACCTTGGTGTCATTGTACATTAATTCCTGAATGCAAGCATACAGCGGGCAGTGAAGAAGCCAAATGTAACTGGTTTGATTAGTGAGTTTGCCGATGACACAAAGGTTGGTGGATTTGCAGATAGTGGCGAGGACTATCAGAGCATACAGCAGGCTATACATCAAACTTAGGCAGAGAGATGGCAGATGAATATAAGGTAATGCATTTTGGAAGGTCTAATACAGGTAGGAAATATACAGTGAATGGCAGAACCCTTAAAAGTATTGATAGGCAGAGGGATCTGGGTGTACAGATACACAGGTCACTCAAAATGGCAACACAGGACGAGAAGGTTGTCAAGAAGACATATGGCATGCTTGCCTTCATTGGCCAGGGCACTGAGTTTAAAAATTGGCTAGTCATGTTGCAGCTTTATTGAACTTCAGTTGGGCTGCACTTGGAATATAGTGTTCATTTCTGGTCACAATATTACCAGAATGATGTGGAGACTTTGGAGAGAGTACAGAAAAGGTTTGCCAGGATGTTGCCTAGTATGGAGGGCATTAGATATGACGAGAGGTTGGAGAAGCTTGATTTGTGCTCACTGGAATGACGAAGGTTGAGGGACAACCTGATAGATTATGCGGGACATTAACAGAATGGACACTCAGAAGCTTTTTCCCAGGGTGAAAGAGTCAATTACTAGGAAGCATAAGTTTAAAGTGCGAGGGACAAGGTTTATAGGAGATGAACGAGGCAAGTTTTTTTTACACAGAGGGTGGTAGGTGCCTGGAACTCTCTGCTGGGGTAGGTAGTGGAAACAAATACGATAGTGGCTTTTAAGGGCGTCATGACAAATACATGAAAAGGGTGGAAATGGAGGGATATGGTCCCTGGAAGGGGAGGGGGTTTTAGTTCAGTCGAGCAGCATAGTCGATGCAGAATTGGAGAGCCAATGGGCCTGTTGCTGCACTGTAATTTTCTTTGTTCTTTGGTATGTTGGCCTTCGTCGCAAGAAGATTTGAGTTTCAGAATAGCAATGTTTTGCTGCAAATCCCGGGGTAGATTCAAGGCAAGAAACCATCATAATAATACGGGAAATGAGGATCACAGAATAGCAGGAATGGAAAAAGAGATAAAACTTAAGAATACACCAATAGTCAAGACTAGATGGTACAAAGATAATAAAAAGATGAAACTAAAGGCTGTATATGTGAATGTACACAACATTCATAAAAAAGTTAACAAATTGATAACACACATTATGAATATGATCATAAATGAATATGATCTGACTACTTTAGAGAGACATTGCTGCAGGAGGAAAGGATGACATTAATGACATTGAAGAAGGATAGAAAGCTTGGTAAAGGTGGAGGGGTAGCACTGTTTATCAAGGACCTCATTGATGCAATAGCTGGACAAGACCTGGGCTCAGTAGATCTGGATATAAAATTGGTTTGGAGATGAGGAATAGGAGGTGAAAGAAGTCAATAGTAGGAGTGGCCTACAATCCTGGCAACAGTAGCCACAATGTGGGTCACAGATGAAGAGACAGTAATAATCATGGAGGATTTTAATTTAAATATAAACTGGAAAAATCTGGCTGGAGTTTCCTGGATGGGGAGTTCACAGAATTCGTTCAAGAAAGTTTCTCATAGCAGAAGGTTCTGGAACTAACCAGAGAGTAGGTTTTATTAGACTTGGATTTGTGTAATGTGACAGGAATAATTAGTGAATTAGGAGTGAAGGCAGCACTAGGCAGCAGCAATGACAATACAATTGAATTTGAAATCCATTTTGAAAGGGAGAAGAAAGGGTCTAAGATCGGTAGTTTAAACTTAAATAAGAGGAACTATCTGCTCATGAAAGCTAAGCTTGTTGTAGTGAACTGGGTCCCCAGGCTTGGTGATGCATCGATAGAGAAGCAATGGCAGATGTTTAACAGGATATTTCAGAATATTCAGAATAAATATATTCCTACTGTAAAGAAAATCCCCAACGGGAGGAACCACCATCTGTGAAGTTAAGGAAAGGCTCAAATTCATGGAAAAAACATATAACTGAGCAAAGATGAATGGCAGGTCAGATGACTGATCAGAATGTAAAGAATGGCAGAGATCAAACCCCCACAATAATGTAGCAGCATGAAAATAGGTATCCAGTGTTCCCACACTAAACTTGAGGAGAAGTCACATTGTCTGTACAAATTGGAGACATTTGGTATAACTGGAGACTCAATACAATCTTGATCTTCCATTGGATGGTGATACCCCACCCAGAGGAACAATCTATACATTGGTTTAATTCCTGGTCTTAAAGGGACTGCTGCAAACCCCATTGGAAATGATGTAAGGAGTTTATTTGTTCTGGTTCCTGCCTAATATTTATGTCAGAAACAACATCATCAAAAAACAGAAAACTTCATCTTTATCACAATGCTGTTCCTGTGGGCTTGTTGTTTGGAAATTGGTTTTCTCATTTTCTACACTCGAACAGTGACTGTTCCTCAGAATTATGCCACTGGTTCTGAAGTGTTCAGGCTCACACTGCAGGAATGAAGGGGCATTTGATGATTACTCTGTGACCAGGAGGTGAGTTATTTTTCTTACTGCTGCTTGCTGCTCCTTTCTCTCTCACCCCCTGCTGTGTATTCATGAGGATTTCTTATCCCCTGTTCCCTCCTCAGGAATGACAGAGCATTTTCCCATACTGCACACCAGTGGGAAACTGGACAGTGATATTGTTCTGAAGATCAGCCCTCAGAATGGATTGGGCCTCTGATCAAATTCAGAGTGAGCCGTGGGTTCAGTGGTCCACTACCTCAGTGGAGTCACTCAAAAACTCAACCTCACTCAATCCAAACTGCCCTGTCACCCTCCCTATTCTAGATTTAAAAGCTTTACCTACTTTGATCTAGACTCCGTGACCGTGTCAAACATGTGGATGTTTATAATCTCCCTTTTATTCCGAACCTTGAACATTTCAATAAGATCACCACACCCCCTCTCTTATCCAGTGCAGACTCAGTTTCTGCAGTCCCTCCTCTTGATTAACGTGTCCAATTCCACCAAACAGAATATCTGTCATTTACCACTTGCTCTCCAATGTCAGTGTGTCCTGATAACTGATGGTGAAAAAATGTTTCCCACAATGACAAATGAGACAAGTCCAGTTCCCTGGAGCAATTCCATTTCACATCCTGAGATTGTTGCCCTATTCCTCTGGTTATACAGATCCCTTCACTGCTTTGACACACAGTGCTGATGGCTTCAGACACTTACCCAGAGGAACCAACAGAAAGAGAAATATCAGAATGGGAAGACTCCAGGTATTAACAACCAGAAATGTGAGAATTTAATCTGGATCTTTGGAGCTCATTCAATATATTTACAACTGGATTTATAAGCAGGAAAATTAATATGAGGGATTTACCGGGGTTAATGAAGTTTATCATTTCTCTCCATGCTCTGTACTGTAAAAGGTCTTTGTACTTCCCGACAGACAGGGCGGCAGCAGATACTGAGAGTGTTTGAGCCTCATCACTAATCCTGTAAATGGTAAAAATGATGCTATGAATTTGTATTTCGTAGAAGATTTTAGAACTTATTTCAATGGTCAAGTTTTCAGCATTTTTGATGATAGAGAAGATGTACAAAATGAAATGTTAATCTAGTTTCTCTACTGAGAAAGGAATAATTTTAAATTCAAGGGAAGAGAATGGAAACAGCCATGTCTTGAAAAAGGTTCAAAATCTGATAACAACCATCACAGACTGCAGGAAATGATAAACATTTAGCCTGTCCACTTGCTGTATTATATACAAAGTTTATAGAACAAAGACAAAGGCTGAAAACATCCCAAAGCTGAATATCCAATTCTGCAATCCCTGGGCCCCACAACCCTCCCAGAATCCAGCTCACCTCTACTTCCAGCACCTTGAACATCTCTGATTTCAGTTTCTCCCCCACTGGGAACTGGACCTTCAGCTGCCAAGATCCTGAGCTCTGGAATTCTCTTTCTGATCCTCTCTGTCTCTCTCATTCTCTTTCTTCCTTTCAGACGCTCTCTGAAATCCACCTCTGTCATCCAGATTAATATTTCCTTATTTGGCTCTGTGTCAATTTACTTTTATAACGCTCCTATGAAACTCCTTCGGATATTAATTTCCAATAAAGGCACTATATCAATACAAGCGTTGTGGTTGTTAACGACACAGAGCCAGTTTGTATTTAGTATAAAATTAGAATTCGTTCCCCCCTTTAACGTGAGACTTCCTCGGGTTGGTCAGGCTCCATGCAGGGACATGGGTGACCCACTCCTTGGAAACATGGACCATGTGGCTCTCTCAGGGTCAGTGGGAAGATCACAGACACTAACAGCCAACATCGGGCAAGTGATCACTTCCGACCTGGGAACCAGATTGTATTATTTACACTTCCTGGTTATTTATTACAATATCGTAGAACAGTTATGTAAAATCACTGTAATAAACTGAGTTATCATAAAGCTCTCGTCAGTGTGTATACGCGGAGCTTATCATTTCCTGCAGTGTGTGATGTCTTGGTAACTAATGACCAACCATTTAAAGTTGTGACAACAAATAAATACATAATAACACTTCACTGAGTTTATTTACCAAACTGCAGAGTTTCAGTAAAGAACATGTCCTACCTTCTTTCCCGACAAGCTTCCTCCTGAAAGAAATGAATCAGGAACAGTGAGGGTGACAGTAACAGATTTCAGGAGCAGTTAGACAGGCTGGTGAAATGAGCAGACTCAGAGCAGATGAGATTTCACACGGAAATGTAAAGTGATGCATTTTGGAAGGAAGATTGTGGAGAGTCAAATAAACTGGAACTGAACATCAGTCCCACTCACAGACACAGTGACTCTCACACACCATACCAGACAAACCCACACACTCACAACATGGAACTGGAACTGGATATCAGTCCCGCTGACAGACAGTGGGGGTTATTCTCCCAGCTCACTGTGATGCTCCAGAAATGCAACAGGCTGGGAGACATCAGTGGGGGTTGTTCAGGGTCTCCCCGCTCGGCGCCACAGGCTCCACACATCTCCCAGAAGAAGATTTGTGGCATCTTCAACTCCGCCGAGCTGATTTCCATATTTAAATTCATATTTACATCTAATTAGTGGGTCCGGGATTAGACTCTCCAAACCCGCCATTGTATCTCCCTCTGCCAGGATTGCTTCACTCCAGCGGGTTTACAACAGCTCCCAATAACAGGAGCAGGTGGCCCAACCCCACCGGAGGCTCCTGCAGGACATCGGAAGTAAGGGGTGTGCATGCTGAGCAGTGCCAGCCTGGCCCCTGGCAATAGCAAAGGGGTAAAGTGTTAATGCTTACTGGGCATCGAGCAATGCCAATGGGGTGGGTCAGAGGGGGCAGGCCAATGAGGGTGGGGGCCTGTTGTAAGGGCGATTGGTGGGAGGTGGATGGGTCCCACTGCCACTCTGCATTGGGATCTGAAGGGAGGAGGGTGATTAGTATGGGCCATCCAGGATAGGGGGGCTGGCGGGATTGGTGTTCAGGGAGATCGGAGCTGATGGGCAGCTGGTGGAAGGAGGGGGGTGGGGGGAGGAGACACCCGGAGATGCCCCGAGGCCAGCAATCAGGGAATAAGGGGGCCCGAAGGAGCAGTAATGTGGGGTCGCGGGGCTGGCCAGCGATCTGGGCTCTGACAGATGGGTGCATGTGCAGTGGCACACTCAGAGCTACGCTGTCGGCCTCTCCAGTGGGAATGGGGCCGTTCCCTGATTTTCAGTGTGAATCTCACTGAGGCACGCTACAATTCTCAGAGTTTGGGAGATTCATTTCCAAAGTCCCACGATAAAAACCCCAGAGGGAGTTATTCGAGTTTTGATGCAAATTCGGCACTTCGAATAGTTTTGGGAGAATCAGCTCCAGTGACTCTCACACACCGTACCAGACACACCCACACACTCACAACATGGAACTGGATTATAATGGGAGTTAATTAAAGTCAAGAAACACGGAAGTAATCACAAAGCAAGTGTGAAGATCAAGAAAACTCATTCTCAGGAGGTTCCAGGTATTCCCAGGAATCTGCAGACAGTGTGGGTGCCATTAATTCAGAGACAGCAGGAAAACCGTTTAGGCAGGGACACAAAATTCTGTTCAAATGGGTTAGTATTTTCAATAAATTCTAGATGAATTTCACAGTTACCATCAGTTATTTAGTGACTGTATGAAATTTCCCTGAACTGAGCCACAATATATTCCCTCACCTTCAGAAATATCAGCTCGTCTTTTTGTTCCATCCGTTTCTGCAACTTTGAGAGTTCCTCCTCAACAGAATTTAAATTCTCCTGAATCTCTCGAAGGTTTCTCTCCATTGGTTCTAGAATCCTCTCCTCTTCTTCCCTGAGATCTCTGAGTAATCGCTGCTCTTTCTCAGTGAGAATCTGGTGCATTTTTCTGAACTTGGATATGATGTGGGTCTGCAGACTGCTCGACTGTTCCTACCCAATGAAATGTGAAACATAATTAGTGTCCCGTGATAAAGGGAACAAAACTAACCGAGATCCCAGAAAATCAGCGCAGGGAGACCTTACCCTAACTTCAGAAATCTTCCCTTTCTGTTTCTCTTCAGTTTCTCGAAGCGCCGATTTCTTCTCTGTGAGAGAATCTAAGGAAGGTTTCAGCTGATCCTGGGATTGGGAGAGAAAATCACAGAATGAAAGGGCTCGATTTTGAAAATGTGATAAAACTATCCGATAAATAATATTTTCATTTTACCTTGTAGATCTCAACAGCTTCATCAAAAGGCAGGAAGCGATGCTCTCGGTGTTCCCGTGAATCTCTACAAGTGTAACAGATCAATTTCTTGTCAGTTTCACAAAACAGCTTCAGTTCTTCCTGATGTTTCTCACAGTGAAGTTTACTTTCCTTCTCTTTCCGATTCAGGTTTAATTGTCGAGTTTTCTCGGTCAGATTCGCTAAGGCCCAATTTACCCTGAGGTTTTTTTCCGGAAACTCCTCTCTACATTCCGGGCAGGAGTTTATCTCCTTCTTTTCCCAACTCTGGGTGATACAGGAGCGACAGAAGCTGTGTCCACAATCCAGTGAAACGGGTTCAGTGAAGAAATTGTGACAAATGGGACAATTTGCCTCCTCGGTCCAACTCTCTGCTTGTTGTCTGGAAGCCATGTCCACACTCTGCACTTCCTGATTCAAACCGCTTTCAGTTTCGGTGTTACTGCCGCACATCCTCAGTTCAGCTATTTCCCGATGAAGTTCACTGCAGCACTCAGGGAATTATTATTACAGAATACCTGACAGAAGCCCTGACCAATCGGCTTCCCCATTGCTCGGAAACCCGCCTCTTAATCGGAATGAAAGACACAATAACCAATCGCCGTATGGACTGCACGAAATCCCGCCTCCTTCGCGAAGACAGACATTCTCTTTGACCAATCGTCTTTCAGATTCTCCAAAATTCTGTGTTCAGGTTCAGAGTGACAGGAGCTCGAACCAATCGCCTTCGAAGCTTCATGAACCCCGCCTCCCTCAGTCTCAGTGACCGGAGCTTTCCCGATGCCAAAAACACCCGCTTCTTCTCTGATTGACAGTTATAGCGAACATTCGACATTGACTCCCCAGAGCCGCCTCCCTCAAAGTAAATGACAGCCACCTCGACCAATCGGCTTCCAGATTCCCTGGAATCCCGCCCTTCTCACGCAAAGTGACAGGAGACCCGGTCAATCGGCTTCTCCATTCCCCGGAATCCCGCCTCCCTCACTCAGTGACAGACACAAACAACATGTTGAGTTTCTGCTTCTTGGATTTAATGATGAGCTGTGGAATCTTTGAGAAAAACTGTTTCTATTCCAGTGGTTCTCAGATTGTTTTATTTGAAGAATCATTTTACAAATGTAATCATGGAGCCTCCAATGTAAATTATAATTCTATATAATAACCACAATATGAACAGGTTCCATCAGTTTACAGCTGGCAGGAGGCAGGGAGACGGTGTGAAATTATGGGATGGATCTGTTAGTGACCTTTAATCCCGCAGATTGTCAGCGGTGCTGAGTTTGCCCAGATATTCCATCCCGGACTGAAGATGGGAAAGATTCTCTCAGTGGAAGTGTGGGTGAAAGTGTGGAGATGGGACATGTTGTCCGCATTGTAAAATGACACCTGTCCACCCTCATAGTCCAGGGAAACCCCGATCTTCCGGAGATTCACACTTGGGGTGAGGGGGGTCAGTGAGGGGGAGGTGAGGGCAAAATAACCTCTTCCTGGAGACAGCCTCACAGTCCACTGCCACATAAAATCAAGACGTGGATATGCCGGCGTTGGACTGGGGTAAACACAGTAAAAAGTCTGACAACACCAGGTTTTAGTCCAACCGATTTATTTGAAAGTAAACTCACAAGCTTTCAGGTTAGTCCCTTCGTCAGGTGAATGGAGAGTTCTGGCCTCAGACAGAGCATATAAAGCACAGACAGTTTACAGATTACTGATTAGAATACGAATCTTTACACCTAACCTGCTGTTCAAGTCCTGAAGTGGCTGACAATGTGTGCGGAAGGAGCACTGATCACAGGTTAAAGAGATGTGTATTGTCTCCAGACAGTACAGTAAGTGAGGTTTTGCAAACCCAGGCAAGTCACGGGGGTTACAGATAGTGCGACATGAACCCAAGATCCCTGTTGAGACCGTCCTCATGTGTGCGGAACTTGGCTATCAGTCTCTGTTCAGCGACTCTGCGCTGTCGTGTGTCGTGAAGGCCGCCTCGGAGAATGCTTACCCGAAGGTCAGAGGCCGAATGCCCGTGACCACTGAAGTGTTCGCCAACAGGAAGCGAACAGTCTTGCCTGGTGATTGTCGAGCGATGTTCATTCATCCGTTGTCGTAGCGTCTGCATGGTCTCCCCAATGTACCATGCTTCGGGACATCCTTTCTTGCAACGTATCAGGTAGACAATGTTGGCCGAGTTGCAAGAGTATTTACCGTGTACCTGGTGGATGGTATTCTCACGTGTGATGATGGTATCCATGTTGATGATCCGGCATGTCTTGCAGAGGTTGCTGTGGCAAGGTTGTGTGGTATTGTGGTCACTGTTCTCCTGAAGGCTGGGTAGTTTGCTGCGAACAATGGTCTGTTTGAGGTTGCGTGGTTGTCTGAAGGCAAGAAGTTGGGGTGTGGGGATGGCCCTGGTGAGATGTTCGTCTTCATCAATGATGTGTTGAAGACTCTGGAGAAGATGTCGTAGCTTCTCCGCTCCAGGGAAGTACTAGACGACGAAAGGTACTCTGTCCACTGTGTCCCCTGTTTGTCTTCTGAGGAGATCGGTGCGGTTTTTCGCTGTGGCGCATCGGAACTGTCGATCTATGAGTCGAGCGCCATATCCTGTTCTTATGAGGGCATCTTTCAGCGTCTGGAGGTGTCTGTCATGATCCTCCTCATCTGAGCAAACCCTGTGTATACGGACGGCTTGTCCATAGGGAATGGCTTCTTTAACATGTTTAGGGTGGAAGCTGGAGAAGTGGAGCGTTGTGAGATTGTCTGTGGGCTTGCGGTACAGTGAGGTGCTGAGGTGACCGTCCTTGATGGAGATGCGTATGTCCAAGAATGCAACTGATTCTGGGGAATAGTCCATGGTGAGTCTGATGGTGGGGTGGAATTTGTTGATATCATCATATAGTTGTTTGAGTGATTGTTCACCATGAGGCCCAAGGGAGAAAATGTCATCGATGTATCTAGTGTATAGCATCGGTTGAAGATTCTGTGCAGTGAAGAAGTCTTGTTCGAACCTGTGCATGAAGATGTTGGCATATTGAGGTGCAAATTTGGTCCCCATGGCTGTTCCGTGTGTCTGGATGAAAAACTGGTTGTCGAAGGTGAAGACATTGTGATCCAGGATAAAGCGGATGATTGTAAAATTGCATCTGGAAACTGTCAGTTGTCAGTATTGAGTACTGATGCAGTCGCAGCAATGCCATCATTGTGAGGGATGTTGGTGTGGAGCGCCGAGACATCCATTGTGACGAGGAGTGTCCCTGGTAGAAGTGCTCCATGTGTGCTGAGTTTCTGTAGGAAGTCCGTAGTGTCGCGACAAAAGCTGGGGGTTCTTTGTACAATGGGTTTCAGGATGTCCTCGACGTAGCCGGAGAGGTTCTCACACAGAGTCCCATTGCCCGATACGATGGGACGGCCAGGTGTGTTTGCCTTGTGTATCTTTGGGAGGCAGTAGAGATCTCCAATGCGGGGAATACATGGAATGAGAGCACGGAGGGTGCTCTGAAGGTCAGGATCAAAGGTCTTGATCAGACTGTTGAGTTGACGAGTGTGTTCTTTGGTCGGATCTGCGGGTAATGTTCCTCATTGTTTAGTTGTCGGTACACTTCATAAAATCAAACCATCCTCTTGACCTCAGCCCCACCATCCAGAATCCGGACTCAGGGCTCAGGGAGATAAACGCTTTCCTCTTCACAGACTCTCGGTCCACTCCCAGAAACCACCCTGTCTGCTCCCCCACCTCCACCTCCCAGTAATATCTCCCTGATGTGAATCCCTCTGATCCCGGGACACATTCCCAGGAGTTAAACCTCTCCGGGGTGTCAGATGGCGGCTGCCGTTCGTCTCCGAGTCTCACTCTGGTCCGGTCCTCAGACAGGGTGAGCCGGGAATGCGCTGTGTTCGAATCCAGAGTCAGAGAGGCTGGAACTGGGAGAAAGTTAAAATAACACAGTCAGTGATTTAGAGAAAAGGTGTTGGGCGGGGAGTGGGTGTGAGGAGTGAGGAAGAGAGGAGAGAGGTTAGTGAGGGGGAGAGGAGAATGAGGGGTAGGGGAGAGGGAGCAGGAATGTGATGGAGCCAGAGGGAAGAGAGAGGAGTGGGAATAAACAAGAAAGGAGAGGCAGGGAAGAGAGGAGAGAGTGAGTGAGAGAAAGATAGGAAGGGGGAGAGAAGGAGGTGGAGGGGTACGGTTGGGAAGAGAGAGAACGGGTAACAATGAGAAGGACTGGACGAAGCAAGAGGGTAAAGAGGGAGAGTGAAAGCGGGATGAGGGAGAGAACAAGTCAGAGTAGGACGTTTTGAGTGTGGAAGCAGGAGAGAGAACAGCAGAGCAGATGACAGGAATTGGGAGAGTGGGTGAGAAAGAAAGGGCAGAGTAGAGAGAGCATCTGGAAGGCAGGTAGTGTTTGAGGCTGTGAGATCAAGGTAGAGGAGTACAGAGCTCAGGGTGGCAGAGAGAGTGAGGGAGAGCATGAATACAAAAGTGGGAGAGTGTGAGAAAGAGAAAGGAGGATAGTTAATGAGAACAGGGGCATGGGAGGAAGAATAGGATGGTGTGAGAGAGGGAGGGTCAGAGGGAGGAGGAAATGTTGTGTGGGATGTTCTGTATGGTTTGCCCAGTTAAAAGGCTTCAGCTTAAGATATCTCTGCCTAATGTAACTATTTGTGCGATGCTTTAAGCTAACTTAAGCTAATTTGATCACACCAGCTTGGAATTCTGAGTCCAGCCTGGAGACTTCGTTGTTCTCTGAAAGTACAGAATATACAGAAGCTTTCTCATGGGCGCAGAAACAAGTTGTTGGTGCAGCTGGAGACTGCTTATAGGAAACTTGGAAAAACATAAGTATTTAGTTATATTGTAGACACAGATCGATGTTTAGTTTATTTGATGCATACTATGTTTTGAGTTGTTCGATCTCAGCACTGGCTTTTTGCTGCTCTCGCTCTCTCTCTTTCTCTCTCTTAAGTAATCCTTATTTCGCTTTCTGGAAAACGCTTATAAAAGACGCTGAAATAAAGGAGTATTTACTTCGGATCAGTTATGCTCAAGTTTATGCTGAAGAAGTAAACAGACCCTTCTGTGTGAAAGACGGGATGGGAAATAAAGCAGGAGGGGCAGGGAAGAATGTGCGAGAGAGGGAAAGGGGAGAGATCTGAACAGAGGAGAGTGAAGGGGAGAAGTTTCGCAGAATGATGAGGGAAGGGGATAGGAGGTGATGTGGAGAGAGATTATGCGTAGATGGGGGAGAGTGGGAAGGTGCTGAGGGAGAGTGAGTGGGGAGCATGGTCAGACAGCGAGAGGGACAAAATGAGTGCCTGGCAGAGAGATAGGATGGTTGTGAGAATGAGGGAGAGATTGCGGGACAGATTGAGTTTCAAGTTTATTAGTGTCACAAGTAAGCTTACATTAACACGGCAAGGACGTTAGTGTGAAAATCCCCGAGTCACCACACCTCGCCGCCTGTTCGAGTACACTGAGAATTTAGCATGGCTAACCAGCATGTCTTTCGGACTGTGGGAGGAAACTGGAACACCTGGAGGTAACCCACGCAGACATGGGGGAGAACATGTAGACTCTGCACAAACAGTGACCCATGCCAGGAATCGAACCCAAGTCCCTGGTGCTGTGAAGCAGCAGTGCTGACCAGTGCTACCTTGTCCCCCTGCACACTGCCTGATTGTTGGGATGGTCTACACCTGAACTGCTAGAATGAGTGTTCTAGCAAATTGCATAACTCAGGAAGAGGGCTTTAAACTAAACTCAGAGGGTAAGCTTCCTTGAAGATACGTGACAAATCCAGGGGTAGATTCAAGGTAAGAAACCATCATAATAATATAGGAAATGAGGATCATAGAATAGCAGGAATGGACAAAGAGATAAAACCTAAGATTTAGTGATTTGTTTGATCCAGGCTATGTTTTGTGTTGTTCGATCTCAGCGCTGGCTTTTGGCTGCTCTCGCTCCCTCTCTTTCTCTCTCTTAAGTAATCTTTATTTCGCTTTCTGGAACATGCTGATAAAAGAAACTTAAATAAAAGAGTATTTACTCACGGACTCCCCTCACCCCGAGTGTGAATCCCCCGACGATCGGGGTTTTCCTGGACTATGAGGGTGGACAGGTGTCATTTTACAATGCGGACAACATGTTCCATCTTCACACTTTCACTGAATCTTTCCCATCTTCAGTCCCGGAACTGAATGGCGACGTGAAAACCTCGATCACCGCTGCGGGATTAAAGATCTCTAACAGATCCATCCCATGATTTCACACCGTCTCCCTGCCTCCTGCCAGCTGTAAACTGATGAGTGTGAGTCTCAGTCACGGGTGAAGAGAGAAGCCAGGTTAACATTCCGGGTATAAACCCTGTAACTGGGAATTGAAAGATCAGCAAAGACCCCTTGGGACTGGGGGAAATGAGGAACGGGAGGAAAGTAAAATAGAAGCTCAATTGTCGAGAGGAATTTACTGGGTAGAATGAGCTGTGAACTGCAGGAACCCGGTGACCTTCCTGCCTGTAATGTTGCTCGAGAGGCGGTAGGTGGCGATAGATGACAAGGGACGTGTCCAGAATAAGTGGGAATCATCTTCGGGATGAGAGCTCTGTCATTCAGGAGAGAAATCAGGAATCTCTTTGGTACATGGCGGACATGGTGGTAATGTCGCTACAGTTGTTATAGAGAAACCCAGGATAATAATTTCAGGACAGAGGTTCAAATCCCACCACAGAATTACATCATTAAATCTGGAGTATAGATTTTTATTTTATTTATTAATGTCACAAGTAGGCTTACATTAACAGTGCAGTGAAGTTACTCTGAAAATCCCCTCGGGACCATGCTCTGGCACCTGTTTGGATGCACTGAGGGAGAATTTAGCATGGCCATTGCACCTAACCAGCACGTCTTTTGGACTGTGGGAGAGGAAACCCACGTTGATACAGGGAGAACGTGCGGACTCTGAACAGACAGTGAACCAAGCCGGGAATTGAACCCGGGTTCCTGGCGCAGTGAGGCAGCAGTGCTAACCACTGTGCCACTGTACCGCCCCAAACAAAGCCATTCATCACAACCTCATAGGGAAGAAAATCTGCCATCTTCACCTGGTCTAGCCTATCAGCCCCACCGCTATATGTCTGATTATTAACTGTCCTGTGTAATGGTCCAGCAAACAATTCAGTCCAATGGTAATTAAGAATGGGCAACAAACGCTGGTGCAATCATCGATGTACACATCCCATAAAAAAGGGAATGGAAATGTGGAACTTCCTCTTGTAGTACATCCAGGGTACAAAGCGTGTCTGTAATTAAGGCGGGTAAATGGAGTTGTCGCACTGGGGCAATCTTACTGTATTTGAATGGAAAAAAAATGGCCTGAATGTCCCACTCTTGTTGAGGGGCAGGACGTTTCGAGGCGATGTGAGGAAACACTTTTTACCCAAAGGGTGCTGATGGTCTGGAATGCATTGCCTGGGAGGGTGGTAGAGGCGGGTTACTTCACATCCTTTAAAAAGTATCTGGATCAGCACTTGGCCCATCACATTTTCCAAAACAGCAGAAAGTGTAGTCAGTGTCAATGGATGGGAGGCTGGTTTGCGTGATAACTGGGCTATGTTCAAATGCTTTGTAGTTTCTTCAGTCTTGGTCGGAGTAGGGGCCATACCAAGCTGTGATATATCCCTCTATGCCCCTCAGCTCCCCCTCCCTCAGTATCACACATTCCCCATACCCTCAGATACCCCGAGGAACACACACTCCCCAAAGTCCCACAGCAATACACACCCCTTATACCCTCACAGACTCTCAACAAACACACCACCTACAACCCCAACTCCGCACAGCCCCTCCCAGCAACACACACTCCGAACAGCCCCTCCCAGCAACACACACGCCGCACAGCCCACGCAGACCCTCCCAGCAACACACACTCTCCATACCCGCCCCCACCCCCACGGCTCCCAGAATGGATACACAGACTCCCCATTCACAAACACACACCCAAAGCCCATGCAGTAGCAGCCCCCAGTGCTGCTTGAGGCTTGCCCTGAGCTGCAGCACTGCCAGTTCAGAGAGTTTCCAGCCCATCTTTAGGTTCCAGAATCAGCGCTAAGAGCCGAGATCAGTGCTCAGACTCCGGCCCATGCTGAGGCCGAAATCAGACCCTGTGAATAACAGCAGCCCCCGCCCATCCAAAATACAACATGGCCGGAATGAAATACCATCCCCCCCCGCCACAACCACCCCCAAGAGGATGGAGCAGTTTGAAAGCAGAGACTTACCTCCTCACTCACCCTCTCTCCTCTCTGAATGTGACTGTTAGACTTGAGGTGTTTTCCTCACTGATTCCAGCTGCAGTGAACGAGGTGGTTAAGGCGGGTGAGCTGGGACGATTGGGAGTGAAACTCGCTAATTGCACTGTGATGAATGAAAAAAAATGCAAATATACGTTTCACCCGTTTTGGACGGGGCCCCAATCGTGCCGATTTTTTTGGTGGGAAAATGGGAATGGGCGCAGTTCCCACTAGTTGCATCATGACCAATTTTATGACTTTTTCCCACCATAAAATGGGCACAATGAGATCGTAAAATTCTGCCCAGTGATCTTTAACCCAGTTTTCCAGACAGTTAGTGATGGTTCAGAATAACAGCAACAGCACGGGCTTTGATCCCCTTTCGGGCTGAGGTGGACTTGGACGCTGCCTCCTCACTCTGTCCCAGAGTAAAATCCTGATTCAGAAACTGATAAATGATTGAGGTTCTACCTGGAGAAGAGGAAGTAGCAGGTTAGCGGTAACTCCTCCACATTAAACATGTCGTGTTCTGAACTCGTGTGATCTTTGTCACAATTTCTAGTTTCCACTATCCATCCCTGCCACAGCGCTAAAACACACGGCATCAAACTCAGAAACACATCCTATCTGGGGTTGGCTCTGGTGAATTATCCCTCCTCACTTTCATCGTCCCACTGATCAGACCATCCTCCTGTGAAATGCCTGCTCTCAGTTATCCGGCTAAATGGAACTGCCCTCCTCAGGTCACTTCTATTTGTCCGTGGGCACAGAATCATTTCCTGTGACTTCTCTCCAAATGGGCAGCATTTCACCCAGTGTGGCATCAAGGAGCCCCAGCAAAAGCCAACTCAATGGCAATCAGGGGGAAAATCCTCCACTGGTTAGAGTCTGGATTATTATTCCAGGAACATCACCATCAAGATGCTGAAGTCCCTGGTTCTGGAGACCCCAGCCAGGGAAACCATCCCACCAGCATCGACCATGTGTCAAACTCCCTCTCATTTAAACTCTGGAGAATAGAGGTCGAGTCTATTCATTCTCTTCTCATAAAATAATTTTCAGTTCAAGACAGTTTTAAAAATGTGGATTTAATCTGATCCAAATATTAGATGATATAAAAATCATAATATGATCTCACAATGGAAAGAGACCATTCGGCCCATTGTGCCTGTGAACCTTTAAAGAATTCCCCACTTCTTGGTATTCACAGGAGGTAAGATGGGAACTCATTGAAACATGTATAATTCTGACTGGGCTGGGCAGACTGAATACAGGGATGTTGTTTCCTCTGGCTGGGGGTATGTCACAGTTCACAGTCTCAGGAAACAGGGTAGGCCATTTAAGATTGCGATGAGAAGAAACATCTTCACTCAGTGGCTGGTGAACCTGTGGAATTCTCTACTACAGAAGCATCACTGAATTTAATTGAGAAGGAAATAGACAATTTCAAAAGCATTACTGGGTATGGGAGGAGGCAGGAGTATGATATTGAAAGGAGGATCAGCCATGATCAAATTAAATGGCAGAGCAGGCTCGGATGCCCTACTTCCTGCTCCTAGTTTCTAAATCTTTTTCAGGCCTCCACATGAAGGTTTGTGTGGCTTGCTTATCTGCCTGGTAGACCTGACATGAAGGTTCAGAAACCAAATTCCCATGGATATCATTGAAGGATCAGGGTTTAAGCGCATGGAGAGAGAGAGAGAGAGAGAGAGAGAGAGAGAGAGAAAAGAATGGGCCTGTATACTAGACTGTGTTGAGAAGTCTGGATGTGAAGCATCAGCAGCAATATTTGGCATCTATCGGGCTCATGGAGGAAAGATGTTAATCTTTGCTACAGGAGCCAGAATGGCAGATCACAATGTCACACTTAAGCTCAGGCCATTGAGGACTGAGGCTCTAAGGATGTCTGCAGTTGGAGGATCTGGAATGGTTGCACCTCAAGAACACAGTGCAGGTAAGGGACTCTCAGTGAGTGGATTACAAAGTTACTTCAAAACACATTGGAACGACAAAGGTGTCAATGGATATGGGTTTACGACATATGATTGACAATCAGGGGCAGGAACATGAACATCCCTCATCAACGTGGATGGAGAAGCAATTTCAATGAGAATAAATCTTGTTCTGATGCTGTTCCTCCTCCCTGTGGGCCCATCGATCTGGTCCTACCTGAAGGAGCTCTTTACCAGTTCAGTCCCTGACTGGGAGCAGGTGTCAGGATGACATGAGTGTGTCCCTGATGAGTTCAGTTTTGATATTGTTTCCAAGCTGCTGTACACACGGACTTTGAGAGTGAATGGGTGAAATCACAATTCTACTGACAGGTGTCGGAGGTTGTGGGGGAACAGAGAACTGTGCAGGTCCTAATGTCTGCATTTAGCATCAGGACTCTGCAATTACAACATAGTTTGGTGCAGGCAAAGGATCTAACCCACAGCAGGGAAGACGGGAACTACTGAAATTTAATTTTGCTTTCATAAATCAAGGTACGTGAGAGGAAAATAACGTCTGTAAATAAATGAAAAATATCTGAAGCTGTCCAGCCACCAAAGGATAGAAAAAAATTCAACAGATGTATCAGCAGCTTACTCTGTCTGGAATCTGGGAGCTCTCAGATTGACATGGGCCTGTCTGCCACATCATTCTCCTGGGATAGATCCTGCATGTGGCTCGGTGACATCCTGGCCCCTGAGAGATCCACCCACTTTGTTCCCTCATCACAGGAGACATCTCACTCCCTCAGGAAAGACATTTCCCCCTCTGGAGCACAAGGTTATGCAGACAATGATGATCTGGAACATTCTCTGTGCTAAGTATTGGACAGTCCTGCCTGAGCAGCTCAAACATCTGAACCTCATCTTGAGGAGCCCTGTTAACTGCTCAATCTGGAATCAGGTGGAGGGATGTGAAATATTATAGTTCCCGCAGCAGCTTTCTGCAGACAGTGAACTGGTGTTGTCAACCGTGTCTTCTGGCGCTGTTTCTTGTCCTGCAGGAACCGGGCCTATAATGTCTGAGGTCCTTCAAATCCCAGTGATGCCTGGGAGATGCCTTGATTGTCTGCGTTATGAGACGCTCCTGTGTTCAGACCAATGGTCACCATTGCTGTGCACCCTGTCCGTCAGTAACTTGATATTTCTGAGGCTCTGCTGCTCCGGCCATTCATCCTCCTGCTCCTGTGTCGGTCTGTGACAGACCCTGGTTCTCTGCATTCAATGAGAGCCAGTACCATGGTTGGGTTGCCTGCAGCTTCCATCAAAGTACATCTGTGAGTGGATTGAAATAAATTGAGTGAGCACACCCTTTACAAATTTCCCTCCAATTCAAAACCTGCAAGCCAGTGTGAAGTCCTTTGCCTGGGATCGATCCAGACATAACATCCCCACCTCACTCCTTCTTGGTGAATGATATCCTGGAGAATCAGAGGTGGGTGTTCTTCCTGTTCATACATGAATGTACATGGAGATATTGCTCGTTGACCAGGATGATGAGAGCCTTGTGTGAGTAGCCTCCCTCTGACACTATCCTGTTTGACTCCACTGCCCCAATCTTTACTGAGAGACCATTGCCTTGGCATTATACACAGACTGAACATGAGCTCTTGTCAGGAATGATCATTCACCCAGGAGAACAGAAGTTTTGTCACAAGTTGCCTTCCATCCACCAGCCGTGCCCCTTGGAGCCATCCACTGCCCTCCTTCATCCCAGAAATCAGTCTAACAAACCTTCACTGCACTCCCTGCTACAGCCTAACTTTGGAAAGGGGACCAAAACTGGACACAATACTCACAAAGTTCCCAATCAACTGCACTCAGAACTCTCTACTTTTCTGCACCAATCACTTTGTAATAAAGACTAAGATACCATTTACCTTGCTAATTGTTTGATGTCTCTGCACGTTAACTGGCCACGAACACCCAGGTCCCTCAAAGCAAACATTTCCCAGTCTCTCACCATCCCAAAAATATTTGGCACTTAGTTTTTGATACCCAAGTGGGAACCGTCACCCTGTTCCGCATTGTATTCCATCCGCCATGTTCTTGTCCACTCACAACCTCTTCACATCCCTTTGAAGTCTCTGTGTTCTCCACACAAACCGTGCCATTGAATTTCATAGCAGCAGCAAACAGGGATGTCGCACTGATTACACTGACACAGATTGTAAACAACCAAGACAGATCTCTGTGTCCATGTGCATAAATCCCTGAAAGTTGGTATCCAGGCTGATAGGTTGTTAAGATGGTATATGATGTGTTAGCTTTTATTGGTACAGGGATTGAGTTTCGGAGCCATGAGGTCATGTTGCACCTGTACAAAACTCTGGTGCAGCAGCATTTGGAGTATTGCGCATCGTTCTGGTCGCCACATGAAAGGAAGGATGTGGAAGCATTGAAAAGGGTGCAGAGGAGATTTACCATGATGTTGCCTGGTATGGTAAAGGTCTTATGAGGAAAGGCTGAGGGACTTGAGGCTGTTTTTGTTAGAGAGAGGAAGGTTAAGAGGTGACTGAATAGAAGCATATAAGATGATCAGAGGATTAGATAGGGTGGACAGTGAGAACCTTTTTCCGTGGATGGAAATGGCCAGCACGAGGGGACAGAGCTTTAAATTGATGGGTGATATCAGACAGATGTCAGAGGTAACTTCTTTACTCAGAGTAGTAAGAGCGTGGAATGCTCTGCCTGCAACAGTAGTGGACTCGTCAACATCAAGGGCATTTAAATGGTCACTGGGTAAACATATGGATGATACTGGAATAGTGTAGGTTAGATGGGCATTAGATAGGTTTCACTGGTTGGCGCAACATCGAGGGCCAAAGGGCCTGTACTGCGCTGTAATGTTGACGTTCTAAACGGAAATTTATTGATTACTCCTACTGTTAACCAATCCCCCATTGATGTTAATATATCATCCCCAATCACAGGACGTATCATTTTGTACAATCGTCTCTGTGGCACCATATCAAATACTTTTTGAAACTCCAAACAATCTCCACGCTTGATGATTCTCCCACATCTCCCTCATCCATTAACCCATCTGACTAGATATATCCTCAAAATAACCCTTCTCAAACATCATTTATCTCATAAGTACGTCTCAACTCCATTTATTTATCAGCGTTTCCACAGCACTAACATGAGATTCTGGCATTTTCCCCATTGCTGACTGTCCTAAGTTTTGAATGATGTTCACCAATTGATTATTCATTCTCTGAACAGTTACTGCATATTTTAAATGCTTTGATACTAGAATTGCTTTCGTTTAAATTCTAGGAGAGTTGTTCCTCCAATTGTCTTCACCCTTCAACAAGTTTTCCGACAGTAAAGACACTGGATTAACACAATCCCTCGTTGCTGCTCTAGTCACCACCCGAACTCTCCCCCAGAAGTCCCAGTCTAGCTGCTGTTGACTGGATTAAAGCAAATTACTATGGATGCTGGAATCCGAAATCAAAAGAGAAAATGCTGGAAAATCTCAGCAGGTCTGTCATCTCGACTCGAAACATCAGCTCTTTTCTCTCCTTACAGATGTTGTGAAACCTGCTGAGGTTTTCCAGCATTTTCTCTTTTGGTTGCTATTGACTGGAGTAAGGCCAGCAGATTTTGATAAACATTAAGAGAAGGCTTATAGTGTCCTATGACGACAGAAATTGACTACAATCTGAATCTATATAGCGCCTTTGATAAAATATGCCAAGGCAGTTCCCTGAGCATTCTTGGGATCCATCATGCCAATAACTGCAATGGCAGGAAGGTGGAAGAAGAAATATAAGGACATGATTGGAATAATAATCATTGGAGAAGGGGTGAGGCATTTCAACTATCCTGATATTAATTGGACAGAGGGATCAGTTAAAGGGACAAGGAAATGGACTTTTTCTGGGTGGCATAGTACTGCGGCCTCACAGCACCAGGGATCCGGGTTCAATTCCAGCCTCAGGTGACTGAGTGGAGTTGGCACATTTTCCCCATGTCTGTGTGGGTTTCCTCCGAGTGCTCCAGTTTCCTCCCACACTCCAAACATGTGCAGGTTAGGTTGATTGGTTGTGGTAAATTTCCCCTTAGGGTCAGGGGGATTAGGAGGGTAAATACATGGGGTTACGGGGATAGGGTCTTAGTCGGATTGTTGTCAGTGCAGGCTCAATATAATGAAGGGTTAGAAATATAAAAACTGACAATGAGAGCTTCTTTAAAATATATAGAAAGGGAGAGGGGGATCAAGGTGAACATTGGATCCTTTGAAAATCAATCTGGGAGATAGTTATGGGAAACAAGTAAATAGCAGAAGAGTTAACAGATACTTTTCATCAGTCTTTATGGAAGATAATTCAAACATCCCATTAATAGTAAAAACTAGGGGGAGCAATTAAGTATGATCACTGGAGAAGTACTATGAGACAAAATAATGAGGCGAGAAGGAGATAGTTCCACTCACCCTGATGGCTTGCATCCAAGAATGCTAAATGAAATAACTATAGTGGTTGTAATTTTCCAAACCTCCTTGAATTTTGGAGAAGAATTGGAGGACTGGAAAACCGCCAATGTGATGCTGCTATTTAAAAAGCGAAGGAAGTAATAACTAACTCGCAGCTGATGAGCCTAATATCTATTGTTGGAAAAATGTTGTAATCAATTACTAAGGAAGTAATAGGGGCACATATGGAACATTATAATCTAATCAAGCTGGCTCAGCAAGGATTCATGAAAGGGAAATTCTGTCTGACAAATTTATTAGTCTTATTCGAGGAAGTCTCAACCAAAGTTGATAAAGGGAAACGTTAGATGTGTTGTATCTGGACTTCTAGAAGGTGTTTTACAAGGTAACTCACAAGAGGTTAAGTCATAAGTTTACAGCCAATGGTATTAGAGCTGGTATACTGGCATGGATAGAAATCGACCAATGGGCAGGAAACAATGCGTGGCGATAAGGGGTTATTTTTCACGTTGACAACTTGTAACCAGTGAGATTCCAAACGGATCAGTGCTGGGACCGCGACTGTTTATACTACATATTGATGACCTGGGGAAAGGAAGTGAACGTACTGTAGCCAAATTTGCAGATGACATACAAATAGGTGGAGAACCAAATTGTCCGAAGGACGCAAATAGTTTGCAAAAAGATATTCAGGAAGCGTAGTGGAGAACATGATTCTGTTTACATCAACGGGAATAAAGTTGAAGTGTTTGAGAGCTTCAGGTTTTTAGGTGTCCAGATCACCAACAACCTGACTTGGCTGGTCCCTCCATGCTGACACTATAGTTAAGAAAACCCACCCACGCCTCAACTTTCTCAGGAAATTCAGCATGTCCACCACAAATCTCACTAATTTTTACAGATGTACTATAGATACATCCTGAAAGGATGCTTTCACAGCTTGGTATGGCTCCTGCTCTGTCCAAGACCGCAATGTTAGCGCGAGTGGGCGAAATGACCACTACGGACTCAGGGTGAAGTTCAATAACTGCACAGCTTTATTTTCTTTTACGTCGACGGAGGAGCGCAGTCAGGACATACAATCGGACTGTCCCGAAAGCGCTCTAACGGTCCCTCGCAGCGGGCTATAGTTATACCTGAACTTCGGTGCAGTATGCTATTCAAATGCTAATACTTTCTTTACAGTATTCGACCTTAGCCATCCTGTCTCAATGTTTTCAGGTGTTGAGGAAATTGTTTTAAGTGTGTGTTAATCCTTTTGTCTGATTGGTTATTACTGGTCTAGAATCTCTGGGGCTTGAACCATAGGTGTGTCATTGATCTCAAGAGGTTTGAGGGGCCAGGAACGTTTCCTTAGCTATGCTAATTTTAGGTGTCTCCATGTTTTGCAAATGCTGATTTTGATGGGGTGGGGATTTCATTCCTGTAGGTGTCATCCTGTCCAGCTTCCCTTGTGTGCTAGCCCTCATTTGCATTCCAAAAGCATGCTCTTGCCTGCTAATCTGTGTCTGTTACTTTGTGATTTTTAGTGGAGAGGCTCCGAGTGTAACTTTAGTCTGCTTCCATATTGTGTGCCCAATTTCATAAAATTTGTTGTCCAATAACAGCAAGAAACTACAAAGAGTTGGGAATGTAGCCCAGTCCATCACGCAGACCAGCCTCCCATCCATCCACTCTGTCTACACTTCCCATTGCCTCAAAAAAAAGCAGCCAGCATAATCAAGGACCCTGTTCTATCTTCTTCTGTCGGGAAAAAGATACAAAACTGTGAAGTCACATACCAATCGATTACTCAGTTAATGGTAGGGAGTTGGGGAGAATTACAGAACAAAGAGATCTAGGGGTACATGTTCATAACTCCTTGAAAGTGAAGTCAGAGGTGGAGAGTGACGAAGGCGGCATTCAGCATGCCTGGTTTCATTTGTCAAAACATTAAATACAGGAGTTGGGGCATGTTGAAATTGTACAAGACATTGGCAAGGCCATACTGGAATATCGTGTAGTTTTGGTCACCCCATATTAGAAAAGATATTATTAAACTAAAATATTAAACTAAAAATCACTGCAGAAAAGAATTGCGAGGATGCCACCAGGGCTTGATGGTTTGAGTTATAAGGAGATGTTGAATAAACTGGGACTTCTTTTTCTCTGGCGTGTAGAAGATTGAGGGGTGATCTTATAGAGGTCTATGAAAAAAAGAGGGGCATAGATCAGCTGGATAGTCAATATCTTTTCCCAAAGGTACGGGAGTCTAAAACGAGAGGGATAGGTTTAAGATGAGAGGGTAGAGATACTAAAGTGTTGAGAGGGGAAATTTTTTCACAAGAGGGTGGTGAGTCTCTGGAACAAGCTGCCAGAGTTAGGAGTACAGGCGGGTACAATTTTGTCTTTTAAAAAGCATTTGGACGGTTACATGGGTAAGATGGGTAAAGAGGGATATGGGCTAAATGTGGACAATTGGGACTAGGTTTGGGGTTTGAAAAAGAAAGAGTGGCATGGATAAGTTGGGCCAAAGGGCCTGTTTCCATGCTGTAAACCTCTATGACCGACTCAAGAACAGCTACTTCCCTGCTGCTATTGGACTTTTGAATCGACTTACCTTATATTAAATCGATATCTGTCTACACCCTCGCTATGACTGTAACACTACATTCTGTACCCTCTCCTTTCACTCGCCCCTATGTACACTCTGAACGGTATGCTTTATCTGTATAGCATGCAAGAAACAATGGTTCTAACTGTATTCCAGTTGATGTGACAACAATACATCAAACCAATATCGATAAATTAAGCAGGCAAAAAGGAAAGATGAAGGAGATGCGAATGGAACCCAAACACCAGTATGGACTGGTTGGGATGAGCTGCCGTTAGAACATTCCAGATATCAGGGTATAAACAGTTGAAGACATGGCTACGGTTCGTTAATTTAAAAGCTGATGCTGTATTTTGCACCCATTCCAAATAACCAACACTTGGCAGGAATGTACTTCCCCATCTCACAGTGAAGTGGATGACACATTAGAATGGTCCAATCTGGAGCACATCCTGTACATCCAGCACCATGGGTCACTCACTGGGTTAGCAGAGTACGTGATCACAAATACAGATTAAAAGGAGTTTTACCCTCTGTGACAAGCCATTACAAAGCTGAAGGAATTATAAATAAAATTAAACTCACAACCTCTTACCCCATCACACCTCCTTGAGCCCCCTTTCCCACTCCTCTTTATCCCCACCCCCACTTCTCAGTTGTGAGCAATAGGTAAAGATGCTGTTAACACATATATCTGTACAGCATAGAGAAATAGCTTAAAGTTAGGTAGACTGGATATAGCCAGGCATATTGATAACCCACATTATGGAAACAACTGTGAGTTTAGTCACAAACATAGGACATAAGGTTCGATGCTGCTAACACAGCAATAGTTCGGGATAATAAAAAGACTGCCTGTGATGTGGAGATAACACCAGAGGTGTGATGCGCAGTGAAGCATACACCACATCCTGAAGGAATGTACGAGGTCCAAGTTACAAAAAGCAAATGGTCTGCAAGATGTGTTGTTTTTACAACTAAGCATAAAAGGGGGAAAAGGTCACTGAGATAGTCGGGACAGCAGTGATTAAGTTGGCAAAGGATTGATTACCGCCAATCTGAACTGGATATGTAACAGTGTTGGATAAGATGGATGAGTTTGCTAATGCACTCTTGTGATAACAGGAGACATGGTGAGATGGGGAGTATGGGGATGGAAACTTGAGGCACCTCGAGCCAATAGGGGAATGACAACACATAGATGGGACAGGGACCACCAATTAGGGGAGAACAACACATTGCAAAGCCATTACAATGCTTGTAAAAAAAGTATAAAAATGTGCTGCAAATCGATGTAAGGTGTGCCTATTTTGTTGGACACCCGGTCTTGCAAGAACGTTAAATAAAAATCTTGCTCCTTCAGAACTTGCCTTGACTAAATTGTTTGACTGTGAGCTGTGTTTCTCACATCAGTCAACCCCTTCCTCCCTCCCTCCTCCTTACCCCATTCCTCGTTGCTCAGCAGGTTTTCGGTGAAGTGATTCTCCAGCTCACTCAATAAATCCGTCGCCATGACGTTTCCAGCGACTGAATGTTAACAACAAGAATCCACCTGAAGGATAAAATCAGGTGGTGGCTGCCATCGCTGGTGAGGCCGCAGCTGGAGTACTGCAAGATCCCGCCTCCAAATACCCCCCAGCACTGACCAATCGGCTTCTCCATTCCCCGGAATCCCGCCTCCCTCACTCAGAGTGACAGAGCTCCGACCAATCGGCTTCTCCATTCCCCGGAATCCCGCCTCCCTCACTCAGAGTGACAGGAGCTCCGGCCAATCGGCTTCTCCATTCCCCGGAATCCCGCCTCCCTCACTCAGAGTGACAGGAGCTCCGGCCAATCGGCTTCTCCATTCCCCGGAATCCCGCCTCCCTCACTCAGTGACAGACACAAACAACATGTTGAGTTTCTGCTTCTTGGATTTAATGATGAACTGTGGAATCTTTGAGAAAAACTGTTTCTATTCCAGTGGTTCTCAGATTGTTTTATTTGAAGAATCATTTTACAAATGTAATCATGGAGCCCCCAATGTAAATTATAATTCTATATAATAACCACAATATGAACAGGTTCCATCAGTTTACAGCTGGCAGGAGGCAGGGAGACGGTGTGAAATTATGGGATGGATCTGTTAGAGACCTTTAATCCCGCAGATTGTCAGCGGCGCCGAGTTTTTCCCGTCGATATTCCATCCCGGATTGAAGATGGGAAAGATTCTCTCAGTGAAAGTGTGGGTGAAAGTGTGGAGATGGGACATGTTGTCCGCATTGTAAAATGACACCTGTCCACCCTCATAGTCCAGGGAAACCCCGATCTTCCGGAGATTCACACTCGGGGTGAGGGGGGTCTCTGAGGGGGAGGTGAGGGCAAAATAATCACTTCCGGGTCTCAGCCTCACCATCCAGAATCCGGTCTCCGGGCTCCGGAAGATTCTCCCTTTCCTGTTCACAGACTCTCGGGCCACTCCCAGAATCCACTCTGTCTTCTCCCCCACCTCCACCTCCCAGTAATGTCTCCCTGATGTGAATCCCTCTGATCCCAGGACAAAGGTCCAATAATCAAACCTCTCCGGGGTGTCAGGGAGCGGCTGCCATTTGTCTCCGAGTCTCACACTGGTCCGGTCCTCAGACAGGATGAGCCGGGGATTCGCTGTGTTCGGATCCAGAGTCAGAGAGGCTGGAGCTGGGGGAAAGTTAAAATAACACAGTCAGTGATTTAGAGAGAGCGGGTGGGGAGGGGAGAGAGTGTGAGGAGTGAGGAAGAGAGGAGAGAGGTTTGTGAGGGGGAGGGGAGAATGAGGGGGAGGGGAGGGTGGGAGCAGGAATGGGATGGCAACATGGAGCCAGAGGGAGAGGAGAGGAGTGGGAATAAACCAGAAAGGAGAGGCAGAGGAGAGGGGAGAGAGTGAGTGACAGAGAGATAGGGAGGGGGAAGAGAAATCAGGTGGAGAAGTGCAGTTGGGAAGAGAGAAAACAGGCAGTAATGAGAGGGCCTGGAGGGAGCAGGAGTGTAAAGAGGGAGAGTGGGAGCGCGATGAGGGAGAGGGCAAGTCAGAGTGGGACGTTTTGAGTGTGGAAGCAGGAGAGGGAACGGCAGAGCAGGTGACAGGGATTGGGAGAGTGGATGAGAAAGAAAGGGCAGAGTGGGGAGAGCATCTGGAAGGCAGGTAGTGTGGGAGGATGTGAGATCAAGATGGAGGAGTACAGAGCTCAGGGTGGCAGAGAGAGTGAGAGAGAGCCTGAATACAAAAGTGGGAAAGTGTGAGAAAGAGAAAGGAGGATAGTTAATGAGAGCAGGAGCGTGGGAGGAAGAATAGGATGGTGAGAGAGAGAGTCAGAGAGAGGAGGGAATGTTGTGTGGGATCTTCTGTATGGTTGCCCACTTAAAAGGCTTCATTTTATGGTATTTCTTTTTAATGGAACTAACTGTGTGATGCTTTAAGCTAGCTTAAGCTACTTTGGTCACATCAGCTTAATTCTGGGTCCAGCCTGGAGACCCAGTTGTCACAAAAAGTCACAGAGGTTTACAGCAGGGAAACAGGCCCTACGGCCCAACTTGTCCATGCTGCCCTTTCTTGACCCCTTTAAGCTGGTCCCAATTGCCCGCGTTTGGCCCATATCTCACTGTATTCTCTGAAAATCCAATGTACAGAAGCTTTGTTATGGCCACAGAAACAAGTTGTTGGTGCTGCTGGAGACTGTTTATAGGAACCTTGTAATAATATAAGTATTTAGTTATATTGTAGACACAGATCGATGTTTGTTTGATCCAGACTATGAGTTGTTTGATGTCAGCATTGGTTTTTGGCTGCTCTCGCTCCTTCTCTTTCTCTCTCTCGGGTAATTCTTATTTCGCTTTCTGGAAAATGCTGATAAAAGAAGCTTAAATAGAAGAGTATTTACTTCAGACCAGTTGTGTTCAAGTTTATTCTGAAGACATAAACAGACCCTTCCGTGTGAAAGACAGCATGGGAAATAAAACAGGAGAAGCAGGGAAAAATGTGGGACAGAGGGACAGGGGAGAGAGTCTGAGTGAGGGAGAGAAGTATAGTAGAATGATGAGGAAAGGGGATAGGAGGTGAGGTGCAGAGAGATTATGCATAGATGGGGGAGAGCAGGAAGGTGCTGAGGGAGAGTGGAGGGGGAGAATGGATAGGGAGTAGGAGGGACAACTGAGTGCCTGACAGGGAGATGGAGTGGTTGTGGGAAATGGGACAGAAATTGTGGGACAGATTGAATTTCAAGTTTATTAGTGTCACAAGTAGTCTTACATTAACACTGCAGTGAAGTTAGTGTGAAAATCCTCTAGTCACGACATTTCAGCGCCTGTTTGGGTCAATTGAAGGAGAATTTAGCATGGCTAACCAGCATGTCTTTCGGACTGTGGGAGGAAACTGGAACACCTGGAGGAAACCCACGCAGGCATGGGGGAGAACGTGTAGACTCCGCACAGACAGTGGCACAAGCCAGGAATCGAAACCGGCTCCCTGGCACTGTGAGACAGGAATGCTAACCACTGAGCCACCGTGCCATCCAAGGTAAGAAGAAGAGAGAAATTAAAGAGGGAGAGACAAAGGGAGAGTGGGAGATGAGTGAGAAAGGGAGAAAGGGAAGAGAGAACGTAGGTGAGAAGAAGTTAACGGGGAAAAGGGGGAGGTATGTGAGTAGAGGAGAGCAAATGGGCCAGAGAGTGGAAGGAGAGAGAGATAGCGGGATTGGGGAAGGAGAATTTGAGAGAAGGAAGACAAACTGTGAGAAAGAGAGTGGGAAAGAGGGTCAAGGTTGAGGAGAGGGGGAGAGGGGACAGAGGTGGGGGAGAGAAAGCTGGAGAGAGTGGGTGGGAGGTGATATCTCTGTGAAACATGGTGTAGATGTCACCGTACAGATTGTACACAATCCGAGTCTGTAAGATATCACACAAAATATCAATTCCAAGAACAAAAGAGTTCGGAACAGGAGTAGGCCATTCGGCCCTTCTAGCCTGCTCTGCCACTCAACAAGATCATGACTGATCTGATTGAATATTGTCAGTGATCCGGCCTCCACTGTTCACTGGGATAGAGAATCCAACACAAATCATCCTCTCATAGAAAACAAAATCTCATTTCTGTATTAAATGGGAGATTGCCAATTTTCAAACTGTGTATTGTACAAGACACCATCGCAAGGGAAACATCCGCTCAGCATCAATCCTGTTGAGTCCCCTCAGTGTCTTCTATGTTTCAATAAGATCACCTCTCATTCTCCTAAACCCCAATGGGTATAGGCCAAACCTGCTCGGGCTTTCATGATAACATAGATAGAGGTGGAGAGACTCTTCCCACTCAGAAAGGACAGTAGGACTAGGGGACACAGCCTCAAGATAAAGGGGAGGCGGTTTAGAACGGAGTTGAGGAGGAACTTCTTCACTCAAAGGGTGGTGAATCTCTGGAATTCTCTGCCCGTTGAAGTGGTGGAGGCTGCCTCGCTAAATATTTTTAAGAAGCGGGTTGATGGGTTTTTGATAAGAGAGGGGATTAAGGGTTATGGGGAGAGGGCGGGAAAGTGGAACTGAGCCACGACAGATCAGCCATGATCTTATTGAATGGCGGGGCAGGCTCGAAGGGCTAGATGGCCTACTCCTGCTCCTATTTCTTATGTTCTTATGTTCTTATAGAAACATCGAGAAACTACAGCACAAACCGGCCCTTTGGCCCACAAGTTGCGCCGAACATGTCCCTACTTACTAGGCTCACCTATAACCCTCTATCTTACTAACTCCAATGCACTTGTCCAAAAGTCTCTGAAAAGACCTTATCGAATCCGCCTCCACCATCACTGCCGGCAGCTGATTCCACGCACCCACCACCCTCTGAGTGAAAAACTTACCCCTGACATCTCCTCTCTATCTGCTCCCGCCTTCATCCCAGGAATCAGTCTCTAAACAATGGTCATTTTTTATAGAACATAGAACATAGAAAAACTACAGCACAAACAGGCCCTTCGGCCCACAAGTTGCGCCAATCATATCTCTACCTACTAGGCTTACCTATCGCCCTCAATCCTACTAATTCTCATGTACTCATCCAGAAGTCTCTTAAAAGACCCTAGTATTATCTATATTAACCGTTTTGGATGAGGGAAGTGAATGTACTATTGCTAAGTTTGAGGATAACACAAAAATAGTTGGGAAGGCAAGTGGTGAGGATGACAGAATCTACAGAGGGATAAAAATAAAATTGGTGTGTGGGTGAAAGCTTGGCAGATGAAAAATAACGCAGGAAAATGTGAAGTTATGCACATTGGTGGGAAGAATAAAGGAGCTGGATATTATAGAAATAGAGAAAGACTGCAGAAAGCTGCAGCACAGGTGCAGCAGGTGGTCAGGAAGGCGAATGGGATGCTGGCCTTCATAGCGAGGGGGATTGAATATAAAAGTAGGGAGGTCTTGCTGCAGCTGTATAGGGCATTGGTGAGGCCGCAGCTGGAGTACTGTGTGCAGTTTTGGGCGCTGTACTTACGCAAGGATATTTTGGCCTTGGAGGGAGTGCAGAGGAGATTTACTAGGCTGATGCCGGAGTTGAAGGGGTTGAGCTATGAGGAGAGGCTGAATAAACTAGGCTTGTCCTCGTTAGAGTTTAGAAGAATGAGGGGAGATCTCATTGAGACATATAAGATGATGAATGGGATGGATAGGGTAGAGGTGGAGAGACTCTTCCCACTCAGAAAGGACAGTAGGACTAGGGGGCACAGCCTCAAGATAAAGGGGGGGCGGTTTAGAACGGAGTTGAGGAAGAACTTCTTCACTCAAAGGGTGGTGAATCTCTGGAATTCTCTGCCCGTTGAAGTGGTGGAGGCTGCCTCGCTAAATATTTTTAAGACGCGGGTTGATGGGTTTTTGATAAGAGAGGGGATTAAGGGTTATGGGGAGAGGGCGGGAATGTGGAACTGAGCCACGACAGATCAGCGATGATCTTATTGAATGGCGGGGCAGGCTCGAAGGGCTAGATGGCCTACTCCTGCTCCTATTTCTTATGTTCTTATGTTTATGTTCTTATTTGGAATCCTTGTGCACAAATCACAAAAAGCTGGCATGCAAGTTCAGCAAGTGTTAGGGAAGACAAATGGAATATTGACTGTTATTGGAAGGGGAATGGAATATGAAAATAGGGAGGTCTTGCTAGAACTGTACAAGTGACTAGTTAGACCACACCTGGAATACTGTCTTCATCTCCTTACCTCAGAAAAGACATACCAGCTTTAGAGGCAGTCCAGAGAAAGTTCATTAGATTGATTCCAAATATGGAGGGATATTTTTATCAATCGAGGCTAAGCAGGATGGGCCTGTACTCATTGGAGTTTAGAAGAATGAGAGGTGACCTTATTGATACATATAGGATTCTCAGGTGGCTTAACAGATTGGATGCTGATAGGTTGTTTCCCCTTGTGGGAGGGTCCAGGACAAAAGGCCATATTCTCAGAGCAAAGGGTTGTTCATGTCAGACAGAGATGAGAAGGAATTTCTTCTCTCAGAGGTAGTGAATCCTTGGAACTCTTTACCGCAGAGAGCTGTAGAGGCTGGGACATATCTTTAGGGCTGAGAGAGACAGATTTTTAATCAGTAATGGAATCAGGGTTATGGAAATAAGGTGGGAAAATGGAGTTGAAGGATTATCACATCAGACCAGTCCTGATCTCATTGAATGACAGAGCAGACTCAATGAGCCGAATGGCCTATCTCTGTTCTTGTGTCTTATGATCTCATGATCTTCTGTAAGGAGGTCAAAATCTCACTAAGGCCCTGTACCCCTGCAGGCACAGTTTTTATACTTGATGCTCCTTACAATAAACACCAACATGCCATTTATATTCCTAATTACTTGCTGTACATGCAAACTAACGTTTTATGATTTTTATACCAGGACATCCAGATCCCTCTCTACCCTAGAGTTTTGCAGTTTCTTGGTGCGATATCAGACCAAACCCCAAATTTGTTACAATATCGGAAGAGGCTCCATATTTGGTTATGTTCAGAATAGGAACAATCAACGTATTTTGGTGCTCAGAGCAAATTTGAAATCCCAGTTACTAAAGAAGGGTATAAAGCCATAAGATTCCATAATTTGAAAGAAACACAATAATTTTTGAGGAGGCGCAGTGGTGCATTGATTAGGTTACTACCTGACTGCTCCAGGCACTCGTCTCACACACACCTCAAACCTCATGTTAGATGAAATGACGAAGGCAGAACGCACACACTTTCTCAGTAATCTGTCCAGATGTCAATGATCACCATTAAAAACCTCCTATAGATAATGTAGGATCAGGTGACTGGCATTAATGAGGAACTACAAGATACTCTTCGGCTGATAGGAATCGTAGAAATACAGAAATACAGAAATGAATGAGATTTAAAGTAGATAAATTTCCCCAGACCTGGTGGTCTCTACCTCAGCTGCTGAAAGTAGTGACTGTAGACAAAGTAGATGCATTGGTGGTTATCTTTCAAAATTCTACAGACTCTGGAATTGTTCCTACAGATTGGAAAATGCAAATTGAACTCCGATGTTTAAGAAAGAAGGCAGAGAGAATATGTGGAATGAAAAAACTGTTAGCAGTCCCCTCGAAAGCTTGTGAGTTTACTATCAAATAAATCGGTTGGACTAAAACCTGGTGTTGTCAGACTTTTTACTGTGAGCCCGACATTAGGCAGAGGGAAAATGCTAGGATCTGTAACAGATGATGTAATAACTGAACACTGACAAAATAATGATGACATTGGACACAGTCAATGGGGATTTATGAAAGGGAATCAGTTTAACAAACTGGTTGGAGATTTTGAAGAATGTATTGGCAGAATAGTTAAGCTGTAACTGGTGGATCTGGTGTACTTAGATTTTCAGAAAGCTTTTAATAAGTTCCCACACAAAAGGTTAGTAAATAACTTTAGAGCTGATGAAACTTGGTGGAATGTACTAGCATGCAGTACATGCCAGTATATGTATAAGGGAACTGATTAACACCCAGAAAAAAGAGAGTAGGGATAACTGCTTATTATGAGGTGTGAGCAGCCTGTCACTAGTGGGGTAACACAGAGATCAGTGCTTGGGTCTCAGCTATTCACAATCTACATCAAAGAGGGCTTCCAAGGATCTCCACTCTTTCACCGTGCTCCAGATATGGTCCCATTAATCTCCTAAATAACGAAAGCAGAATCTCTACACCTGCCTGACATCATCCACTCTCACTGTGAACACTTGGGATAAAACAGGAATTCTATCCTGGAATGCACAGACCTGTTTGGCCTCGAGTGGGTGAATCTGTGCGGCACTCTGTCACCTGGGCTGCTAAAGACATTGTGCAGCTTGGGGTTTTTTTACCATTGTCATCATCAGGCTGGATGTGACACACAGTTTACTGTCAGCACTGTTGGATCGTCCAGCTATATTGATGATGTTCATGTCACTGTCCAGAGTGACCGGCCTGGAATTCACCAGCAGCAGTGCGAGCTGCTGAAGGATGGCCCATCACTTGCTGTTTTGAGCTGGGGTGTACACATTGATTAACCAGAGCAGTGCATTCTTATACAGTACGTGTGATATGAGGAGGTGACTGCCCATCATCTCCACAACATCAGAGATGGTGAAGTTCCCTCTCCACAGCAGAATATCCAGGCTACAGGAACAGGAATCATGTCCTCCTGATCAGATCAATCAGACCACCATCGTGACCATGGACTGTAAGTGCTGAGGTGAGGCATCTCACACTCCTGTAGAAATGACAGGTCAACTGTGATATTGTCAAGATATCCCAAGACCAAAACACAACTTGTAAACCTAACATTGATCTTTGGATAAATGCCTGCCCTTTATCAGACCCATTGTCTGTGATAGTTCCAGCTCTTTGGTGAGCTCTTGCATACCCATAGTGTCCACAAACATTCTCACTATTGCTGGGCTCAGAAATCCGTCCTGGTCCAGTCAGCGAGTGTTGTTCAATTGGGGTGACATTGTGGACTGGGGGAGAGAGAGAGGTGGAGGTTTGGGTCAGGGAACTAGAGATGTTTGGGCTGTCTGAGGGGGTGTCTGAAGAGTGAGGTGACTACACCGGAGTGATCCTAAAGGAACTAGCGACACAGATAGTGGATTCATTGGTTGTAATTTTCCAAAAATCCTTTCTGATTCTAAAGAAGTATCGGAGGATTGGAAAACTGACAATGTGACACCGCTCCACAAAGAGGGAAAGAGGCTAAACGAAGGTAACTATCAGCCGATTAACCTAACATCTAGTGTTGAAAAAATGTTGGAATCAATTAAAGTAATAGGGCACATTTAGAAAATGATAATCTAATCAAGCTGAGTCAGCACGGATTCATGAAAGGGAAATCATGTCCGAAGAATTTATTAGAGTTTTTTGAGAAGATCGAAAGCAGTGTGGATAGCGGGGAACCAGTAGATGTGTTGTATTTTGACTTCCAGAAGGCATTTGACAAGATACCTCACACGAGGTTAAGTCATAAGATGCTTAAATCCATGGTGTTGGAGTTGGATATTGGCATGGATAGAGAATTGTCAAAGGGGCAGGGAACAGCAAGTGGGGATAAAGAGTTCATTTTCATGTTGATAACCTCTAACTCCACAGGAATCAGTGCTGTGTCCGCAACTGTTTATGATATATATAATGACTTGGATGAAGGGAGCAAATGTACTGTATGAACCTGATGAAGGAGCAACGTTCCAAAAGCTCATGACACCAGATAAACGTGTTGGACTTTAACCTGGTATTGTGGGACTTCTTACTATGACTTGGATGAAGGAAGCAAATGTACTGTCGACGAATTTGCAGATAAAAAATAGGTAGAAAGAAAGTTGTGAGAGGGAAACAGTTTGCAGAGAGATCTTGATAGGTTAAGTAAGTGAGCAAAAAGTTGACAAATGGAACGGAAATGTGAAGTTGTTCAATTTGGAAGGGAGGACAAATGAACAGAGTATTATTTAAATGGAGAAAAATGGAAGAAAGTTTAAAATAAAGGGATTTGTGGGTTCTTGTGCACAAAACACAGAACGCTAGTACACAGCGGCAGCAGGAAATCGGGAAGGTTTATGGAATGTTGGGCCTTATTTCAAGAGGGATGAAGTGTAAGAGTAGAGAAATCTTGCTGCAACTGTACAAGGTACTAGTGAGACCATATCTGGAGCACTGTGAACAGTTTTGGTTCCCCTTATTGAAGGAAAGTTATTACTCCATTGGAGACAGTTCAGAGAAAGCTCACAAGGATGATCCCCGGATTGTTATGAGGAAAGTTAAAACAATTTGGGACCCTCCTCATTGGAATTTAGAAGAATGAAATGTAATCTCAGTGAAACATAGAGGATTATTAAGGGGTTTGACAGAGTAAATGCTCAGAGGATGTTCCCTCTCATGGGAGAGTCGAGGACCAGAGGGCTTAGGCTCAGAAAAAGAGGCATCAGCTGAAGACCAAGATGAAGAGGAATTTCTTCTCTCAGAAGGTAATGAATCTCTGGAATTCTTAACTGCAAAGAGTTGTAGATTCTGGGTCGATCACCATGTTTAAGGCTGAGATAGACAGATTATTAATCACTGAGGGAATCAAGGATTATGGTGTTAAGGAGGGAAAGTGGAGTTGAGGGTGTGAGTCTTTGGAACACCTTGCCACAGAGAGCTTTAGGGACAGAGTCCTTGTGTATATAAAAGGCTGAGATAGATAGATTCTTGATCAGGAATAGAAACAAGGGCTTTGGGGTAAGGGCAGGAAAGAGGAAATGAGGAATGTCAGCTCAGGCAGGATCCTATTGAATGACAGAGCAGGCTTGAGGGGCTGAATGGCCTACTCCTGTTCCTATTTCTAGTGGTCTCAGGGAGACAGCAACTGTGTGTGAGTAGCAAATTAAATTCACATGGTAAGTTCTGGTAACACCTTTTCATTTTTAACTATAGATTAAGAATCAAAATTGGATGTGATACTAACCTTCAATAAGTTATACTGACTTGTATAACTTGGAGAACTGACAATGGAACAAACCACCTTGGACTGGGTGTTGTGCAATGAGAATGGATTAGTTGGCAATCTAGTTGTGAGAGAACCCTTGGGAACGAGTGACCATAATATGGTAGAATTCTTTGTCAAGGTGGATAGTGATGTAGTTGATTCTGAGACCAGGGTCCTGAATCTCAATAAAAGTATCTATGGTGGTATGAGGGATGAATTGGCTGTGATGGACTGGGGAAAATTACTGAAAGGAAAAAGTGACAGGCAATGGCAGGTATTTAAAGAACAAATAGGTGAACTCCAGAAGTTGTTTATTCCTGTTTGATGCAAGAGATGGTAAGGGAATTATGCCCAAACCATGGCTGACAAGGGAAATTAGAGATAGTATTAGATTCAAGGAAGATGCATACAAATCGTCAAGAAAAAGCAATAGGCCTGACGATTGGGAGCAGTTTAAAATTCAGCAAAGGAGGACCAAGGGATTGATTAAGAAGGGTAAAATAGATTGTGGAAGGAAGCTAACGGGGAACAGAAAAACTGACTGTATAAGTTTCTGTAGGTATGTGAAGGGAAAAAGATTCTCAAAAATTAATGTCGGCCCAGCTGTGAGGAGGATGAAGAGATGCTTCAGAATGATTTGGACAGGCTGAGGGTGTGGGTATATGCATGGCAGATGCAGTATAATGTGGACAAATGTGCAGTTATCCACTTTGGTAGCAATAATAGGAATACAGATTATTACTTGAATGGGTGTAAATTGAGAGAGGCGGGTACTCAGTGAGACCTTGGTGTCCTCGTACATGAGTTGCTGAATGCAAGCGTACAGCAGGCAGTAAGGAAGCCAAATGTAACTGGTTTGATTAGTAAGTTTGTGGATAACACAAAGGTTGATAGATTTGCAGATAGTGGTGAGGATCATCAGAGGATGCAGCCAGCTATAGCTCGGTTGGAGACATGGGCAGAGAGATGGCAGATGGAGATTAATCTGGACAAATATGAGGTAATGCATTTTGGAAGGCCTAATACAGATAGGAAATATACCGTAAATGGCAGAACCCTTAAGAGTATTAAGAGACAAAGGGATCTGGGTGTACAGATACACAGGTCACTAAAAGTGGCAACACAGGTGGAGAAGGTAGTCAAGAAGGCATACGGCATGCCTGCCTTCATTGGCCAGGGCATTGAGTTTAAAAATTGGCAAGTCATGTTGCAGCTTTTTTGAACGTTAGTTAGGCTGCACTTGGAATATAGTGTTCAATTCTGGTCGCCATACTATCAGAAGGATGTGGAGACTTTGGCGAGGGTACAGAAAAGATTTGCCAGGATGTTGCCTGGTATGGAGGGCATTATATTTGACAAGACATTTGACAATTACATTACATTTGTGCAGGAAGGTTTTTTGACTCAGTATGTAGATAGGCCAACTAGAGGTGAGGCTATATTGGATTCGGTGCTGGGAAATGAGCCAGACCAGGTGCTAGACTTGGAAGTTGGTGTGCATTTTGGTGATAGTGACCACAATTTGGTTACGTTCACCTTAGTGATGGAAAGGGATAGGCATGAACCTCGGGTCAGTAGTTTTAGCTGGGGGAAGGGTAATTATGAGGCTATTAGGAGAGAATTAGGAAGCATAGGTTGGACTAGGAGATTACAGGGACTGGGAACGTCCGAAATGTGGAGTTTTTTCAAGGAGCAGCTACTGCGAGTCTGTGATAGGTATGTCCCTGTCAGGCAAGGAGGATTTGGTAGAGCTAGGGAACCGTGGTGCACTAAAAAAGTTGATTCGTTGGTTAAAAAGAAAAAGGAGGCTTATGTTCGGATGAGGCTTGAGGGCTCAGGTAGTGCATTAGAAAGCTTTAGATTGGCTAGGAGGGAGTTGAAGAGTGAGTTAAGAAGGGCTAAAAGAGGACATGAGAAGACTTTGGCTGATAGGATTAAGGAGAATCCTAAGGCATTCTATAGGTATGTCAAGAACAGAAGGTTGGTTAGGGCAAAATTAGGGCCAGTTACAGACAGTAGAGGGAAGTTGTGTGTGGAACCGGAAGAGATTGGAGAGGCATTGAACCAATATTTCTCTTCGGTGTTCACGCAGGGGGACATGAATGTAGCTGAGGAGGACACTGGGTTGTAGGGGTGTAAAATAGACAGCATTGCAGTTGATAAGGGGGATGTGCTGGATATTCTAGAGGGGTTGAAAATAGATAAGTCCCCTGGTCCGGATGGGATTTACCCTAGGATTCTCTGGGAGGCAAGAGAGGTGATTGCAGAGCCTCTGGCTCTGATCTTCAGGTCGTCATTGGTCTCAGGTATAGTACCGGAAGATTGGAGGTTAGCGAATGTTGTCTCATTGTTTAAGAAGGGGAACAGAGACTTCCCCGGGAATTATAGACCGGTGCGTCTTACTTCTGTTGTGGGCAAGGTTTTAGAAAAAATTATTAGGGATAGGATTTATAGTTATTTGGAGAGTAATGAATTGATTGGAGACAGTCAGCATGGTTTTGTAGCAGGTAGGTCGTGCCTTACTAACCTTATTGAGTTTTTTGAGAAAGTGACCAAAGAGGTGGATGGGGGTAAGGCAGTTGACGTGGTATATATGGATTTTAGTAAGGCGTTTGATAAGGTTCACCATGGTAGGCTTCTGCAGAAAATGCAGATGTATGGGATTGAGGGTAATCTAGGAAATTGGATCAGGAATTGGCTAGCAGATAGGAGACAGAGGGTGGTGGTTGATGGTAAATATTCGTCATGGAGTTCGGTTACGAGTGCTGTGCCTCAGGGATCTGTTTTGGGGCCACTGCTGTTTGTAATTTTTATTAATGATCTGGATGAGGGTATAGTTGGGTGGATTAGTATATTTGCTGATGACACCAAAGTCGGAGGTGTGGTAGATTGTGAGGAAGGGTGTCATAGTTTGCAGGGAGATTTAGACAGGTTGCAGAGCTGGGCCGAGAGGTGGCGGATGGAGTTTAATGTGGAGAAGTGTGAGGTAATTCACTTTGGTAGGAATAACAGATGTGTTGAGTATAGGGCTAACGGGAGGACTTTGAATAGTGTGGATGAACAGAGGGATCTAGGTGTATGTGTACATAGATCCCTGAAAGTTGGGAATCAAGTTGATAAGGTTGTTAAGAAGGCATACGGTGTCTTGGCGTTTATTGGTAGGGGGATTGAATTTAGGAGTGGCAGCGTCATGTTGCAACTGTACACAACTCTGGTGCGGCCGCACTTGGAGTACTGTGTGCAGTTCTGGTCCCCGCATTACAGGAAGGATGTGGAGGCTTTGGAGAGGGTGCAGAGGAGGTTTACCAGGATGTTGCCTGGTATGGAGGGGAGGTCCTATGAGGAGAGACTGAGGGATTTGGGGTTGTTTTCGCTAGAAAGAAGGCGGCTAAGAGGGGATCTTATTGAAACATATAAGATGATTCGAGGTTTAGATAGGGTGGATAGTGATAGCCTTTTTCCTCGGATGGAGAAAGCTAGCACGAGGGGGCATGGCTTTCAATTAAGGGGGAGTAGTTATAGGACGGATGTCAGGGGTAGGTTCTTTACCCAGAGGGTGGTGAGGGATTGGAATGCCCTGCCTACTGCAGTTGTAAATGTGCCTAGTTTGGGGGCGTTTAAGAGATCCATGGATAGGTTTATGGACGAAAAGGGATTTGTTTAGATAAGTGGGTCATTGTTTTTTAACTGGTCGGCGCAACATCGTGGGCCGAAGGGCCTGTTCTGCGCTGTAATGTTCTATGTTCTATGTTCTAAGAGATTGGAGAAGCTTGGTTTGTTCTCACTGGAACGACGGAGGTTGAGGGTTGAACTGATAGATTATGAGGGGCAGAGATAGAGTGGATAGTCAGAAGCTTTTTCCCAGGGTGGAAGAGTCAATTACTAGGGAGCATAAGTTTAAGGTGCGAGGGACAAGGTTTATAGGAGATGTGCAAGGCAAGTTTTTTTACATAGAGGGTGGTAGGTACCTGGAACTCACTGCCCAGGGAGGTAGTGGAAGCAGATACAATAGTAGCTTTTAAGGGAATCTTGACAAATAAATGAATAGGGTGGGAATGGAGTGATATGGTCCCCGGAAGGGTCGGGATTTTTTGTTTAGTCGGGCAGCATGCTTGATGCATTCTTGCAGGGCCAATGGGTCTGTTCCTGTGTTATAATTTTCTTTGTTCTTTGATATGTTGGCCTTCATCGCGAGAGGATTTGAATATCGGAATCGGGATGTTTTGCTGCAATTGTATCGGGCATTGGTGAGGCCACACCTGGAGTATTGTGTGCAGTTTTGGTGTCCTTATCTGAGGAAGGATGGTCTTGCTATTGAGAGAGTATAGCAAAGGTTTACCAGGCTGATTCCTGGGATGGCAGGTCTGTCATATGAGGAGAGACTAAGTTGGTTAGGATTATATTCAGTGGAGTTTAGAAGAGTGAGCGGGGATCTCATAGAAACTTATAAAATTCTAACAGGGTTAGACAGGGGAGATTCATAAAGAATGTGAGGAGTCCAGAACAAGGGGTCATAATTTGAGGATAAGTGGTAAACCTTTTAGAACTGAGGTGAGGAGAAATTTCTTCTCCCAAAGGCTGGTGAATCTGTGGAATTCACTGTCACTGAATGGAGTTGAGGTCAAAATGTTGTGTGATTTCAACAAGAAATTAGATATAGCTTTTGGGGCTAATGGATCAAGGGATATGGGGAGAAGGGTGGATCAGGATATTGAACTTGATGATCAGACATGGTCAAAATAAAAAGCAGAGCACGTTCGAAGGGCCAAATGATCTACTCCTGCTTCTAGTTTCTATGTTAACTAGAGAACTATCTGGAGTGGCAGTTATCTGTCAATCACCTGAAAACAGTTGGTTCATGAGTGTTAATCAGTGCAGAGGAAGTAAAACTCGCAAGCGACTCATCAGAGGGTCTATAAATAAGACACACCTTTCAAAATGCATCCAGTAATAGGTGCATGAAACAGGTGACTGGGACGGAGACTGAGTGAGCAGTGAATTTAGTTCATGCGAGTATGAAATGCACAGGGGGAAGAAATGTGGTTATCACTGGAATTATTCTAAGTTAATTAAGTGAGTAATTTAGTTAAATTTAACTAGATAACATGAGGAACAGTGCAAGTCGGTTGTTATGTTGCAGCTGAGGAATGTGTGATTTTGGATGTCCAGATGTTCCATGACTAACACATCTGCAGAAAGTGTAAGCAGCTGGAGGATTTCCAGATCAGAATTAGTGAATTAGAGGCTGAACTGCAGACACTGCACAATGTAAGGGAATGGGAGAAATACCTGGACAATTTGTTCTGGAATATGATCACACCTCTTAGAATAGGGTCATCTGTTTTGGCCAGCAGTGAGTGACAGGAGGATGTGACTGAGAGTGAGACAGGTAAAGGGACTGAACAGAGTGTAATGGAGGAGCCTCAGAGTTTGCAGTGGTTGAAAAGGTTTGAGGTGCTTGCAATCTGTGTGGATGAAAGCAAAGACTGCAGAGTGAATGAGCAGTCTAACCACGGCACCATGATACAGGAAGCCTATCAAGTGGGGGATAGCAAACAGGAATGTGGTGGCAGGAGGGGACAATATAATGTGGGACACAGATACTGTTCTCTGCAGCAAAAGCGAGAACCCAGACAGCTGTGTTGCCCGCCCAGTGCCAGGGTTCAGGATATGTGCTCAGATGGAGAGGAATTTTCATTGGAAATGGGAGGATCCAGTGGTCGTGTTCCATGTGGGTATCAAAGACATAGGACAAGCAAAGAAAATCATCCTGGTCCACTCCACTAATGGTCAATCAGGGACATTGTGGGCTGGGCGGGGACGCAGAGGTTGAGGGGACGTAGTCAAGCAAGCAGAGATATTTGGGATATCTATAAAGGGCATAGTCACCATGACAGGCTAGATACCAATTAAGAAGCAGAACCTCAAAGGTAATAATCTCTGGATCATTACCTGAGCTACATGGAAACTGGCAGAGGGAAAATGAGATGGCAAAGATGAATGTTCAATGGCTGGTGTCTGGATCATGGGCACTGGCACCAGTATTGGGGATAGTGGGGCTGTTTTGATTTGATTTATTATTGTCACATTTATACTGTGAAAAATATTGTTTCTTGCAGGCTATTCAGATGAAAAGTACTGTTCATAGAGTACATATGAGAGAAGGAAAGAATAAGATGCAGAATATAGTGTTGCAGTTACAGAAAGGGTGAAGAGAAAGAGCAGCTCAATATATGAAAGCACCAACCAAAAGTCTGATGGCAGCAGGGAAAAAGCTGTTCTTGAGTTGGTCGGTATGTGTTCTCAGACTTTTGTATCTTTTTCCCATCGGGTGAAAATGAAAGAGAGTATGTCCAGGGCGCAATGGATCCTTGATTATGCCGGCTGCTTTTCCTGAGGAAGCAGGAAGTGTAGGCGGAGTCAATGGAAGGACGGGCTGGTTTGTGTGATGGATTAGGCAGCATTCACAACCCTTTATAGGTTCTTGCAGACTTGGTCAGAGTAGGAGCCATACCAATGCTTTCTATGATGCATCTATAACAGTTAGTGAGAATCTTGGTGGTCATGCTGAATTTCCTAAGCCTTCTGAGAAAGCAGAGACATTGGTGGACTTTCTTAACTGTAGCGTTGGCGTGGAGGGACCAGGACAGGTTGTTGATGATCTGAACACCTTGAAACCTGAAGCTCTGGGCCATTTCCACTTCCTCAGTGTTGTTGTAGACAGGGGCATGTCCTCTATTACGTTTCCTGAAGACGATGACTATTGGTCGTTTCACTCACATTGAGGGAGATTATTGTCGTCACACCATTTTACCAGATTCTCTATCTCTTTCCTGTAGCCCAACTCATCGCTGTTTGAGATCTGACCCACTCTTGTAGTGTCATCAGCTAACTTGAAAATCGATCTGGAGGGGAATTTGGCCACATGGTCATAGGTGTATAAGAAGTATTGTTGGGGACTGAGAACACAGCCCTGTGGAGCACTGGAGTTGATGATGATCATTGAGGAGATGTCATTACCCATCCCGACTGATTGTGGTCTAGGATCCAGTCACAGAGGGAGGAGACAAGCCATAAGCCACGGAATTTTGAGTTGAGTTTTGTCGGAATAATGGTGTTGAAGGCTGTTCTGTAGTCAATAAATAGGAGTCTGACAGAGGTGTCTTTGTTGTCTAGGTGATCCAGGTTTGAGTGTAGGGCCAGGGAGACGGTGTCTGCTGTGGACCTTTTGCGGCGATTGGCGAACTGTCATGGATCCAGGCAATCTGGGAGGCTGGAATTTATTCGTGCCATGACTAACCTTTCAAAGCATTTCATAATGATGGATATTAGAACCACTGGACTGTAGTGAAGTTAAAGTTTATTTCTTGGTCACAATTAAGGCTTACATTAACACTGCAATGAAGTTACTGTGAAATTCCCTGAATCGCCACAGTCTGGCACCTGTTTGGGTGAATGCACCGAAGCAGCACATCTTTCAGAATGTGGGAGGAAACCAGAGCACCCAGAGGAAACCCACCCTAACAATGGGAGAACGTGCAAACTCCACACGGACAGTGAACCAAGCTGGGAATCAAACCCAGGTCAGTGGCGCTGTGAAGCAGCAGTGGTAACCAGTGCTACCTTGCCGCCCCACACACTGCCTGATTGTTGGGACGGTCTACACCTGAACTGCTAGAATGAGTGTTCTAACAGATTGCATAACTCGGGAAGTGAAGAGGGCTTCAAACTAAACTCGGAGGGTAAACTACCTTGAATATACATGACAAATCCAGGGGTAGATTCAAGGCAAGAAACCATCATAATAATATTGGAAATGAGGATCATAGAATAGAATGTTGGCCTTTTTCGCGAGGGGGATAGAATATAAAAGCAGGGAGGTCTTGCTGCAACTGTGCAAGGCACTGGCGAGGCCACAACTGGAGTACTGTGTGCAATTTTGGTCCCCTTATTTGCGAAAGGGTATATTGGCCTTGGACGGAGTACAGAGAAGGCTCACCAGGCTGATACCAGAGATGAGGGGGTTAGCTTATGAGGAGAGATTGAGTAGATTAGGCCTGTACTCGTTGGAGCTTAGAAGGCTGAGGGGGGATCTTATAGAGACATATAAGATAATGAAGGGGCTGGATAGGGTAGAGGTAGAGAGATTCTTTCCACTTAGAAAGGAAACCAGAACTAGAGGGCACAGCCTCACAATAAGCGGGCAGCAGCTTAGAACAGAGTTGAGGAGGAACTTCTTCTTTCAGAAGGTGGTGAACCTCTGGAATTCCCTGCCCATTGAAGTGGTGAAGGCTACCTCATTAAATATATTTAAGTCACAGATAGATAGATTTCTGATTGATAAGGGAATTAAGGGTTATGGGGAGCAGGCGGGTAAGTGGAACTGATCCACTTCAGATCAAACATGATCTTATTGAATGGTAGGGCAGGCTCGAAGGGCTGGATGGCCTACTACTGCTCCTATTTCTTGTGTTCTTATGTAGCAGGAATGGACAAAGAGATAAAAACCTAAGAATACACCAGTCGTCAAGACTAGATGGTATAAAGACAGAAACATAGAAACCCAGAACAGTACAGCACAGTACAGGCCCTTCAGCCCTCAATGTTGTGCCGAGCTATGTCCGAAACCAAGATCAAGCTATCCCACTCCCTATCATTCTGGAGTGCTTCACGTGCCTATCCAATAACCGCTTGAAAGTTCCTAAAGTGTCCGACTCCATTATCACAGCAGGCAGTGTATTCCACACTTTGGACATCCCTCCTATATCTCCCACCATGAACCTTAAAAGTTATGCTCACTAGTAACAGCTATATCCACCCTAGGAAGTAGTCTCTGCACGTCCACTCTATCTATCCCCCTCATCATCTTATAAACCTCTATTAACTCGCCTCTCATCCTCCTCCACTCTAAAGAGAAAAGCCTGAGCTCCCTCACCTTACCTCACAAGACCTACCCTCCAAACCAGGCAGCATCCTGGTAAATCTCCTCTGCACTTTCTCTCCAATGCTTCCACATCTTCCTTATAGTGAGGTGGCCAGAACTGCATACAATATTCCAAATGTGGTCTCACCAAGGTCCTGTATAGTTGCAGCATACCCCACTCTTAAACTCTTAAACTCAAACCCGCTGTTAATAAACACTAACACACTACAAGCCTTCTTCACGTCTCTATCCACATGAGTGAAAACCTTCAGAGATCTGTGGATATGAACCCCAAGATCTCTCTTTTCCTCCACATTCTTCAGAACCCTGCCGTTGACCCTGGAATCCGCATTCAAGTTTGTCCTACCAAAATGAATCATCTCGCACTTATCAGGGTTAAACTCCATCTGCCACTTTTCGGCCCAGCTCTGCATCCTATCAATGTCTCTCTGCAGCCTGCAAGAGTCCTTCACCTCATCCACTACTCCACCAATCTTGTTGTCATCAGCAAATTTACTAATCCACCCTTCAGCCCCCTCTTCCAAGTCATTGATAAAAATCACAAATAGCAGAGGACCCAGCATTGATCCCTGAGGTACACTGCTGGTAACTGGCCTCCAGTCTGAAAATTTTCTCTCCACCACCACCCTCTTCTTCTTTGAGACATGATGTGGAGATGCCAGCATTGGACTGGGGTAAACACAGTAAGAAGTCTCACAACACCAGGTTAAAGTCCAGCAGGTTTATATGATAGTAAACCCACAAGCTTTTGGGGTTTGCCCCTTCATCAGGTGAGTGGCATGTTCTGGTCTCAGACAGAGCATGGAACGACACAACAGTTTACAGAATGCTGATTAGAATGTGAGTCTTTACAGCTAACCTGCTATTCAAGTCTGAAAGATGCAGACAATGTGAGTGGAGAGAGCATTAGGTTAAAGAGATGTGTATTGTCTCCAGACAGTACAGTAAGTGAGGTTTTGCAAACCCAGGCAAGTTATGGGGGTTACAGATAATGCAACATGAACCCAAGATCCTGGTTGAGGCTGTCCTCATGTGTGGAACTTGGTTATCAGTCTCTGCTCAGCGACTCTGTGCTGTCGTGTGTCGTGAAGGCTGCCTTGGAGAATGCTTACCCGAAGGTCAGAGGCTGAATGATCTTCAGGTAAGTATTCTCTAAGGCGGCCTTTACGACGCACGACTGCTCAGAGTCGTTGAGCAGAGACTGATAGGCAAGTTCCGCACACGAGGACGGCCTCAATCGGGATCTTGGCTTCATGTTGCATTATCTGTAACCCCCATAACTTGCCTGGGGTTGCAAAACCTCACTTACTGTACTGTCTGGAGACAATACACATCTCTTTAACCTAATGCTCTCTCCACTCATATTGTCTGCATCTTTAAGACTTGAATAGCAGGTTAGCTGTAAAGACTCGCATTCTAATCAGTATCTGTAAACTGTGTGTGCTGTTATATTCTCTGAAACCAGAACACTCTACTCACCTGATGAAGGGGCAAACCCTGAAAGCTTGTGGGTTTAATATCAAATAAACCTGTTGGACTTTAACCTGGTGTTGAGATACTTCTTACTACTTTGAGACAGCCAGTTACTTACCCAATCGGCCAAATTTCCTTCTATCCCACACCTCCTCACTTTCTTCATGAGCCTACCATGGGGAACCTTATCAAACGCCTTACTAAAATCCATGTATATGACACCAACTGCTCTACCTTCGTCTACACACTTAGTTACCTCCTCAAAGAATTCAATCAAATTTGTGAGGCAGGACTTACCCCTCACGAAACCATACTGACTATCCCGGATGAAGCTGCATCTTTCCAAATGGTCATAAATCCTATCTTTCAGGACCCTTTGCATTAACTTACCGACCACTGAAGTAAGACTGGTCTATAATTACCAGGGTCATTCCTATTTCCTATCTTGAAGACAGGAACAACATTTGCCACTCTCCAGTCCTCTGGCACAATCCCTGTGGACAGTGAGGACCCAAAGATCAAAGCTAAAGGCTCCGCAATCTCATCCCTTGCCTGCCAAAGTATCCTACGATGTATCCCATCTGGCCCAGGGGACTTATCGACCCTCGAGTTTTTCAAAAATGCTAATACTCTTCCCTCAGAACATCTACCTCCCTTATTCAATCAGCTTGTATCACACTCTCATCCTCAAAAACATGGCCCCTCTCCTTAGTGAACACTGAAGAGAAGTATTCATTCAACGCCTTACCGATCTCTGACTCCATGCACAAGTTCCCACTACTATCCTTGACTGGCCCTAACCTCACCCTGGTCATTATTTTATTTCTCACAAGAGTAAAAATCCTTGGGATTTTCCTTCATCCGACCCACCAAGGACTTCTCATGCTCCCTCCTAGCACTCCGAAGCCCTTTTTTAAGTCATTCCTACCTACCTTGTAACCCTCAAGCAACCCTCAAGATGATAAAATGATGAAACTAAATGCTGTATATGTGAATGTACACAATGTTCATAACAAAGTAAACAAATTGATAACACACATTGAAGTAAATGAATATGATCTGATAACTTTAGAGAGTCATTGCTGCAGGAGGAACGGATAACATTTAATGACATTGAAAAAGGATAGAAGGCTCGGTAAAGGTGGAGGGGTAGCGCTGTTTATCAAGGACCTCATTGGTGCAATAGCTGGAGATGACCTTGGCTCAAGAGATCCAGATATAAAATTGGTTTGGAGATGGCGAACAGTAGGGGAAAGAAGTCAATAGTGGGTGTGGTCTACAATCCTCGCAACAGTAGCCACAATGTGGGTCACAGATAAAGAGACAGTAATAATCATGGGTGATTTTAATCTAAATATAAACTGGAAAAATCAGGCTGTAGTTTCCTGGATGGGGAGTTCACAAAATTCTTTTGAGAAAGTTTCTCATAGCAGAACGTTCCGGGACTAACCACAGAGTAGGATTGATTAGACTTGGCTTTGTGTAATGTGACAGGAATAATTAGTGACTTCAGAGTGAAGGCAGCACTAGGTAGCAGCAACTACAATATGATTGAATTTGAAATCCAGTTTGAAAGGGGAAAGAGAGGGTCGAAGATCAGTATTTTAAACTTAAATAGGAGCAACTATCTAGTCACGAAGCTAAGCTAGTTGTACTGAACCGGGTCCCCAGGCTTGGGGATATGTTGACAGACAAACAATGGCAGATATTTAAGAGGATATTTCAGAATATTCAGAATAAATATATTCCTACTGTAAAGAAAATCCCCAATGGGAGGATCCACCGTCTGTGATTCACTGAAGAAGTTAAGGAAAGGCTCAAATTCATGGAAAAAGCATATAACTGAGCAAAGCTGAATGGCAGGTCAGATGACTGATCAGAATGTAAAGAATGGCAGAGATCAAACCCCCACAATAATGTAGCAGCAGCAAAATAGGTATCCAGTGTTCCCACACTAAACATGAGGAGAAGTCACATTGTCTGTACAAACTGGAGACATTTGGTATAACTGGAGACTCAATACAATCTTGATCTTCCATTGGATGGTGATACCCCACCCAGAGGAACAATCTTTACAATGGTTTAATTCCTGGTCTTAAAGGGACCACTGCAAACCCCATTGGAAATGATGTAAGGAGTTTATTTGCTCTGTTTCCTGCCTAATATTTATATCGCAAACAACATCATCAAAAAACAGAAAACTTCATCATTATCACAATACTGCTCTAAGATGTTGTTGTTTGGAAATTGGTTTTCTCATTTTCTACACTCGAACAGTGACTGTTCCTCAGAATTATGCCACTGGTTCTGAAGTGTTCAGGTTCACGCTGCAGGAATGAAGGGGCTTTTGATGATTTCTCTGTGACCAGGAGGTGAGTTATTTTTCTTACTGCTGCTTGCTGCTCCTTTCTCTCTCACCCCCCGCTGTGTATTCATGAGGATTTCTTATCCCCTGTTCCCTCCTCAGGAATGACAGAACATTTTCCCATACTGCACACCAGTGGGAAACTGGACAGTCATTTTGTTCTGAAGATCAGCCCTCAGAATGGATTGGGCCTCTGATCAAATTCATAAAGTGAGCGGTGGGTTCACTGGTTCACTACCTCAATGGAGTCACTCAAAAACTCAACCTCACTCAATCCAAACTGCCCTGTCACCCTCCCTATTCTAGATTTAAAAGCTATACCTACTTTGATCTAGACTCCGCGACCGTGTGAAACATGTGGATGTTTATAATCTCCCTTTTATTCCGAACCTTGAACATTTCAATAAGATCACCACGCTCCCTCTCTTATGCAGTGCAGACTCAGTTTCTGCAGTCCCTCCTCTTGATTAATGTGTCCAATTCCACCAAACAGACCAAATTGTCTGTCATTTAACACTTGCTCTCTAATGTCAGTGTGTCTTCCTGATAAATGATGATAAAAAAATGTTTCCCACAATGACAAATGACACAAGTCCAGTCTCCTGGAGCAATTCCATTTCACATCCTGAGATTGGTGCTCTATTCCTCTGGTTATACAGATCCCTTCACTGCTTTGACACACAGTGCTGATGGCTTCAGACACTTACCCAGAGGAACCAACAGGAAGCAAAATATCAGAATGGGAAGACTCCAGGTATTAACAACCGGGAATGGGAGTGTTTAATCTGGATTTTTGGAGCCCATTCAATATATTTACAGCTGGATTGATAATCAGGAAAATTAATATAAGAGATTTACCGGGGTTAATGAAGTTTATCATTTCTCTCCACGTTCTGTACTGTAAAAGGTCTTTGTACTTCCCGATAGACAGGGCGGCAGCAGATACTGAGAGTGTGTGATACTCATCACTAATCCTGTAAATGGTAAAAATGATGCTATGAATTTGTATTTGTTGGAAGATTTTAGAACTTATTTCAATGGTCAAGTTTTCAGCATTTTTGATGATAGGGAAGATGTACAAAGTGAAATGTCAATCCTGTTTCTCCAACTGAGAAAGGGATAACTTTTAAATTCAAGGGAAGAGAATGGAAACAGCCATGTCTTGAAAAAGGTTCAAAATCTGATAACAACCATCACAGACTGCAGGAAATGATAATCATTTAGCCTGTCCACTTGCTGTATTATAAACAAAGTTTATCGAACAAAGACAAAGGCTGAAAACATCCCAAAGCTGAATATCCCATTCTGCAATCCCTGGGCCCCACAACCCTCCCAGAATCCAGCTCGCCTCTACTTCCGGCACCTTGAACATCTCTGATTTCAGTCTCTCCCCCACTGGGAGCTGGACCTTCAGCTGCCGAGGTCCTGAGCTCTGGAATTCTCTCCCTGATCCTTTCTATCTTTCTAATTCTCTTTCTTCCTTTAAGACGCTCTCTGAAATCCACCTCTGTCATCCAGATTAATATTTCCTTATTTGGCTCTGTGTAAATTTACTCAATAACGCTCCTGTGAAAGTCCTTAGGATATTAATTTCCAATAAAGGCAGTATATAAATACAAGTGTTGTGGTTGTTAAGGCCACAGAGCCAGTTTGTATTGAGTATAAAATTAGAATCCGTTTCCCCCCTTTAACGTGAGACTTTCTCGGGTTGGTCAGGCTCCATGCAGGGACATGGGTGACCCACTCCTTGGAAACATGGACCATGTGGCTCTCTCAGGGTCAGTGGGAAGGTCACAGACACTAACAGCCAACATCGGGCAAGTGATCACTTCCGGCCTGTGAATCAGATTGTATTATTTACACTTCCCGGTTATTTATTACAATATCGTAGAACAGTTATGTAAAATCACTGTAATAAAGTGAGTTATCATAAAGCTCTCGTCAGTGCGTATACACGGAGCTTATCATTTCCTGCAGTGTGTGATGTCTTGGTAACTAATGACCAACTACTTAAAGTTGTGACAACAGCCAACAAATAAATACATAATAACACTTCACTGAGTTTATTTTACCAAACTGCAGAGTTTCAGTAAAGAACATGTCCTACCTTCTCTTCCGACAAGCTTCCTCCTGAAAGAAATGAATCAGGAACAGTGAGGGTGACAGTAACAGATTTCAGGAGCAGTTAGACAGGCTGGTGAAATGAGCAGACTCAGAGCAGATGAGATTTCACACGGAAATGTAAAGTGATACATTTTGGAAGGAAGATTGTGGAGAGTCAAATAAACTGGAATTGAACATCAGTCCCACTCACAGACACAGTGACTCTCACACACCGTACCAGACACACCCACACACTCACAACATGGAACTGGAACTGGATATCAGTCCTGCTGACAGACAGTGGGGGTTATTCTCCCAGCTCACTGTGATGCTCCAGCAATGTAACAGGCTGGGAGACATCAGTGGGGGTTGTTCAGGGGCTCCCCGCTCGGCGCCACAGGCTCCACACGTCTCCCAGAAGAAGATTTGTGATGTCATCAACTCCGCCGAGCTGATTTCCATATTTAAATTCCTATTTACATCTAATTAGTGGGTCTGGGATTAGACTCTCCAAACCCGCTATTGTGTCTCCCTCTGCCAGGATTGCTTCACTCCAGCGGGTTTACAACAGCTCCCGATAACAGGAGCAGGTGGCCCGACCCCACTGGAGGGAACAGAGGCCATGGAGGCCCCCTCCAGGAGGTCGGGAGTAAGGGGTGTGCACCCAGAGCAGTGCCAGCCTGGCCCCCCAGCAATGCCCAAGGGGCAAAATGGCAATACCCACTGGTCATCGAGCAGTGCCAATGGGAGAGGGGGCAGGGCAATGAGGGTGGGGCCTGTTGTAAGGGCAATCGGTGGGAGTGGGTGGGGAGGTAGATGGGTCCCACTGCCACTCTGCATAGGGATTGGTGGCAGAGGAAGGGAAGGTGTTGATCAGGACTGGCCATCCAGGTTGTGGCGGGAGGGGGAGGTAGCGGCAGGATTGGAGTTCAGGGAGATCAAGAGTGACAGGCCAGTTGGCGGGGGGTGGGGGGGGGGGTCATTGTCGCATGCCTGGAGAGGTTCAAGAGGCCAGCAACCAGGAGGCTCGGGGGGTGGTGGGGGGCGGGTTTGGTGTCGAAGGAGCAGCAATGCAGGGTTGCGGAAATGGCCAGCAACCTCCGCTCTGACAGATCGGTGCATGTGCAGTGGCTCACTCAGAGCTACGTTGCCGGACTCTTGAACGGGAATGGGGCCGTTCCCTGATTTTCAGCGTGAATCTCGCTGAGGCACTCCACAATACTCAGAGTTTGGGTGATTAATTTTGAAAATCCCACTATAAAAAACCCAGTGGGAGTTATTCCAGTTTTTATGCAAGTCCAGGACTTTGAATAGTTTTGGGAGAATCAGCCCCAGTGACTCTCACACACCTTACCAAACACACCCACACACTCACAACATGGAACTGGATTGAAATGGGAGTTCCAGGAGGAAATTAAACTCGGGAAACATGGAAATAATCAGAAAGCAAGTATGAAGATCAAGAAAACTTATACTCAGGAGGTTACAGGTATTCCTGAGAGCCATTAGTTCAGAGACATGGCAGAATTTTCACGGAATAGACAGAAATTTGTTCAATTCGGTTACTGTTTTTCAGTAAATTCTATATGAATTTCACAGTTATTGTCAGTTATTTAGTGACTATGTGAAGTTTCCCTGAACTGAGGCACAATATATTCCCTCACCTTCAGAAATATCAGCTGGTCTTTTTGCTCCATCCGTTTCTGCAACTTTGAGAGTTTCTCCTCAATAGAATTTAAATTCTCCTGAATCTCTCGAAGGTTTCTCTCCATTGGTTCTAGAATCCTCTCCTCTTCTTCCCTGAGATCTCTGAGTAAACGCTGCTCTTTCTCAGTGAGAATCTGGTGCATTTTAGCAAACTCAGATGTGATGTGGGTCTGCAGACTGCTCGACTGTTCCTACCCAATGAAATGTGAAACATAATTAATGTCCTGCGATAAAGGGAACAAAACTAACCGAGATCCCAGAAAATCAGCACAGGGAGACCTTACCCTAACTTCAGAAATCTTCCCTTTCTGTTTCTGTTCCGTTTCTCGAACTGCCAATGTCTTCTCTGTGAGAGAATCTAAGGAAACTTTCAGCTGATCCTGGGATTGGGAGAGAAAATCACAGAATGAAAGTGTCAGGACAGGAAAATGAGATCAGGTTATTAAATATTTACCCTTTTACCTTGTAGATTTCAACAGCTTCTTTAATCTGCAGAAAGCGGTGCTCTCTGTGTTTCTCCGCAGTCACACAAATCAGACACATCAATTTCTTGTCAGTTTCACAAAACAGCTTCAGTTCTTCCTGGTGTTTCTCACAGTGAAGTTTACTTTCCTTCTCTTTCGGATTCAGCTTTAATTCTCGAGCTTTCTCGGCCAGATTCGCCAAGGACCGACTTTTCCTGAGGTTTTTTTCCTGAAACTCCTCTCTACATTCCGGGCAGGAGTTTATCTCCTTCTTTTCCCAACACTGGGTGATGCAGGAGCGGCAGAAGTTGTGTCCACATTCCAGTACTACCGGATCTGTGAAGAAATCGAGACAAATGGGACAAATTGTCTCCTCGGTCCAACTCTCTGCTTGTTGTCTGGAAGCCATGTTCACCCTCAGCACTTCCTGATTCAAACCAGTTTTAGTTTGAATATTACTGCCTGCTTAAACACCTTCAGTTCTACAATTTCCCGATAAAGTTCAAGACAATACTCCGAGAATTATTGTTCAAAACTATTTACTGTCCTGACCACTTTTTCAGAGACAGAAACAAAACCTTAATATGTTGAAGGGCAAACAGGTTTAGAAAATGGAGGGAGGATTGAACCCTGGTCGCGAGGTTAAGGTCCATGGGGTGTTGGAGGGAGGATTGAACCCTGGCCGCGAGGTTAAGGTCCATGGGGTGTTGGAGGGAGGATTGAACCCTGGTCACGAGGTTAAGGTCCATGGGGTGTTGGCAGTGGAGAATGGAGAATGTATAAATGGGTGGGGACTGAGATTATATCGCCCTCGGCTCCAAACTGAATTCACTGCTAAATAAAAAGCACCTTGGTAAACATTGATAAGAACCATGTACATAATTGCAGCCACTTAATGTTTAACACAAAGAGATAGAAAAGTCAGGGTGTCATTCTGGATCACAGCTCCAGTGAAGCTATTTCCAGGAGTTGTGAGGTTCAACCTTATTTGTGAGAAACCTTTGCATTTATATAGCACCTTTCACAATCTCCTGCGTGTCTGGCATGTAAAACTCCATGAAGTATTTCTGATGTGGAGACACTGTTGTTATAGAGTCATAGTCACAGAGTTTCACTGCACAGAAAGAGGCTCTTTGCCATTGTTTCTGTACCAGCCATCAAACACCTACCTATTCTCATCCCACCTTCCAGCATTTGGTCTGGAGCTTTGGTGTTTCACGTGCTCATCTAAATTACCTCTTAAATATTGTGGGGGTTCCTCCCTCGATCACCCTTTCAGGCAGTGGGTTCTGGATTCCCACCACCCTCTGGGTGAAAATATTTTTCTTCAAATCCCCTCTAAACCTCCTGCCCTTTCCTTAAATCTATTCCCCAAGTTATTGATCCCTCTACTGAGGGGAACGTTTCTTCCTATCTATGTCCATTAATTTTGTACACCTTAATCAGGTCCTCCCTCAGCCTCCCTGCTGTAAGGGAAACAACCCCAGTCTGACCAGCCTCTCTTCAGAGCTGAAATGTTCCATCCCAGGCAGCATCCTGGTGAATCTCCTCTGCACCCTCTCCAGTACAATCACATCCTACCATTAATGTAGTGACCAGAAAAGCTTACAGTATTCTAACTGTGGCCTAAAGATACAGTGTGGTAATATAATCAGGGCCGAGTTTTAAGGCTGATTAAATTGGATATCCTAAATTAAAAACTTGGGCATATTAAAATCAAACACAGTCACACCCCAGGCATGATGAAACTCAAATATACAAAGACACAGGAACATGTCTGGGCCATCAATCTCCCATCAAAGATCATTGTTCTGTACTGGGACCCAGCAGGAGATCATCACACCCCAATGAATTGCACCAGCCTATTGTTAGAAGCCCAGATCAGGCCAGACTTTCTGTCACCTAGAGTTCCTGCAGTTACCTTATCTGGCAACAGGTTACGTGTAAGCCACAGCATGGAAATGGACATCTGGGGGCAGGCCCCAGTGTCCTGTCAGGCAAACCTCAAGAAACCCACTGGGTATTGGGATCCCCACTCCTGGGACCTCACTGGCTGGAAACCAGAGTTGTTTCTGGAAAGGCAGGCAGGCAGGAGGATAAAGGTACACATCTCAGACACACCAGCAGTGAAGACTCACAGAGGAAGGCAACCGTGACCATCCGGAAGACTGACAAGGGAAGGAAGGAAGAAGCTGCCATGGAGACTCACCTTCATGACATCAGAGCAGAGGGACTCAGAGATTCGGGCCTGCAGTTTAATCAAACCATCTTTGCGGGTAGTATACTGGAATCTGGGGTATCCTTTTGTTTTATGTGGGTAATTTAAGGGTTAATAGTGTTATTAATAAACTTATTGAACCTTTACTTTGTCTTTTGTCCATCTTGCAAATAAGAGCATCAGGGTCAAACCTTGGAGTAAGCAAACTGGTCAAAAGTATCTGAGGTTTTACAGGTACAACAACAGCTGTATCATACCCTCCCTGCTCTTATATTCAATATCTCAACTAATAAAGACCACCTATCTACCTGTCCTGTTGCCTTCAGGGATCTTTGGACGTGCGCCCCGTTGTCCCTATGATACTGTACTTCCCAGCATCCTATCATTCGTTGTGTATTCCCTTGCCCTGTTAGTCCTCCCAAAATGCATCACCTCACATTTTTCAGGGTTAAGTTTCATTTGACACTGTTTTGCCCATCTGACCAGCTCTCCATATCAACCTATAATCTAAAGCTTACTTCCATGCTATTTACCACGTTAACATTTTTTGTGTCATCTGTGACTTTATTGATCACACCTCCAAGATTCTTGTCAGGAAAACAGTGGTAGTTTGAAGACGACTTAAAGTAAGGGGTAATTTGGTGTTGCTGTGTAAGGAACGATAAACCTATGGTTAGATTCAGTTTAGACGTAGGGGTTTGGGCAGTTAAACTGTACTTTGATTTTGCTCAAAGAGGTTATGGAATGAAATGTAAATAAATGTTTAGAGTTGAAACAAGTTGTTGCTTAGCAAACAAGGGCATCTTCGGGGTAGGAATGCTTTTTGAATTTAGTTTTAGCTGGATTTAGGAGCTAAGTAATGTGAAAGAAGGCACTTAGTTTTAGAAGGCTAGAGAAGGAACTTCCGTCTCAGCTTTGCTAGTAGGAAAGCCATACCACAGAGCAATGTTTAAGAAGGTAAATGCAGGACACTTAAAGAACAGTCAGTTAAGGAAACTAGAGAAATTAAGAGAAGTTTCCAAGAAGTCTGAAGTTAGAGGAACAAACAGGAACTGCCTTTGGGAACAGCATTGTGTTTATGGAAATAAAAGTCAGACCTGGGAAGAGAAGAGCTGATGAGTTTGGCGACAGACATGCCATATATCTGAAGCATTTCAGAGATTGTATATCCTTATTTCCAATATTTGAAGCAACAGTATTCTGCTGGGGACTGAGTACTTGAGCTTATGTGAATGCACTTAAGACAAAGGAAACCAGGAAGGAGAGATGGAAAACCAGATGTGTGTTCCTTGTTAGAACGTGGAGCGGAAGCTGTGTTTGAAGACGAAACTGGAAAACCTGGAAAGGATTCTTAATGAAAACAGCTGATGGAAGTTACTTGAAAGATTTTAAAATGTTGTTTTTTGGTAATGGAGTTTGGAAACCCTCATATGACTCAATTGGGAGATTGTGAAAGAAATCCATGGAAGATTGGTTGAGTAGTATTGGCCAATTAGTTCATGTGGATTGTTGTTGTTTGAAAACTGTATGCACTTGTGAAGCAAAAGGGGGGAGTAAAGAAATATTGTATTGAATTCAGCTTTTCACGTGTAATAAATAATATTTTCTTGTTAAAACTAATTAGCTGTCCTGTGACTCTGTTCCTCCATGTTTTCAAAAAAAAGTAAAAGTTATGAACCTTTCTGCCTGTGTTCCATTCTGAAATCTTCCTGTCCAGGAGTGACACCAACTGGAATTGGAATAATGTCTAAATCATTAATGTCCATCACAGATAGTAAAGGACAGCACTGGACACAGGCTTTACCCTCCGCCTCCAGCCACTAAGCCAATTTTCAATCTAATTTGCCCTGGTTTCCATGGGCTCTGACCTTCTTGGCTCAGTCTCCCATGCGGGATCTTGTCAAAATTATTGAAGTCCATTTGGCAACAACAACTGCACTGACCTCATCTACACCCCTACCCACTTCCCAGAAAAATTCAATCAAATTTGTTGGATATAATCACTCTTTGGCAAAACCATATTGACTATCCTTAATTAATCCTTGCCTCTCACTGGCCTGTAATAATGTGTTTTTCCATAATTCCCTTCTTGAATAATGATGCCACATGAGATGCCCCCCAGGCCTCTGGCACCATTCCTGTGGAGATGCCAGCTTTGGACTGGGGTAAGCACAGTAAGAGGTCTCCTGACACTTCCTGGTCTATGAGGGGGGGACAGGTGTCATTTTGCAATGCGACAACATGTCCCATCTCCACACTTCATCCACAATTTCACTGAGAGAATCTTTCCCACCTTCAGTCCAGGATTGAATATCGGGAAAACTTGGCGTCGCTGACAATCTGCGGGATTAAAGGTCACCAACAGATCCATCCCATAATTTCACACCGTCTCCCTGCCTCCTGCCAGCTGTAAACTGATGAGTGTGGGTCTCAGTCACAGGTGGAGAGAGAAGTCAGGTTAACATTCCGGGTATAAACCCCGTAACTGGGAACTGAAAGATCAGCAAGGAGCTCTGTAGGGCTGGGAAAGAGAAGCAGGGTGAGAGAAGAAACAAATAGAAGCTCATTGTCGACAGAAACTTACTGGGTGGAATGAGCTGTGAACTGCAGGAACCCGGTGACCTTCCTGCCTGTAATGTTGTTCCCAAGGCAGAAGGTGGCAATAGATCACCGTGTTTGAGATGAATTCAGTGCAAAGCTTCAAAAACAGCCAAATGCTGTTATTAAACTAGAAAATAGAAGGAGCAGTTAAACAAACAAGTGAATTAGTTTAAAATAATCGAGAAACATGAAATTATTGATTTCCTTTTTATTTGTATCTTTATGCAGATTCTGGATCCTTAAATTCTCCACACAGAATTCAAAGGGACTGATTTTGAAATTTCAGCCTCCTGTTCCACATTGACTGACATTTGAGGCATCATGGTAGTACAGTGGTTAGCACTGCTGCCTCACAGCTCCAGGGACCCAGGTTCAATTCTGGTTTTGGGTCACTGCCTGTCTGGAATTTGCACATTCTCCCCATGTCTGCATGGGTTTCCTCTGGATGTTCAAGTTTCTTCCCACAGTCCAAAGATGTGCAACTTAAGTGGATTGGCCATGTCAAATTGCCCTTAGTGTCCAAAGACGTACAGGATATGCGAGATTAGTGGAGTAAATACATGGAGTTAGGGGATAGGGTCTGGGTGGGAGGCTCTGTTGAAGGTTTGAGGCAGACTTGATGGGCCAATTGGCCTTTTCTGCACTGGAGGAATTCGATAATGATGGTTTGCCTGGAAATGACATTAAAATTCACCTTGGTCCTTTAATTTTTACTACTTTGGGTAAGATCCTCAGATGGCCGTGGGAATGAGGGACCCTTTTGGGGGAAGCTTTATAATGTGTAAACCCAGAGAGCCGTGATTCGAATTTTAAAATTACCGGGTGGAGTTTATATCACATTAGCGTAGAAATTCTAGTCCTGCATCTTTCTCTTGTCTCTCAAACTATCTTCTTTCATTCTGCTGTCAACAGAATTATAAAAACACATTCCTGATATCGGTTAAATTTTGCTTTCTGATTTATATTAAATTTAACTCATGTCCACAACTTTCAAATCCATTTCTTATTCTTTCTTCATTGAAGTTTCAGCATTTTATGGTGAAATTTTCTTCAGTTCTGGTTCATTGATTTTTTTCCATTTTTAATCTATTGGGGAAACCCATCTGTCTGATGTAAAGGTTGAGATCAGCGTTTCTTAAAAATGCATCAAATAGAATAATATGAGGAATGTTGTGAGTGCAGCAGAATGAGGCCATTTGGCCCACTGTTTCTCTACCAGCTCTCCAAAAGGAGCATTGCGACTTTGTGCCAATATTCTACCTTTTCCCCGACCCCTGCACATTGTTTCCATTCAAATAATCATGTTCTGCCGTCTTGAATGTACTGATTGAACCTGCCTACACTGCACTTCCCAGGCAGTGCATTGCAGACCCCAATCACTCTGTGTGTGAAAAGACTTTTTTCACACCTCACACTTGCTTCTTCTGCAAATCACTTTAAATCTGGGCCCTCTCTTTGATCCCTTTACAAATAGGAAAAGTTTCTCCCTATTTACTCTGTTCAGCCCCTTCATGATTTTGAACATCTCCATCAAAAATCCTCTTAGCTTTCCTCTCTCCAAAGAGATTGATGCTTCAGAAATAGGTTTGATTATTATTTGATAACTTTCTTCATTATTTATGTGAATATTAAATATTCAACTGCAGGAAATAAGAGCAACATTTCCATCAGCCACTTTATAAAGTTGCTCAGTATTTGTTATTCATTTGTGGGACATGGGTGTTGCTGGCTGGCCAGTATTTATTGCCCATCCCTCGTTGCCTGCTCGGCCATTTCAGAGAACATGTCCAAGTGGAGTCTCAGTTGCTCCAACATTCTCCTAAACAGACAAATACAAACCTGTCACAACAAGTGAGTCGCTGACATTCAGCAGGTTTTATTAAGCAAACATTATGATTCAGGATTGAACAATACTGGTGATAATGATGAAACTTTATTGAATATTAGTGAGATTTGAAACAATATTTGATCATTTACATACATTGAGAATCATATCACACCATTTATGCCTTGAGTAAAAATCACGTTAACATGTGGCTACACATCTGGCCTAAAGCCCTGGCTCATTCTCCAATAGTCTCAGAGTTTCCTACACTGATGTGAGAAGGAGCATTGACTCTATTCAGAACAATTTCTACAAATCAAAACACTTTCATTGACTTATAACCTTCAACTTTATTCTCCAAGTGTAGGATTCACTCAGGATTTGCCTCTATAAACCTTTGAGAATATTTGTTCTCCTGAGGTTGAATCTATTATCAGTACAGGTGTGGAATTGCCAAGGGGCATATTTTACACTTGTCAGTGTGTGCTATCCCTGATGGCCTAATGATTACTGCCACAAGTTCCCTCCTCAAATCTCCTTGAACTAAGACACCAATTCTCTCTAACTCCTTATCATGTTTAATTAAGGTGTCTTATCTACGTTTCCATGGCAATATAGCTCCCTCTGCTTGCTGCTCTGTCTTTATTGTTATATTAGCTGTTATATAGCTGTTGCAATGCAGACTGAGGCCATTCAGATCACTGAGTCCAGGTGGACTCTTTGCACAGCAATCCACTCAGTTTCATTCCCCTATCCACTCCTACATTACTTTGAAATTCAAGGTTTTTAGAGTTTTCCCTTTGGGACGTTTTATTTCCTCAAGTCCTCATCCAAGTTCCTTTTGAAATCATTAATCATCTCAGTTCCACAATCGTCGTGGGCAGCCAGTTCCATGTTATTGCCACTCACTGTAAAAAGACCTTCCTCGTATCTGCATCTCCCTCCCCCCACCCGCCAACCCCCTGCCCCACACTGCATAGCCCCCCATATCTAGCGTTACACTTTAAATTTGTATCTCCGAGTGCTTGAACCAGTAGCTGAAGGGAACAGATTTTCTTTGTGTTGCTAATATAAACCTGTCATAATGCTGCACATGTTTATCAAAGCTTCCCTCAATCTCCTTTCTCCAAACAGAACAACTCCAGCTTCTCCAACTTAACCCTCAGATAGAATGTTGAAGTTGTACAAGACATTGGTAAGGCCACACTTGGAATACTGTGTACAGTTCTGGTCACCCTATTATAGAAAGAATATTATTAAACTAGAAAGAGTGCAGAAAAGATTTACTAGGATGCTAGTGGGACTTGGTGATTTGAGTTATAAGGAAAGACCTGATAGACTGAGACTTTTTTCTCTGGAGCGTAGGACGCTGAGGGGTGACCTTACAGATATCTACAAAATAATGGGGGGCACAGATCAGCTACATAGTCAATATCTTTTCCCAAAGATAGGGGGATTTAAAACTGGAGGGCATAGGTTTAAAGTGAGAGGGGAGAGATACAAAAGTGTCCAGAGGGGCAATTTTTTTCACACAGAGGGTGGTGAGTGTCTGGAACAAGCTGCCAGAGGTAGTAGTAGAGGCGGGTACTATTTTGTCTTTTAAAAGGCATTTAGATAGTTACATGGGTAAGATGTATTTAGAGGGATATTGGCCAACTGTGGGCAATTAGGATTAGCTTAGGGGTTCAAAAAAAAAGCAGTATGGACAAGTTGGGCCGAAGGGCCTGCTTCCATACTGTAAACCTCTTTGATGTCTATGACTCCCAGGTTTTACCTCTGAAACCATTCAGGTAAATCTCTTCTGGCCTCTTTCAAACACATTCCCATCCTTCCAAAAGTGTGGTGGCCAGAACTGGACACAATACTCTAGTTGTGGTGTAAATTCAATTTGATTAGACACATTATTGATTATATTGTATTTACATGTTCCCTCCCCTCTTACTACCCTCCCACTTTGCTCCTGTTTACACAACTGCAAGGCATAACGGTCTATTAGATTACTATAGAGGCAAAATAATACAATTGGAAATATAAAACAACAACTTATATTTTTGTAGCTCACTTAAAATAACAAAGGATGGGATTTTGTGGCCTCACTTGGGCGAGATCAGAAATTCCCGCCTGTGGTCAACGGAGATTTCCATTGTCGGACCCTCGCCTGCACCCATTCCGTGGCAGGTGAGGTGGTAGAGTTCCACCAAAATGTTTCATAGCACTTTATTTCAACATTATAGAACAAAACATAACATTGAACCAGACATGAGGGATCAGGGTACAAGATATATATCCATGTATAGACAGTATTCAGATCGCATAGCCTCTCTATTTTAACAGGTAAGCTTTCAAATTAAACATTTATCCTAATAAACAGCTATATTGTATATCCGGGAAGAATCTCAGATACATTAACATCTTACATACAGAAATAAAAGCAAGGCATCCCATCTGAAAGAGGGGGCCTTACTCACCCAAATATAATGATGGTTGTAAAGCCAGTCAGGATTAGCACCATTCCCAGTTTTCTGTCACTCACTTTGTCAACATCATAGGGGTTGCCCTTGACCACAAATTGAACTGGCCTAGCTATATAAATACTGTGGCTACCACAGCAGGTGAAAGGCTAGGAATCCTGAGCAGAGGAACTCACCTCCCAACTCCTCAAAGCACACATCCGCAGTGAAATTATGGGATGGATACCAATGGACTGATGAAGAAAGGGAAAATAGAGTATGAAAGTAAGAAAGTGGGGAATATAAAAACTGACTGTAAAAGTTTCTATAGACAGGTAAGGAGAGAAAAAAATAACAAAAATGTGGTCAGAAATGGAAGAAATCATGATGGGGTACAAACAAATGGCTGAGGAACTAAATTTGTACTTTGCTTCTGCCTTTACGAAGGAAGACATGAATAACATACCAGAAGTTCTGCTGGGGGTGCCCAGAACTAAGGGGGGGGGGATCATAGTTTTAGGATAAGAGGTAAACATTTTAGAAATGGCTTCATCCAGATAGTGGTTAATGTGTAGAATTCACTGCCAAAACATGATGTGATTTCAAGAAGAAATTAGTTAAAGCTCTTGGGGCTAAAGGATATGGGGGAAGGAAGGATAAGGATAATGAATTTGATAATCAGCCATGGTCAAAATAGCAGAGCATGTTCTGCTCCTGTTTCTAGTTTCTATGTTTCTATTTTTCTACGTTTAACCCCACAGATTGCCAGCGGGGCCGAGTTTTCCCCAGCCTCATTCAGCCCTGGACAGAGAAAGGGAAAGATTGTCTCAGTGAAAGTGTGGGTGAAAGTGTGGAGATGGGACATGTTGTCCGCATTGTAAAATGACACCTGTCCACCCTCATAGTCCAGGAAAACCCCGATCTTCCGGAGATTCTCACTCTGGATGATCAGGGTATTAGAGCGGGAGGAGGGAGCAACATAAAGATTTTTGGTGCTGAGCCACATAGTCCAGTACCCACCCTCAGGGCTGGTATCAATTCTCCCTTTCCTCTCCGCAGACTCTCGGGCCACTCCTATCTCCCAGCCTGTCTTCTCCCCCACCTCCACCTCCCAGTAATGTCTCCCTGATGTGAATCCCTTTGATCCCAGGACACTGACCCAGTAATCAAACCTCCCCGGGGCGTCAGGGAGCGACTGCCATTCGTCTCCGAGTCTCACACTGGTCCGGCCCTCAGACAGGATGAGCCGGGGATTCGCTGTGTTCGGATCCAGAGTCAGAGAGGCTGGAGCTGGGGGAAAGTTAAAATAACACAGTCAGTGATTTAGAGAGCGTGGCAAATCACATGGGGGAATGGGAGAGGGTGGCAGAGAAGAAACAAAGAAGAAAGAAAACTACAGCAGAGGAACAGGCCCCCCAAGCCTGCACCAACTATACTGTCCTGACTGAGCTTAAACCCCCCTACCCTTCCAGGGACATAAGAACATAAGAAATAGGAGCAGGAGTAGGCCATCTAGCCCTTCGAGCCTGCCCCGCCATTCAATAAGATCATGGCTGATCTGTCGTGGCTCAGTTCCACTTTCCCGCCCTCTCCCCATAACCCTTAATCCCCTCTCTTATCAAAAACCCATCAACCCGCTTCTTAAAAATATTTAGCGAGGCAGCCTCCACCACTTCAACGGGCAGAGAATTCCAGAGATTCACCACCCTTTGAATGAAGAAGTTCCTCCTCAACTCCGTTCTAAAACGCCCCCCCCTTTATCTTGAGGCTGTGCCCCCTAGTCCTACTGTCTTTTTTGAGCGGGAAGAGTCTCTCCACCTCTATCCTATCCATCCCATTCATCATCTTATACGTCTCAATGAGATCTCCCCTCATTCTTCTAAACTCCAACTTCTAAATTCTAACCCTCCATTCCCATCTTTTACAGATATTTGTCAAGACGCCTCCTAAAAGGCGCTACCATATCTGCTTCCACTACCTTCTCTGGCAGTGAGTTCCAGGCACCCACTACTCTTTGTGAAAAACTTGCCTCGTACATTTCCTATAAACCTTGCCCCTCACACCTTAAACCTGTGCCCCCTAGTAATTGACTCTTCCAACCTGGGAAAATGCTTCTGACTATCCACTCTGTCCATACCCCTCATAATCTTGGAGACTTTCATCAGGTCGCCCCTCAACCTCTATCATTCCAGTGAGAACAAACCAAGTTTCTCCAAGCTTTCCTCATAGCTAATGCCCTCCATACCAGGCAACATGCTGGTAAATCTTTTCTGCAGCCTCTCCAAAGCCTCCACATCTTTCTGGTAGTGTAGCGACCAGAATTGAACACTATATTCCAAATGCAATGAAAGAGGATGAGAGAATAAGAGGGAGAGGTGGAGTAGGAAAGAGACTGAAGGGTGAAGCGTGGTACAGGGGCAACAGCAGGTCAGAGGGATTGGGAGGGATAGTGGGACTCGGGGAGAGAGAGTCTGGGGAAGGTAAGAGAATAATCACGGAGATGGAGAAATGAGTAAAAGAGCAAGTGAAGGGGTTGAGTCAGAAGAACTCAGCAGTCTGAGAGGGTTAAAGGATTAAGGGTGGGATGAAGGGTAGGAGAAAGGGAGTAAGCACAGAAAGGGGGTATAGACGGTGAGAGACAATGATGGAGGGGTGATAATGGTGGGGGAAAGAATGAAAGAGCTGGAGAGGGCACGGGAAGGGAGAGAGCATGGAGAGAAGAAGATGCAGAATGTGGGAGGGATCGGGGTGAAGAGGGTGAGATGATGAGAGAATGATCTGGTGGGGAGGGGATGAGAAAGAGTGACAGAGCATCGGGGGGGGGGAGTGGGTGCTGGAGTGGTGGGGGTGTCTAGAGGCACATCGGAACATAGAAAATAGGAGTAGAAAGTTTCACAGGCTTCAATACTCTTTGTGAATGTTTCACAAGAGAGAGCAGGAGAGAGAGAGAAAACCAGGGCTGTGTGTGTGTGTGTGTGTGTGTGTGTGTGTGTGTGTGTGTGTGTGTGTGTGTGTGTGTGTGTGTGTGTGTGTGTGTGTAATGGAACGAGAGGGAGCACGAAGGTGGGGAACAAAATCCAGGATTGTAGTGAGGAGGAGAGAGGAAAAACAAAGGTGGAAGAGAGCACAGGAGGGAAAGGTAGGAGAGTGCAGGAGATAGGGGGGTGGGTGCAGGTCAGATTGTGGAGCATGGGATGCACAGAGCAAAATGCAATTTGGAGTGAGGAGAGAGCATGGAGCAGAGGGGATTCAGATCATGAGAAAGGGAGGGATCATGAGAATGGGATGGAGAGTGTGAGGGTTTGAGGAAGAGGGGGAAAATGCAGGAGGAGAGTGGAAAAGGCAGTGTAGGAAGTGGAGAGAAATAGCAGAATGGGGAGAAGGGAGGAAGCACCAGGAAGAGTGGAGAGAAGAGGTGTGGGACAGAGTTTGGGAGGAAAAGTGAAGAGACAGGTGAGAGTGAGATGGTGTGGGTAAGAATAGAAGAACACTGGTCAGGGGTTTAGAGAGTGCAGACAGGACAGGAAGTGAGAGAGAATGAGGAAGAAGGTAAACAGAGAGGAAGAGAGAAAGCGAGAAATGGTTTGGGGAAGGAACATTGAATGTGGAGAACAGGTTTACAGCATGGAAACTGGCCCTTTGGCCCAACTTGTCCATGGCACTCTTTCTATTTAAAACCCCGAAGCTAATCACAATTGCCCACATTTGGCCCATATCCCTCCAAACCCGTCGTATCCATGTAACTGTCTAAATGCTTTTTAAAAGATAAAATTGTACCTGCCTCTACTACTACCTCTGGCAGCTCATTCCAGCAACCAGTAATGAGGACATTTATCGTGGAGTTTGGAATTCCTTTAGTTCCTAAACAACTGGATTTATAATACAGAAGATTAATGTAAGAGTTTTACCAGGGTTAATGGATTTGATCATTTCTTTCCACACTGTGAACTGTAAAGGACCTCTGAACTTTCCAATCAACTGGGAGACGTCATCTCCAGAAAGTACCTGCGATTCCTCACTAATCCTGTAAACAGTAAACAGTTGATGTTATAAATTCTACTTTATTAGAATATTGAGGAAATTAAAGAAATGATCAAGTTATCCCAACATTCTTATATTTCAGCACTTTTTGTATTAGAGAGGATGGGATGAAAGGTGAAATGTTAATCTTGTATCTATAACTGAGTGAAAGATAATTTGGAAATTCAAGGCAGAGAATGGAAACCCCTGTGAATGAAATATGGTGCAGGATGGTGAGAGTTTCATTGCTGGGATATTACATATTGGGGGTTTCCTGGTGCAGTGGGTAGCATCTCTGCCTCTGAGCCACAAGCCCAGGTTTAATTCCCACTCGAGGATTTACTGACCAAGGAAAGTACATTCATAATCCAGGCTGTCAATCATTTCAACTCACACCAATGGCAAGAAGCAAGAATGGGAGAGATTCCTGGATCTGCCTGTGATCAAAATAAAATTGGAACCTCAGTCATCACTATTGAATGCTCCCACCTAGAATATTCCTTTTAAAGATGCATGTTGCCACAGCAACTTGGGCACCTTGGAGAACCAGTCTGCTGGATTGCAGGTGTGGATCTGACTGGTGTTAACACCATAGGGCTGGATCCATGTTCCGGCTGGTATGGATTGAGGACCTGGATCTTCATGCTACCATTGGAGAAGCTGGGGTTTGGAGGTCCCATTGTGTAGAGAGCTCAAGAAGATAGCACATTAAACAGGAGAAAGTATACATTTAACCTACACACTTGCTATTTATAATCAAAGTTGATATAACTCAGACAAAGGATCAAACTATTAAAAGCATGTAAACATCTAAAAATTGGGTGATAGCATAATGTCGGGCATTTGGGGATAGAGTTGAGTTGAATGTTAAGGATTTGGGGATTAGAGTTGAGTTGAATGTTGGGGATTTGGACTTTAGAGTTGAGTTTAAGTTCATGATTTGGGGAAAAGAGTTTATTTGAATGCTGGCGTTTTGGGGATTAGAGTTAAGTTGAATGTTGGGGATTTGAGGAAAAGAATTTATTTGAATGGTGGGGATGTGGAGGTAGAGTTGAGTTGAATGTTGAGGATTTGGGGATTAAAGTTGAGTTGAATGTTGGGAATTTGGGATTTGAGTTGAGTTGAATGTTGAAGATTTGGGGATAGAGTTGAGTTGAATGGTGGGAATTTGGGGATAGAGTTGAGTTGAATGTTGGGAATTTGGGTATTAGGGTTCGGTTGAATGTTGGGGATTTAGGATTAGAGTTCAGTTGAATGTTAAGGATTTGGAGTTAGAATTGAGTTGAATGTTGGTTGTTGATCATTGAAATGGATGACATCGTCACATGTGAGAATACACGGTACATACTCTTGCAACTCGGCCAATGTTGCCTACCTAATACGCTGCAGGAAAGGATGTCCCGAAGCATGGTACATTGGGGATACCATGCAGACGCTACAACAATGGATGAATGAACATCGCTCGACAATCACCGGGCAAGACTGTTCCCTTCCTGTTGGGAAACACTTCAGCGCTCACGAGCTCAGACATGCTCTGTCTGAGGCCAGAACTCTCCATCCACCTGACGAAGGGACAAACACCGAAAGCTTGTGAGTTTACTATCAAATAAATCAGTTGGACTTAAACCTGGTGTTGTCAGACTTCTTACTGAGGGTGGCTTAGCCAGGGGTTAATGACAGGGGGCCACATAGCTGGCGAATGTATTTGTAACTGAGTGTCTCTTCCTAATATATGCGTGAAATTGATATCTGTGTTTGCACCTATTTGGTGATTATAAAAGGGTTGTCATTATGAGTGTTTGGGGATCTTCGATGTTTTTCAGAGGTTACTAGGGGTTCTGTCCCTGGAAAAGTTTGGGAATTCCTGATCAAAGTCATTCATATAGATTTGAAATAGCTGAGGCCTAAGCACTGATCCTGCAGAACTCGACTAGTTGTAGTTTGCCAGCCTGTAAATGACCCTTCTATCTCAGCCCCCTTAGTTAACCAATCCTCTGTCCATACTAATCATCAACCCTAGGACGATGTCTACTCAGAGTCAGGGGTTTCTGCTGTGGGTCATGTCACTGAATAGGCCAATCCTTGACCCTGCACATCCTGGCGCACATGCATGGTGAGATCCAGTGAACAGGGTTTCCTCTCCTTCTCTGCTACTGCTCTGTTTCATCATCAAGGTGTTTGGAAGCAAAGTGCGATACACCTTGGTGGACAGGTTGCCACCATTTTGAATGGCGGGCGGCAAGCCCCTCCCAGTCAGTAACATTAATGCTGCTGTGCTCCACAATAAGATTAGAACATAAGAACATAAGAAATAGGAGCAGGAGTAGGCCATCTCGCCCTTCAAGCCTGCCCTGCCATTCAATAAGATCATGGCTGATCTGAAGTGGATCAGTTCCACTTTCCCGCTTTCTCCCCATAACCCTTAATTCCCCTGTCTATCAAAAACCTACCTACCCGTGTGTTAAATATATTCAGCGAGGTAGCCTCCACCACTTCAACAGGCAGAGAATTCCAGAGATTCACCACCCTTTGAGTGAAGAAGTTCCTCCTCAACTCTGTTCTAAACTGCACCCCCCCTCCTTATCTTGAGGCTGTGCCCTCTAGTCCTGCAGTCCTTTCTGAACAGGAAGAATCTCTCTACCTCTACCCTATCCATCCCTTTCATTATCTTATACATTTCTATAAGATCCCCCCTCATCCTTCTAAACTTCAGCGAGTACAGACCCAGTCTATTTAGTCTCTCTTCATAGTCCAACCCCCTCATCTCCGGTATCAGCCTAGTGAACGTCCTCTGCACTCCATCCAAGGCCAAAATATCCTTCCACAAGTGCGGCGACCAAAACTGCACACAGTACTCCAGCTGCGGCCTCACCAGTACCCTGTACAGTTGCAGCAAGACCTCCCTGCTTTTATATTCTATCCCCCTCGCTATGAAGGCCAGCATCCCATTCGCCTTCTTGATCACCTGCTGCACCTGCAGACTGGGTTTTTGCAACTCGTGCACAAGGACCCCCAGATCCCTCTGCACCGTCGCATGCTGCAGCTTTTCTCCCTTTAAATAGTAATGCCTCCTACCATTATTTCTGCCAAAGTGGATAACCTCACACTTGCTAACATTATACTCCATCTGCCAGGTCCTCACCCACTCGCTCAGCCTATCCAGATCCCTCTGCAGACTTTCCACACCCTCCGCACAGTTTGCTTTTCCACTCATCTTCGTGTCATTAAATGTCTTTGAAATGTTTTCTATTGTTCCTTCTCTGACCATTTGAGTGTTGAACAGAGCTTAGCAGGGGGGACACATTTTCACCATACGCACACAGTAGCCAATCCATTTCGGTTGATTTTGTCAGAGTTTTATCCAAATTCTTGTGCAGTTTGCTGTGAAAGAGAGATTGGGGTTTGTCTGATGGTCGTCCAGTGGAATCTCGGGAATGTGGTGGATACGTTGCTGGAGGGACTTGCTCCTATCTGACACACAGTCCAAGTCTCACTGCTGTACACTGGTCACAATTATTACACACTACTGTAGTGACTGGTGGATATCCTTGTTAAACACTCGCTGCTGTGGTTTATAGATGGCTGAGCTGGGGGAGCTGATCCAGTTTTGGATATCCCCCCCATCAATGATGGTATTTGAGAGAGATAATTGCCAAGGTATAGGAGGTGCTCCAAATATTTGATGCTAATTTCTCACCCCCCAATCCCAACTATCTGCCATAGATACTGAACATGAGTATCTCATCTCCAGCAGTGAATGAAACATCTTTTGGAGTGACTTTGGAAATCCAAGTCCTCCACATCTACTGGTTCCCCTTTATTCACCCTGCTTGTTACATCCACAAAAATTTCTAATAAATTTGACAAACTGATGAGTGATTAAAATTGGGGAAACTCGAGGTGCCTCAATTAAAGGAGTGCAGAGATCTCTGTGGGTTACAGGGCTGGAGGAGAGTACAGAGATAGAATGGCATGGTGGCACAGGGGTTAGCACTGCTGCCACACCGTGCCAGGGACCCGGGTTCAATTCCAGGATTGGGTCACTGTCTGTCTGGAGTTTGGACATTCGCCCCGTATCTATGTGGATTTGCTATGGGTGATCTGGTTTCCTCCCACAGTCACAAAGGTTATGTGGATTGGTCATACTAAATTGCCACTTATTGTTAAAAATATCTTGGTTAGGAGAATTAGCAGGGTAAATAAGAAACGTTACGGTGAGAGGCCGGTGTTGGGCCTGGGTAAGGTAGTCAGTACAAGAGTTGATGGGCCAAATGTCCTCACTGTGCACTGTAGGGATTCTATGAGCCCATCCTATGTGAGGGAGGGATGAGGCCATCGTGGGATTTGAAAACAAGAACAAAAACTTTGAACCAGAGGGATTGGTGGTTTGGGAGCCAATGTAAGTATGTGGAGGGATGGGTGAGGGGTGAAAGAGGTTCAGTAGGAGTTGGGATAGGGGCTGAAGAGTTTTGGACGTGGTGAAGTTTATAGAAAGTGAGAATAGCATTGAGCTAGTCAAATCTGGAGTTAAAGGTGTGGATGAGACCTTCAGTAAGAGGTGAGTCAAGACAGAGATGTGGTTGGGCGATGCTGCAGGGGTCAACAGTGACAGGGTGGAGGTGTGGTGGGAAGATCTGAACAGGGATGAGATCTGGAGTCATGGCTGGTCTGTACCTCATTGGCTGCTGGACTAGATCCCTAAGGAGAAAGAGGCAGAGAATTGCCATGCAATCAATGATTATTGACCAATGGGTGTGCTGCCTCTAATTGCTCCCATTCAGAGGAAAATATCCAGAATGAAATAGTTAACCGAGCTTCCCTGAGGATTTTCCAGAACATCCCATGGTCATTGCACCCCCAGTAGTGTGTTCTGATTCCCCATTATTGTGGTCTGATTTCCAAATAAAATCAGAAATAAAACAGATTCAGAATGAGAAAATCCTTTAAAGGCCCCCTTCTTTCACTGCCACTGGGTCAAAATCCTGTAACTCTCTCCCTAACAGCTCTGTGGATGTATCTAGACCACATCAACTGCAACAGTTCAAGATGGCGGCTCACCACCACCTTCTGAAGGACAACTAGTTGTGGGCCTAGTCAGTGAGGCCCACTTCACTTGAATGTATTAAAAAAGTAACATCCTTGGACAATAGGGGGCATTTTAGCATGGCCAATCCACCCAACCTGCATACCTTTGTGAGTGTGGGAAAAAACACATGCAGACACAGGGAGAAAATGGGATTAGCACAACGTTAATGGTAGTTATTGTCGGTGCACACTCAGTGGGTTGAAGGGCTTTTTCTGCGCTGTACAACTCTATGACTCTGTATTGGCATTTATTACAAGAGGATTTGAGTACATTGGAGTAAAGATGTCTTACTGCAATTAACGAGTTTCACAATACCAGGTTAACGTCCAACAAATTTATTTGGAATCATGAACTTTCGGATCACTGTTCTTTCCTCAACTGAGGAAGGAGCAATGCTCCAAAAACTCGTGATTCCAAATTAACCTGTTGGGCATCAACCTGGTTTTGTGAGACTTCTTACTGTGCCTACCCTTGTCCAATGCCAGCATCTCCACATTGCTGCGATTATACAGAGACTGCAGCGGGAGTACTGTGTGCAGTTTTAGTCTTTTTTACCTAAGGAAAGATATACTTACTATGGAGGGATTCCTGGGATGGAGAGGTTATGAGAAAAGATAAACAGACAGGGCCTTTGTTCTCTGGAGTTCAGGAGAATGAGATTCTGAGATGGCGGATGTGGAGAGCATGTTTCCTTTTGTTGGAGAATCTAACACTAGGGGTCACTGTTTGTTCACTTAAGGCAGAAATGAGTGCATTTCTCGCAGAATCTCTGGGACTCTTCCTCAAAAGGCACTGGAAGCACAGTCTTCGAATATTTTAAAGACAGATCTAGATAGATTCTTGATGAACAAGGGGAGTGAAAGATCTTTGGAGTTGGGGGACATTAAGTCAGATCAGCCAGGATCTTATTGAATGGCAGAGCAGGCTCGAGGGACTGGGGGGGGGTCTACTCCTGCTCCTAGTTCATACATTCAAACATATAAAATTCTTACAGGGCTTGGCAGAGTAAAAACAGGAAGGAAGTTTCCCTGTTTGGGTGTCTCAGACCAGGGAAGATAGTTTCAAAATAAAGGGAAGATCATTGGGAACTGAGATGAGGAGGAATGTCTTCATTCAGAGGGTGGTCAATATTTGGAATTACTTGATTTGATTTATTATTGTCACATGTATTGGGGTACAGTGAGAAGTATTGTTTCTTGCACTTTATACAGACAATGCATACCATTCATTTGAGTACATAGGGGAGAAGGAAAGAAGAGGGTGCAGAATGTAGTGTTACAATCATAGATAGGGTTTAGAGACAGGTCAACTTTATATAAGGTAGGTCCATTCAAAAACCTGATGGCAGCAGGGAAGAAGCTGTTCTTGAGTCAGCTGATACGTGATCTCAGATTTTGTATCTTTTTCCCGACAGAAGAAGATGGAAGAGAGAATGTCCGGGGTGCATAGGGTCCTTAATTATGCTGGCTGCTTTTCTGAGGCAGCAGGAAGTATAGACTCAATGAATGGGAGGCTGGTTTGCCTGATGAACTGGGCTATATTCACAAAGCTTTGTAGTTTCTTATGGTTTTGGGCACAGCAGGAGCCATACCAAGCTGTGACACAACCAGAAAGAATGCTTTCTATGGTGCATTTGTAAAAGTTGGTGAGAGTTGTAGTGGATGTGCCAAATTTTCTTAGCCTCCGGTGAGCTTTCTTAATTATAGCATCCGCGTGGATGGACCCGGACTGGTTGCCCCAGAGGCTGTGGAGGCTCAGTCATTGAGTATGTTCAAGGCTGAGGTTGATAGATTTTGACAGATTAATAACATTAATGGATACGGGGAAAATGGTGGAAATTTGTTTCAGCCATAATCTGATAGAATGGAGGAGTGGGCTCGAAGGCCTGAATGGCCTAATCCTACTCCTATAATCCTATAAGACCACACCCATAAATCCATACTATAATGTCACTCTTATCCATGGAATCCCTACAGTACAGAAGGAGGCCATTTGGCCCATCGACTCTGCATTGACCCTCCGAAGGAGCACTCTACCCAGATCTAATCCCCACCCTAACCCCGTAACACTGCACATTGATCACAACCAATCCCCCTAACCTACACATCGCCGGATATGAAAGCAGAATTTAGCATCTAACCTGCACATCTTTCGGATTGTGGGAGGAAACTGGAGGACCCGGAGGAAACCCATGCAGACATGGGGAGAATGTGCAGGCTCCGCACAGACAGTGACCCAGCTAGGAATCAAACCCAGGTCCCTGGCACTGTGAGGCAGCAGTGCTAACCACATCCACTCCATAAAATCATTCCTTTCAATTCATCCCATAATCTCAGCCCAAAAAGACTATTTGTATGGGTCCGATATACAAGATCACTCCTTAACAGATCCTCTCGATCTGTCTGCCTCGCTTCCCTGACATTCGATTTGATTTGATTTAACATTGTCACATATATTAATATACAATGAAAAATATTGTTTCTCACGCACTATACAAAGCATACCATTCATAGAGAAGGAAATGAGAGTACAAAATGTAGTGTTACAGTTATAGCCAGGGTGTAGAGAAAGATCAACTTAATGCGAGACAGGTCCATTCAAAAGTCTGAGGGCAGCAGGGAAGAAGCTGTTCTTGAGTCGGTTGGGACGTGATCTCAGACTTTTGTATCTTTTTCCTGATGGATGAAGGTGGAAGAGAGAATGTCTGGGGTGCATGGGGTCCTTAATTACGCTGGCTGCTTTTCTGAGGCAGCTGGAAGTGTAGACAGTGTCAATGGATGGGAGGGTGGTTTGCATGATGGACTGGGCTACGTTCGCAACCCTTTGTAGTTACTTGCAGTCTTGGTCAGAGCAGGAACCATACAAAGCTGTGATATATCCGGAAAGTGTGCTTCCTGTGGTGCATTTGTGAAAGTCTGCTGCAGTGCAAATTCAGATCTTATTAGGGGAGAGATCAGTCTTCTCTCTCTATCTTCTGGGGGGAGTCTTTCTCTCTATCTCTCTGGGGGAGTCTTTCTCTCTCCCAGTGTAATTTTTAGAAACAGCTACTCTGAGGTACATCAGCCCATTCTCTCTCTCTCTCTCCCCCCCCCCCAAAATAAACTCCGGCTCCAAGGGGGAGTCTCTCCCTGTAAACTCAGACCCTGTCCTACCCTGACCTGAAGAAGGTCAGTCCTCTCTCTCCTCCTTTCTCCCCCCCCCAAAATAAACTCCAGCTCCAGGGGGGAGTCTCTCCCTGTAAACTCAGACCCTGTCCTACCCTGAACTTGAAGGAGGTCCAAGTCCTCTCTCTCCTCCTTTCCCTCACTCTCCCAACCCCCCCAGTGAAATTGACCTCATTGTCAATGTCAGTCCGCTCCCTTTAAAGTACCATCTCCTACCGGTGGAGCGAATCACAGCAGTTCTCGGCCGACGCTTAAAATGACTTTAATATTGAAAGTGAAACTTACATTTGGGGCGATGTCCGCTCGCTGGTTTGGACGGGAGGCCTGAGAGTGGGGAAAATGTGGTGAAAAAAGGGGGTAAATACATGTCTTAGCCAGGCGGAAGAAGCAATCGGGGTAAGTTCAGAATCTCCTTTCAAGATATTGTAATGCAGAAAGCCAGTCTGCCAGAGATCCACAAAGAAACTCAATAGATCAGTTCCTCATTTCCGGGGTCTGGCCCACTCGGTTTAGTATAATTTTTGATCCAGTTATTATTTATTCCCTGGGGTTTATTTGCCGCCCCTGTCTGACTCCGGGTGTCATTGAGAAGCTGCCGAGTCCCGGAATGGATTGTGTCAATTTCCAAATTGGATACATTGTGGCGCGCCTCTCTTTCCTTTCCTGTCTCTCTCTCTCTCTGCTCCTATCTCGATGTTACAAACACGAATTTCATTCTTATCACATCTTCTCGGACACTGTGGACAATTTGGACAGCTTTTAAACCTCATGTGAGCTCCCCCCACCCCAATAAACCCGACCTCGCCCCAAACTGCTGCCCCCACCCTGTCTCCTCCTCCATTCCTCCCACGGTCTCTGTGCCCCTTCACTCCTGCCCTCTCAGGGTGTATACCCTGAGCTCGCCCCAACCCCAAGGATGGTGGCCTTGCCTTCATCTGCTAAGCCCTAAATTCTGTATCCCCTCTTTCAACCGCCTCCTTCCCCGATACACAAAGTGTTCCCTAAAATTTATCTCACTAAATGGGGAGGAAGGGAGGGGTGGAACTCCCCCTCCAGTGTCCTGGGACATTATTCATCCCTCAGCCAGCATCATCAAAGACAGATTTATCTGGCTGTGGTAGCACTGCTGTTTGTGGGATCTTGCTGTGCCCCTCCATGGGCTGCTCTCTCTGTTGAAATATGATGGGGTCCGATCCCACCCTCAGAGACCTGAGCGCACATTCTGCACGGCAGGAGTGTGACACTGTCAGAGGTGCCATCTTTCTGAGGAAGTGGGAAACTGAACCTCCCGACTCCCAACATTCACCTCCCCCCAAACCCCAGTTGGATGAGTACGATCCCTAAAGTCATGATTTTGAAGGGGAGTCATCCCCAGTAAGCAAAACAGAAAATGCTGGATAGACACAGCAGGTAAGGCCGCATCTGTGGAGAGAGAAACAGAGTTAACATTTTGATTCCAATGTGATTCTTCTGCAGAAGAGTCAAAATGTGAAATTTGTATCTTTCTATACAGATGCTGCCAGGCCTGACTTTATCCAGCATTTTCTGTTTTTACTTCAGATCTCCAGCATCCACAAGTCATTTGCATTTATTGTAGTTATTCCCTGATCAATTTTTATCCCTCAGTCAACATTGCAAACAAAAGGGGCAGATTATTGGGTTATCTGTTCTGTTTGGGGTGCGAACAGACAAAATAGGAGCAGAATCATAGAAACCCTATAGTGCAGAAGGAAGCCATTCGGCCCATCGAGTCTGCACTGACAACAATCCCACCCGGGCCCTATTCCCATAACCCCACGTATTTACCCTGCTACTCCCTCTAACCTAAACGTCTCGGGATACTAACGGACAATTTTAGCACGGCCAATCACCCTAACTCGCACATCTTTGGACTGCGGGAGGAAACCGGAGCGTTTGGAGGAAACCCACGCAAACACGAGGAGAATGTGCAAAATCCACACAGACAGTGACCCGAGCCGGGAATTGAACCCAGGTCCTTGGAGCTGCGAAGCAGCAGTGCTAACCACTGTGCTACCCAGAAGTAGGCCATTACGGCCCCTCGAACCTACTCCAGTTAATAAGATCATGGGTGATTTGTCTGTTTTTAGAATTCACACCTACCACTGATACACCTTTGATTCCATCCCCTGACAAGAATAAGTCTCCCCATCTTAAAAATATTCAATGACCCACCTTCCTCCACCTTCTGAGGCAGAGAGTTCCAATGTTACACGACCACCAGAGGAAAAATATTCTCCACATCTCCGCCTTCTAATTTTAAAATAGTTCTCCATGGTTCTGGACCCCTCACAAGGGGGGACATCCTTTCCAAGTCCACCTTGGTGAGACTGTTCAGGATTTTATAGACTTCAATCAAATCACTCCTCACTCTTCTAAACTCCATTGGAAATCAGCCCAGTTTGTCCAGCCTTTCCTCATAAGGCAACCCACTTGTTGTTTGGAGCTTGCATCTGTGTTCCTGACCTTACAACAGTGATGGCACCTGAAAAGTGCTTAATTGGCAGTAAAAACACTTTGGGGAAATCATGAGGCTGTGAAGGCTGCTTTAGAAGCAGGAATCATTCCCACACTGAGAATGGGGGGGGGTTCCTCTCAGTAACTGAGGGTTGGGGTGAGTAAGCATGAACTGACTTTACAAAATGGAAATGAAATATTTACATAATAAGAACATAAGAAATAGGAGCAGGAGTAGGCCATCTAGCCCTTCGAGCCTGCCCCGCCATTCAATAAGATCATGGCTGATCTGTCGTGGCTCAGTTCCACTTTCCCGCCCTCTCCCCATAACCCTTAATCCCCTCGCTTATCAAAAACCCATCAACCCGCGTCTTAAAAATATTTAGCGAGGCAGCCTCCACCACTTCAACGGGCAGAGAATTCCAGAGATTCACCACCCTTTGAGTGAAGAAGTTCCTCCTCAACTCCGTTCTAAATCGCCCCCCCTTTATCTTGAGGTTGTGCCCCCTAGTCCTACTGTCCTTTCTGAGCGGGAAGAGTCTCTCCACCTCTATCCTATCCATCCCATTCATCATCTTATATGTCTCAATGAGATCTCCCCTCGTTCTTTTAAACTCTAACGAGTACAAGCCTAGTTTATTCAGCCTCTCCTCATAGCTCAACCCCCTCAACTCCGGTATCAGCCTAGTAAACCTCCTCTGCACTCCCTCCAAGGCCAAAATATCCTTGCGTAAGTGTGGCGACCAAAACTGCACACAGTACTCCAGCTGCGGCCTCACCAATGCCCTATACAGCTGCAGCAAGACCTCCCTACTTTTATATTCAATCCCCCTCGCTATGAAGGCCAGCATCCCATTCGCCTTCCTGACCACCTGCTGCACCTGCAAGCTGGGCTTTTGCAACTCATGCACAAGGACCCCGAGGTCCCTCTGCACAATGGCAACGAATATAACACACTGTGTAGGAGCTCCTGAGACAGCACCTTCCAAACCCGTGGCCACTATCATCCGGAGAGGCGAGGGCAGCAGATATCTGGGAATACCACCACCTGGAAGTTCTCCTCCAAGACACTCACCATCCTGACTTGGAAATGTATCGGTGTTCCTTCACTGTCACTGGGTCAAAATCCTGGAATTCCCTCCCTAACGGCACTCTCGTTGTACCTACACCCCAGGGACTGCAGTGGTTCAAGAAGGCAATTCACCACCAGTTTCTCAAGGGGCAATTACTTTTTAAAGTCTATTTATTAGCATCACAAGTAGGTTTACATTAACACTGCAATGGAGTTATTGTGAAAATCCCCTCCAGGAGGAGTAATACATGCTGACCTAGCCACTGATGCCCACATCCTCAGGATAAATAAATAAAACTAATAAATCCAGTTGGGTATTCAGGAGAAACTTACCCAGCGAGATGTGAGAACTTGGAACCTGCTTTAACAGGGTGTCGTTGAGGAAAATTGCATGGATGAAGGTGAATTTGGATTAGCGTGTGAGGGAGAGAGGAAGAGGATGGGATAAAATAAAACAGGAGGGTCACAGTGAGCACAAATCCCAGCCACAAACTGTCGGGCTGAATTGCCTTATTCTGTACTGTCACTTAGATATGATCCCAAGGAGCGTTGAACCCTAATGGAGGCTTCTTATCTTTCAGGGCTTACACGGACGGGCTTCGGAGTTTCACTGAGAATGTCTGGGTGGAAGAGTCTTTGGGCCCTGTCTCTGATTCTCCTCTCTCATTCTACACTGACAGGTGAGAGACAGCACTGCTGGAATACCTCCGCCCCCTCGCTCAGGCAGGAGGATTATGTTTGGAGAAAGAGTGGGGGGAAGGGATGGAGTTTAATTATCTCAGAGACCTGGTGACAGCTGTTCTAGAGAGAGCTGGCATGGGCCCAGTGGGCAGAATGGCCTCTCCCTGGTGACTCTCTGATGTGGAGATGCTGGTGTTGGACTGGGGTGAGCAAGACGAGAGGTCACACGACACCAGGTCCAACAGGTTTATTTGGGAGCACGAGCTTTCGGAGCATCGCCCCTTCATCAGGCAAATAAACCTGTTGGACTTTAACCTGGTGTTGTGAGACGACTTACTGTCAAAGGATAAGTACAGACAGTGTAGGCCAGCTGAATAGTTTTGTAAGTAACTACGAGTGCTAATAGACAGATGCAAGCAGTTAAGTACAATCAGTATGTGTAAAGTGTCAACAGGCTGCTAACAAGTGAAGGGATGACCTAAGAACTGATAATCAAAGGAGAAAATGCTGGAAAATCTCAGCAGGCTTGGCAGCATCTGTCAGGATGATGTTTGGAGTCCTTTGTCAAAGAACTAATATTCTAAGGCAAAGAGATAATTACAATCAGAGAGTGAGATGGTGCTAAACACTGCAAACTCATTCAGGCAGAGAGAGATCATCACCCATAATCAAGGTGCATGGTGTCAAAACTGCACAGACAGGGAAATTTTTCCGCCACAGAACTGTATGGTGGGGTTACGTGGTTGCGCAACGTGAACCCCAGATCATGGTTAAGTCCTCATGTGTGCAGAACTTGGCTATCAGTTTCTGCTCGGCGATTCTGCGTTGCCCTGTGTCTCAAGGGCTGCCTTGGAGAAGGCTCACTCAAAGACCGGAGGCTGAATGTTCGTGACCACTGAAGTGTTTCCCGATTGGGAGGGAACAGCCCTGCCGGGCGATTGTGGAGCGGTGGCCGTTCGTTCATTGTCGTAGCATCTGCATGGTCTCGCCAATGTACCATGCCCCAGTGCCTCACACAATGCAGGAATGGATGCCCTGGGGCATGGTACATCGGCGAGTCCGTGTTGAGCCAGTAGATGGGCTGAGTGGCCTCCTTCTGCATCCTAACAATTCTGTAATTCTGCAATGGACCCCAGCAAGAATCCTGAAGTGATTGCTCTGCCCCTTCTGACGTTAACCCCCTTCCCCTCCACCCTACACACATCTCATCCTCCCCGCTGCCTCCCTCCCCCCTCCATTCACTGACATATGTCTCCTTTCCCCCCTCAGCGACGTTCCAGATCTCTTGCTTGCAGTATCCCATCGTGGTGGAGGTCAGCGCCACCACCGTGCTCGAATGCCAGCTGATCCCCAAGTTGGAAGTCAAGGATTTTGAGGTGCGCTGGACCAAGGGGAGTGAGCTGGTTCACCTCTTCCGGTTTGGACAGGATGAGAATATGGAGCAAAACGCCAGGTACAAGGACAGGACCCAGCTCTTTGCCAGCGAGTTTCGGAACGGGAACGTCTCCCTGAAGTTGACCAATGTGCAGCTGGAGGACGATGGCGAGTACAAGTGCCTGGTGGACACACCCACCATGGATTACCAGGATGCTAGCATCACCCTGAACGTGGCGAGTGAGTAACCTTTTGATTTGCCTCCCCCGCTGCTGCCCTCGTCTTTGATTGAGGTGTGATTTCCCGAGAGGGCTTTATTTTTCCCCCCCCCTGTACTAAAGGTATCTACGGACAGGCCATTTGGCCCATTGGGTCTCTCCTGGTATTTACGTTGCAGGCCATACCTCCACCCAGCTTCTGTCTGAGCCTGTCAGTATCTTCTAATTCTCTCTCCGTGGTGCATTTTTCCATTAAAGGGACAGGACAGTGCCCCCCCCTCCCCCCCCCCCCAGCTCCCACCACAGATGTTTCTCCCCCCCCCATTTCAACAGCAGCCCAACATGGAAAGGTTACAGGAGTCGCTGAGTGGGGAGGGCTGCCGTTGTTCGGGAGGGGGTGTTGGCAGCTGGAAGTGGAGGTTGGTGGTCGATGGGTATCTTAGTTGAGTGACCACCGGGGAGCCCTGACACAAGCCAATGCAGCCTGGTGGCCATTCGACCATCACACTTGTGCTGTCCCTTGCCAGACCTCTCCAATTCGTCAAATGCAATCCTTTCCTTTCTCCACAGCTCTGTGAATATTTTCCCTTTGGACCACGTGTTCGGCCACTTCCCCTTTGAATGTGAAGATTCATAGAAACCCTACAGTGCAGAAGGAGGCCATTCGGCCCATTGAGTCTGCACCGAATACAATCCCACCCAGGCCCTATTCCTGTAATCCCACATATTTACCCCGCTAATCCCTCTAACAAACACATCCTGGGACACTAAAGGCAATTTAGCATGGCCAATCCTCCTAACCCACACATCTTTGGAGTGATGGAGGAAACCAGACCACCGGAGGAAACCCACGCAGACACGGGGGAAATGTGCAGACTCCACACAGTCGGTGACCCAATCCGGGAATCAAACCCAGGTCCCGGGGCTGTGAGGCAGCAGTGCTAACCACTGGTCTACGGCACAGAAAAAGGCCCTTCGGCCCATCGTGCCTACGCTGGCTAAGACAAACCACGCAACTATTCTACTCCCCGGGGTTTGCCTGTGCCCTTCCGTTCCTTCGCAAATCACCTGAGATTGGTGACCTCCACTCACTGACCCTTTCTCTCACATGGGCAGCACAGTGACACAATGGGCAGCACGGTGGCACAGTGGTTAGCGCTGCTACCTCACAGTGCCAGGGACCCGGGTTCAATTCCGGCCTTGGGTCACTCTCTGCGTGGAGTTTGCACATTCTCCCCGTGCCTGTGTGGGTTTTCTTCAGGTGTCCTGGTTTCCTCCCACAGTCCAAAGATGCGCAGGTTAGGTGGATTATCCCCTTAGTGTCCCAGCTTGTGTATGTTAGGGAGGTAACGGGCTAAATACGGAGGGTTATGGTGATAGGATTTGGGTAAGATGTTGTGCTAGAGATGGGCTGCAATATTCTCCTTGTCCAGTCCACAGGCTCCCTGTTCCCCTTGAAACCTGGGACCGAGCTGCCTCCGGGAGGCACTCTCTCAGCATTTCCTGAACTCCAGTGGGTTTAGGCCCAACCTGCTCGACCTCTCCTCATACAGCAACTTCTTCATCCCAGGGACAAGCTGAGCAAACCTTCTCTGAACCGCTTATAGAACATAGAACACTACAGCACAAACAGGCCCTTCGGCCCACGAGTTGTGCCGATCACATCATCACCCACCAACCTACAGACCTATCTATAACCCTCAATCTCATTAAACCCCATATACTCATCCAGAAGTCTTTTAAAAGACCCCAGCGAGTTCGCCTCCACCACCACTGACGGCAGCCGATTCCATTCACTCACCACCCTCTGAGTGAAAAACTTACCCCTAACATCACTTCTGAACCTCCCTCCCCGCACCTTAAATCTGTGTCCTCTCGTAGCGACCATTTCGACCCGGGGAAATAGCCTCTGAGAGTCCACCCTATCTATTCCTCTCAACATTTTGTAAACTTCTATCAGGTCGCCTCTCAACCTTCGTCTCTCCAGGGAAAAGAGTCCCAGCTCCCTCAACCTAACTTCATAAGGCATGCCTCCCAGTCCAGGCAACATCCTTGTAAATCTCCTCTGTACCCTCTCAATAGCTTCTACATCTTTCCTATAGTGAGGCGACCAGAACTGCGCACAGTACTCTAAATGAGGCCTGACAAGGGTCTTATAAAGTTGCAGCATTACCTCCCGACTCCTAAACTCAATCCCTCGATTAATGAAGGCCAGTACACCATACGCCTTCTTGACCACATCCTCCACCTGCGAGGCCGATTTAAGAGTCCTGTGGACCCGGACCCCAAGATCCTTCTGCTCCTCAACACTACTCAGACTTCTGCCCTTGATAGTGTACTCGTTCATCCCGTTGGTTCTGCCAAAATGGACGACTACACATTTATCTGCGTTGAAGTCCATCTGCCACTTCTCCGCCCAGTCCTGCATCCTATCTATGTCCTGCTGCAACTTTTGCCATCCTTCCAGACCATCCACAACACGACCAACCTTCGTGTCATCAGCGAACTTACTTACCCATCCCTCCACTTCCTCATCCAGGTCATTTATGAAAATGACAAACAACAAGGGTCCCAGAACAGATCCTTGAGGCACTCCGCTGGTGACTGACCTCCATTCAGAAAAAGCCCCATCCACAACCACTCTCTGCCTTCTGCAGGCAAGCCAGTTCTGGATCCACAAGGCCAAAGGCCCTTGGATCCCATGGCCTCTCACCTTCTCAAGAAGTCTTGCATGGGGGACCTTATCAAACGCCTTGCTGAAGTCCATGTACACTACGTCCACGGCACTTCCTTCGTCAATGTGTTCAGTCACATTATCGAAGAACTCAACTAGGCTCGTAAGGCACGACCTGCCCTTGACAAATCCATGCTTCCTGTACAGATGTGCCTCTTTTCAAGCACGGAGCTCGACACAGTAAGCTGGGTGTGGCCTCGCCAACCCCTGGGCTGGTACGGATGTGGCTGTGACTGCCTGCCCCGCGCTCTGTCCTGTAGCCCCTGTCTCCTGCGTGTCACTGCATGATGTTGATATCTGCCCTGAATTGCGTTGTGTAGGTTTGGGGAAAACACCATCGGTTAACCTGGTGAAGTACACTGCGAGTGGGATTCAGCTGCTGTGCGAGTCTGGGAGCTGGTACCCCATGCCGGAGGTGGAGTGGAAGGATAAGGAGGGCAAGAACCTGACACAGCAGGATCCTGTGGCCGTGAAGTCCAAACCCAAATCCATGATCACAGTGAAGACTTACCTGGAGGTGACAAGTAGCTCTGGGAACACATTCAGTTGCAGCATGAAAAGCGAGAGGTTAAAGAGGACAGTCAGCAATGTGTTCTGTGTCCCAGGTCAGTGACAGTCATATATCTCCACATGTGTGCCCGCGAGTCCATGTGTACATGCCCCACCTAAGGAGAAGTTTGTTAAATAAAGAAGGGAGGTGATGCCACACTGGGGAGATGGTGGCCTGCTGATAATTTTCTTTTATTAATTTATGGGACATGGGCATTGCTGGCTGGCCTGCACTTTATTGCCCATCCCTAGTTGTCCTTGATACTGAGTGACTTGCTGGGCCATTTCGGTAATGGCAGTGGTTCTGGAGTCACATGTAGGCCAGACCAGGTAAGGACGGCTTATTTCCTTCACTAAGAGGGCATTAGTGATCATTAATTCCAGATATTTTTGGATTGAATTCAAATTTCAGCATCTGCAGGTTCAAAACTGTCCCTAGAGCATTCGACCCTGGGTCTCGAGATTTCTAATCCAGTGAACTGCCATCTCCCCGTGATCCCCTGCACTCCTCACTGAACCAGGAAGGGTGGCACAGTGCTTAGCACTGCTGCCTCACAGTGCCAGGGACCCAGGTTCGATTCCCGGCTTCGGTAACTGTCTGTGTGCAGTTTGCACATTCTCCCCATGTCTGTGTGGGTTTCCTCCGCGTGCTCCGGTTTCTTCCCACAGTTCGGTTGATTGGCCACGCTAAATTGGCCCTCGTGTCAGGGTAAATGTGTGGGGTTACAGAAATAGGGCTTAGGTGGGATTGTGATCGGTTCAGTCTCAATGGGCCGAACAGTCTCCTTCTGTACTGTTGGGATTCTGTGGAAGTGGGAATGTGGGCTCAGCGAGCTGGTGGCTAAGGAACGTTTGTTGATGCGGCAATCCCTATTCACCAGAGGGTGACAAAGTCAGAGGAGGAGGTTGAGCCTGACTTTGGTCGGTCTTGGTGCTTTTTAATTTTTGAAATGATTTCTTTCCTTTCTGCCCCTCTAGATGAATTCTATCCCAGGACATCCAGTTGGCTTTATGTTTTCCTCCTGATTTTCTTTGGCACCATTGCCCTCATTGTTGGCCTCGTCCTATTCTACAGGAAGCAAAAGAGACATGTTCGAGGTATGAACTCTTTGTCCTGAGGCAGGATAACTGATTATGGGAGGGAGAGCCCCAAAGCCACTTCTATCTAGAAGGACAGAAGATACCTGGTTTCCCCTCCAAGTCACTCACCATCTTGACTTCGCCATTCCTTCACTGTCGCTGGGTCAAAATCCTGGAGCGCTCTCCACTTTTTTTTGATTTGATTTATTATTGTCACATGTATTGACGTACAGTGAAAAATATTGTTTCTTGCTTGCTATACAGACAAAGCATATTGTTTATACAGAAGGGAAGGAGAGAGTGTAGAACAATCTCTCTGTACAGCCCCCCTGTACAACCCCAACGCCAATTTCCCTCTACAGCCCCCTCTCCATGTTACAGTAATGGCCAGGGTGTAGAGAAAGATCAACTTAATGCAAGGTACATCCATTCAAAAATCTGACAGCAGCAGGGAAGAAGCTGTTCTTGAGTCGATTGGTATGTGACCTCAGACTTTTGTATCTTTTCCCCGACAGGAGAAGGTGGAAGGGAGAATGTCTGGGGTGCGTGGGGTCCTTGATTATGCTGGCTGCTTTTCCAAGGCAGTGGGGAGTGTAGATAGTCAGTGGATTGGGGGCTGGTTGTGTGATGGATTGGGCTACATTCACAACCCTTTGTAGTTTCTTGGGCAGAGCAGGAGCCATACCGAGCTGTAATACAACCAGAAAGAATGCTTTCTATGGTGTATCTGTAAAAGTTGGTGAGAGTCTTGGCTGACATGCCAAATTTCCTTAGTCTTCTGAGGAAGTAGAGGCGTTGGACCCTAACAGCACTGTGGATGTACTTACACTTAAGAAGCTCCTCATCACCTTCTCAAGGGGCAACTTGGGCAATAAATGTCAGTTTAACTAGTAGCATCCTGTGAATGAATTTAATTTTCAACAACTGATCCACTAAGAGTTTAGAGTCAAAGTCTTTGTGTGCAGGGAATGGAAAGGGAGAAATACTCAACAGGTCAGACAACAGCTGGGGAGGGAGGAACAGAGTTAACATTTTGGGTCATTGACCCTGCATCTGAATTGGGAGAAAATAAAGGGATTTAAAATCTCCCTGCACAGCCCCCTCCCCCGATCTCCCTGTACAGCCCTCTCCCCGTTTCTCCCGGTACCGTCCCCTCCCCATCGAGCTTTTGAGAGGTTCAGGTTCCGTCCAGATCGTGACTATCTCCCAGGCTGCTGACACTCAGTTAATGTGAAACAGGAGGCTGGCGGATTTTAGCCTCAGTACCCTGCTCTCAGCGCTATCAGGGTTTATAGGGGTGCAGATCAGAAAATGTCTTCAATCTCCACCACTGAAGATTCTCTCTTTTCTCTTTCAGATCTCGCAAAGAGGCCGACAACGAAAGGTAAGAGACAAAGCCTTTTAACTCACCAGCAGTTAGTAATCACGGCAAGTTAGACACTGTCCTTTCCCCTCTCTGGGACTGGGTGGGACAGTGGGTCAGACACTGTCCTTTCCCCTCTCTGGGACTGGGTGGGACAGTGGGTCAGACACTGTCCTTTCCCCTCTCTGGGACTGGGTGGGACAGTGGGTCAGACACTGTCCTTTCCCCTCTCTGGGACTGGGTGGGACAGTGGGTCAGACACTGTCCTTTCCCCCCTCTGGGACTGGGTGGGACAGTGGGTCAGACACTGTCCTTTCCCCCCTCTGGGACTGGGTGGGACAGTGGGTCAGACACTGTCCTTTCCCCCCTCTGGGACTGGGTGGGACAGTGGGTCAGACACTGTCCTTTCCCTCTCTGGGACTGGGTGGGACAGTGGGTCAGACACTGTCCTTTCCACCCCCCTCTGGGACTGGGTGGGATAGTGGGTCAGACACTGTCCTTTCCCCCCTCTGGGACTGGGTGGGACAGTGGGTCAGACACTGTCCTTTCCCCCTCTGGGACTGGGTGGGACAGTGGGTCAGACACTGTCCTTTCCCCCTCTGGGACTGGGTGGGACAGTGGGTCAGACACTGTCCTTTCCCCCTCTGGGACAGGGTGGGACAGTGGGTCAGACACTGTCCTTTCCCCCCTCTGGGACAGGGTGGGTCAGTGGGTCAGACACTGTCCTTTCCCCTCTCTGGGACTGGGTGGGACAGTGGGTCAGACACTGTCCTTTCCCCTCTCTGGGACTGGGTGGGACAGTGGGTCAGACACTGTCCTTTCCCCCTCTGGGACTGGGTGGGACAGACACTGTCCTTTCCCCTGTCTGGGACTGGGTGGGACAGTGGGTCAGACACTGTCCTTTCCCCCTCTCTGGGACTGGGTGGGACAGTGGGTCAGACACTGTCCTTTCCCCTCTCTGGGACTGGGTGGGACAGACACTGTCCTTTCCCCCCTCTGGGACTGGGTGGGACAGTCTGGGTCCCAACAGGAGCTGGCTAAAAACTGGAAATTTCTCTGCTATTGTATCGGGAACAGGAATCTTTGCCTGAATGAATTGCCCACTTAGTGATTTGTGACTTGTTTTCTATTTTAGAACATATACAACATATGGATCTGAACAGTGAGTAACATTTCCAGAATGTTCTAAGGGGAAGCTTGGGGATAGCTGTGACCTGGAACAAGAGCTGTGACCTGCATGCTGATAGATTCGGGGCTGGAAAGTGTGACTCAAACAAAGGACTAGTTTTCTTTCTCTCCTTGTTTGGTTAGCACAGTCGGGCAGGGCTGAACTGTTTCTCTGAGCAGTAACTTTACCGTGGATCTAAAGAGAAAGAGAGGGAGAGAGAAATGGAGCAAGAGCTACAGATAGAGACACAGACAGACAGAGCAAGAGCTTACAGACAGAGAGAAAGACAAATGCCTCAGACAGGCAGGCGGAGAGTCAGTTTGCACAACATTAGTGAGAAGCGAGTGAGTTGATTTGAAACTAATTCTCCGAGCAGGGGTCTCACTGGTTCAGCCGTGGGCCCCGTTACACCTCACCCGCCCACCCCAGCTCCGCCACCTCGCCTCCGCAACTTGAGTTTACCTTAGAACTGTCACCCTCGATGCTGCCTTTTTAGAAAAAAAACATGCTCAAAGTTTACAGAGAGACAGGGGGGAAACTGGGGGCGCCGAGCGGGGTGGGGGGGACGGGACACAGTGAGTCAGATTCTGTGCCGAATTGGGGTGGGGAAGGTATGAGGTGATGGGACTGCAGGGAGGGTCACACAGTGAGGGTGAGGGGTCAGGTGGGCAAGAGGAGGGTCACACAGTGAGGGTGAGGGGTCAGGTGGGCAGGAGGAGGGTCACACAGTGAGGGGGGGGGGTTCAGGTGGGCAGGAGGAGGGTCACACACACAGGGAGGGGGATCAGAATGGTTCCTTGTCTGCTGTAAGATCTCTGTGTGTTAAAGACTTTGGGGAAATGTATTGATACAAACAGTTCCAGCTGGGTTCATCTTAATTTTGTTCTTTTTTTCTTTTCCTTTCAGAGAAGCTCAGCACAGATTTGAGTAAGAACTCGGGGGGGGGAAGGATGATCATAATTTCGGGGGGGTGGGGTGGGGGGTGGGGGTGGGGTGGGGTGTGGGGGGTGGGGGGGGGTGTGGGGTGGGGTGGGGTGGGGGTGGGGTGGGGTGGGGGGTGGGGGGGGTGGGGTGTGGGTGGGGGTGGGGGGGGGTGGGGTGGGGGGGTGGGGTGGGGGGGGTGGGGTTGGGGGTGGGGGCAGGGGAGGGGGGGAGAGGGGTCTGTCGGGGGGGAGGGGTGGGGGGCTGTCGGGGTGGGAGGAGGGGGTGCAGGCGATCAGGCCTGGCTTGCTGGATACGGCACTCACCTCTAAATCCGGAAGGTTCTGGCTTTCAGCCCCACTCCAGAGGCTGACACCTAAATTTAAAGTTTATTTATTCGAGTCACAAGGAAGGCTGACATTAACATTGCAATGAAGTGACTGTGAATTCCGCTGTCGCCACAGTCTGGCGCCTGTTCGGGTCAATGCTCTCAGACCGCATGTCATTCAGAATGTGGGTGGAAACCGGAGCGCCCGGAGGAAACCCATGCAGACACGGGGAGAATGTACAAACAGACATTGACCCAAGCTGGGAATCAAACCCGGGTCCCTAGCGCTGTGAGACAGCAGGGCTAACCTCCGTTCCAGCCAGCGCAGGTACTAAGGGAATGCTACACTGTCAGGAAGGGTGTGTTTGCAATAGGACTGGATTAAAGGGCAGGGGAAGGGGTTCCATTATCCGTCTGGATAACTTTGAAAAGAGGGTTAAATTCTGAGTTCCGGATGAGATATTAATCCGAGGTTCCTCTCTGATGGATGTAAAGAAAGATCCCGTGGCTTTGTTTGGAAGGTGAGCAGGGAAGTGTCCCCCCCACCATTGGTGAACCTGACCACTATTGACCCCTGAACCACCACTGACCCCTGAACCACCACTGACCCCTGAACCACCACTGACTAAAGCAGGTTGTGGAGATGCCAGCGTTGGACTGGGGTAAGCGATGTAAGAAGTCTGACAGGTTAAAGTCCAACCGGTTTATTTGGCAGCACGAGCTTTTGGACTCTCATATAAAGACACAAACTCAATTTACAAAATCATAGTTGGAATGCGAGTCTTTGCAGGTAATCAAGTCTCAAAGGTACCGAGAATGTGAGTGGAGAGAGGGTTAAGCACAGGTTAAAGAGATGTGGATTGTCCCCAGCCAGGACAGGTTGTGAGATTTTGCAAGGCCCAGGCAAGTCGTGTGGGAATTTAACCTGGTGTTGTGAGACTTCTTACAGTAAAGCAGGTTGCCGGAGACATTAGCAGGTTGTTGTTTATGGCAAATTGCTGTGTACAAAATGGCTGCCCTGTTAGAACAGTAACTACAGAGTATTTGCATTGGCTGGAAAAGTGGATTGGGAAATTCCCTATTTCTCCTCCCGCCAGCCTTGTGGATGTCACTGACTTGCTGTAAGCCTATCCATTTGGAGTTGTTTGTCATGTGATCTTTGTGCATGGTGTGCGACTGGTCCAGTAGATGGCAATGGCACACCGTATACGGGCGCCATCTTGTTGTCATGAGGGAAACACTTGGCCCTGGTTCTCAATTTGTAAACCAACTTTCGGTGCATCGGGGAAGGCGGTGGTGTAGTGATATTGTCGTTAGACTAGCAATCCGGAAACCCGGGTTCGAATCCCACCACGGCAGATGGTGAAACTTGAATTCAATTTAAAAAATCTGGAATTAAAAATTTACTGATGAAACCATTGCTCGTCGTAAGGACCCACCCTTATCTGATGTGACTCCAGATCCACAGCAAAGTGGTTGACTCTTAAAAAGCCTTCAAATGCTGACCCAGCCAGTGACGCCCACATTGCAGAAATGAGTAGAGGGTAAAGAGGAATGTAGGAAAGGATGTTTGTGATTCTGCTGATGAATAATTCTGCTGTTTTTCCTTCTTGTCCAGACAATCTCCAGACCGAGCTAGGTAAGAAACCCGAACTGAAATTGGTGTCTTTAGCCTGTCTGCCCTCTCGGGGATGGACTGAAACTCACTCAGCGGAAGACGAGTTTGAGGTTCCTGCGAGCGCCCTGCCCGATGTTAACCCCTCAGCCCACACTGGGGAAACTGGATTGGCTGAATAGCCGGTTGGGCTGTGATCGCACCCTCTCAGTAGCAGAGGGCTAGCAGTCACAGTGCTGGCTGGAGGCTGTGAATGTCGGGGGGCAGTGCAAAAACGAGGATTAAATTATATCCGTGTGCCTGATCCCATTGTAGCCGTTCTCCAAACCCCCACATCACCAGAATGCCACACTTCAGCCTAATCTCCGCCAGGATCAATACTGCAGGAGGTTGGCTGGTTTAATAAAAAAAAATCTAATAATGGCAGCAGGAAGAGGTGAAACTTTGGTTTCAACATTTCTCCTGTTTATTTGATGTCTTGACAAGGTCTGAGACTACTTTGCTAGGCAGAGGGGTGTGTGTGAGTGTGTGTCCATTGTGAGTGAGATCTGTGATATGTGTGTGTGTGTGTACCTGCATATGTGTGTGTGTGTGTGTCCATTGTGCGTGAGAGTCTGTGATGTGTGTGTGTGTGTCGCACTGAGGGAGTGGGTCAGAATGCCACATTACAATACATGGACAAGGAGAAACAGTGGTCGTTCTTCCCCTCTCCTCTTTACACTCCTGAAGTAACCAGTCTGATTGTGTTCAGTATATTGCTGATCCACCTGAGATCCGCAAAACAATCTGAGTGAGGATGAGCCGCGAGGGGTCAAGGATGGGTGTAGAAGAGATATCTCCAGCTGTGGCTGTGAAGTGAGACTGCTCAGCAGGTTGGGAATCTCACACTGAGTGGGGAGAGCACTCTGTCCTGTGATAGCTGTTCACAGCTCCCAAAACACACTCCTTTTTTATTTCAAATCTAGACTGGACTGTTTCAGGAGACTGGGGATGGACAACAAACACCAACCTGCCCCTCTAGTGTATTCTGAGGGTATTTATACTCCACACAAGACTATCCTAGTCTGGTTCCCTTATCCCCCTATTCCTTTATATCTTGTGTCTATCAGGTCTCCCTGTCAATAGACTCAACTTCACCAACTCCCTGTGGCAGTGAGTCCCACTCTCCAGAAGGAAAATCTTCCAATTCGAATTTCTTGTGATGGTTATTTATGCTCCCTCGGTCTGGACTGGCAGAGGTACAGGAGGTGGCCATTCTGCCCCTACCTGCTGCACCATTCACGCCAGATGATGGTGGATCTCCAGTTATCCAACGTCCTTGCACATCCCTTGTTCACCAAGACCTCCGGGATCTCCATCTCACCCACCGGTGGAAACCTCTCCACACCCAGCCTCTCTGACCCTCTGTTAAATTCTTCCATTGGCTTGCCTCTCTTATAAAAGAGCTCCTAACCGGAAGTAGGGAACAAGAATTGGCAATATAGGGATGTCACTGGAGATGGAGATTTCCCTCACCGTTTCTGAAATGGGAAAAAGTCATTTGTATTATATAACCTTATCTTGTAGATTCACACCCCATGGTGATGTCAGTCAATATAAAAACATACTTAATATACATCTGTCTGATAGTCAGCTATGTAAAGGTGTTGCTAACTGATATCTTTTTCCTTTCAGACAAAATTCGCCATCTCTCTAAAACAGGTAGGACCCAAGAATATTGTCTATGCATTCGGAGGATGTCAGCATCGTTGAGGAGTGGAGTGGGGGGGATGGATACGGTGGTGTAGTGGTAGTGATACTGGACTAATAATCCAAAGACCCAGCCTAATTTTCTGGGGCCGTGGGTTCAAATCCCCACCACGGCAGCTGGTGGAATTTAAATGATTAAATCTGGAATAAAGAGTCAGTCATGGTGACCAGTATAAGACGTATCTGATCCACTAATGTCCAAGGAAATCTGCTGTCCTCACCCAGTCTGGCCACATGCCTCAAGACTCTCAGCAATGTGCTTGACCGGTGGATCCAGAACAAGGGGACGCTGTTTTAAAATTAATGCTTGCCCGTTTGGGACAGAGATGAGGAGAATTTGCTTCTCTGAGGGTTCGGCAACTTTGGAACTCAGAACCCAGAAGGAGGTAAGCGGGGCCATTGAGTATTTTAAGGCAAAGGTAGACAGGTTCTTGTTAGGCAAGGGAATCAAAGGTTATCAGGGATAAAGTAAAGTTTATTTATTAGTCACAAGTAGGCTGATATTAACACTGCAATGAAATTGTTGTGAAAATCCCCTAGTCGCCACACTCTGCCACCTGTTCGGGTACACTGAGGGAGAATTTAGCACGGCCAATCCACCTAACCAGCTCGTCTTTCTGACTGTGGGAGGAGACCAGAGCACCCGGAGGAAACCCACGCAGACATGGGGAGAATGTGCAAACTCCTCACAGACGGTGACCCAAGCTGGGAATCAAACCCAGGTCCCTGGTGCTGTGAGGCATCAGTGTTAACCACTGTGGCACCCAACTTATTGAAATTCTCTGAAGAAATTAATCCATATAACATGGATAAGGGGGAACCTGTAGATGTGATATATGTGGATTTCCAAAATTTGATAAGGGGCCACATCAAATTTTAAACACAAAGTAAGAGCTGATGTTGCAGGGTGTAACAGATTAGCATGGATAAAGAGCCGGTTAGCTAACTGGAAGCAGTGACTGGGGATAAATGAGATATTTTGATTTGGCAAGTTGTTCCCAGTGGAGTAGCACAAGGATCAGTGCTGGGCTCTCAAACTGTGTAAGTGACTTGAATGAAGAAACTGAAGGTGTAGTTGCTAAATGTTCTGCTGACACAAAGCAAGGCAGGAAAGTAAGTTACAAAAAGGATGTAGAATTAAAGGCTTGACATATGAGGAGTGTTTGAGGACTTTGAGCTTGTACTCGATGGAATTTAGAAAGATGAGGGGGAAATCTCATTGAAACGTACAGAATTTTGAAAGGCCTAGACAAAGTGGATGTGGGGAAGGTGTTTCCATTAGTAGGAGAGACGAGGATCTGAGGGCACAGCCTCAGAGTAAAGGGACAACCCTTTAGAACAGAGATGAGGAGGAATTTCTTCAGTGAGAGGGTGGTGAGTCTATGGAATTCATTGCCACAGAGGGCTGTGGAGGCCAGGTCATTGAGTGTATTTAAGACAGAGATAGATACGTTCTTGATTGGTGAGGGGATCAAAGGTTACGGGGAAAAGGCAGGAGAATGGGGTTGAGAAACATACCAGCCAGGATTGAATGGCAGAGCAGACGATGGGCCGAATGGCCTAATTCTGGGCAAAGCTTGACTGATGCATTATAATGTAGACTCATCAACTCAGTCAAGAGGATTAAGAAAGCAGCGTTTTATCTAAATGGAGAGCAAATGCAGAACTCTGAGGTACAGAGGGACCTGGGTATCCTGATACATAGATCAGGAAAAGTTAGTCTGCAGATACAGCAGGTGATCAGAAAGCCTTCTGCAGAGTTGTTTCTTGCAAGCAGAATGGTTATTAAAGTATGGACGTTTTGCTAGGCCATTGGTGGGACCACATCTGGAGTACTTTGTACAGTTTTGGCGTTACTCGAGAAAGGATATAGTAGCAGTTCAGGAAATGTTCACTCAACTGATCCCGCAGTGGGAGGGGTATCCCGATGAGGATAAATTGGATAAACTGGGCCTGATTTCTTAAGAGTTGAGAGATGTAAGACCCTGATTACTGTGGAGTACTGGAGTACTGTGTGCAGTTTTGGGCGCCGTATTTACGCAAGGATATTTTGGCCTTGGAGGGAGTGCAGAGGAGGTTTACTAGGCTGATACCGGAGTTGAGGGGGTTGAGCTATGAGGAGAGGCTGAATAAACTGGGCTTGTACTCGTTAGAGTTTAGAAGAATGAGGGGAGATCTCATTGAGACGTATAAGATGATGAATGGGATGGATAGGATAGAGGTGGAGAGACTCTTCCCGCTCAGAAAGGACAGTAGGACTAGGGGGCACAGCCTCAAGATAAAGGGGGGGGCGGTTTAGAACAGAGTTGAGGAGGAACTTCTTCACTCAAAGGGTGGTGAATCTCTGGAATTCTCTGCCCGTTGAAGTGGTGGGGGCTGCCTCGCTAAATATTTTTAAGACGCGGGTTGATGGGTTTTTGATAAGAGAGGGGATTAAGGGTTATGGGGAGAGGGCGGGAATGTGGAACTGAGACACGACAGATCAGCCATGATCTTATTGAATGGCGGGGCAGGCTCGAAGGGCTAATTGGCCTACTCCTGCTCCTATTTCTTATGTTCTTATGTTCTGATGGGATGGATGGGGAGGGCGAAATGGCTTACTCCTCTTAATCCATATGTACGAATGTACATATGGCTAGAGAACGGATTGCTGTCACTGCATCCATCAGAGTAAATCTTCAGAAAGAGTTTCTCTTTTTAGATTTTTGCTAATTACTGAGTATTAAATGTGTATTGAATTATTTGAAGGTAAATTAATCTCGATCTCATTATTCTTTCAGCTCGTCAGAGAATGACTGCTGTTGCAGGTAAGATTTGCAACTGGGAAGTGACTCCGTATTGATTCAGAGTGTGCAGAATCTGCACCATCTTCCAGAATCTCAGCCACAGGAGGAGGCCATTCAGTCCATTCAACTTTGGCTGACTTTTTGAAAGAGATGTTCCACGATTCCCAACCCCCCCCCGGCTAGGATCATAGAACCCCTACAGTGCAGAAGGAGGCCATTTGGCCCATTTTAGCCTTTACCGACAACAGTTCCACCCAGGTATTTACCCTGCTGATTCCCCCGACACTAAGGGACAATTTAGCATCACCAGTCCACCGAACCCGCACGTCTTTGGAGTGTGGGAGGAAACCGGAGCACCCAGAGGAAACCCACGCAGACACGGGGAGAATGTGTAAACTCCACACAGACGGACCCCAGACTAGAATTGAACCCAGGTCCCCGGCACTTCGTTTCCTCCAGTTTTCTTATTTGGTTGCTGTGTTTAGCGAAATAAATTCCTGTTCCCCTCACAGTGCCAAGGATCCGGGTTCAATTCCAGCCTCGGGTGACTTGGTGGCCTGAATAACCTCCTTCTGCTCTGTTCAAACTCTATGATTCATTTTTAACCCGTTATCATCAGTCTGTATCCAGTTGTTACTTTGTCACTGGGTTAATAATCCGGTGACCCAGGATAATGCTGTGGGGGGGGCTTTGAATCCCATCGCCAGCAGATGGTGAAATTTGAATTAAATATAGTTTAATGATGACCGTTATTGATCGATGTAAAACCCCACCCGATTTATGGAAGGAAATCTGCCATCCTTCCCTGGTCTGGCCTACGTGTCACTCCAGAGCCACATCAATGTGGTTGACTCTTAACAAAATCTCTGAAATGTCCGCTCGGTTCAAGGGCAGTCAGGAATGGTCCAGCCAGCGCTGTCCACATCCAGTGAATGAATTTATGGAACATCCGAGCAGGTCTATCCTGAAATTCCCTGGAACTAGGAACCTGCCACTTTAATTCCTTGCTGTTTAGCTATGGTTACCCTGCCCTTTTGCAAAGAATATTCCAACATACACATAGACCGTTCAGCCCAGCTAATACTCATAAGAAACCGTGGCGGACTCACTGTCCCCGTGTGCAGTGGTCCACGTGTGAAATACTTGACCACAGCTCCCTCTCCTTTTTATAACCTTTTTAAACAGAGCTAAACCCTGTCCAGTGCCTGCGGTTAATCCTTTGATTCTGGGTCTGTATTCATTGGAGTTAGAAGGATGAACAGGGACCTTATTGAAGCTTGCAGGATACTGCGAGGCCTGGATAGAGTGGATGTGGAGAAGACGTTTCCACTAGCAGGGAAAAACTAGAAGCAGAGGGCACAACGCAGGCCAAAGGAACGATTCTTTAAAACAGACGAGGCAGAAGTTCTTTAGCCAGAGGGTGGTGAATCTGTGGAACTCTTTGCCTCAGAAGGCTGTGGAGGTCAGGTCATTGAGTGTCTTTAAGACAGAGATAGATAGGCTGTTGATCAATAAGGGGATCAGGGGTTATGGGGAAAAGGCAGGAGAATGGGGATGAGAAAAATATCAGCATTGATTGAATGGCGGAACATACGCAATGAGCTGAGTGGCCTCATTCTGCTCCAATATCTTATGGTCTTTCCCTTTCTTCTTTATTTTTGTAGTTAGTGTCACCTTGGACAATGAGACGGCGCATCCGGGCCTCAAGGTATCCTCCGACCAGACCACAGTGAGCTACACTTCAGGAGATAAGATTTCCACTGACACAGACGGGAGGTTTATTTCCAGGGTCGCCCTGCTGGGCAAGCATGGATACACCTCAGGCAGGCACTTCTGGGCGGTGGAAGTGGAGAGCCATGTCCCCTGGGATGTGGGAATAGCCAGGGAGTCGGTGGACAGGCAGGCTGACCAACCTCTGAACCCTGAAAACGGGTACTGGACCATTGGGTATGATGGGCACAAATACTCAGCAAATGAGACAAACCCTCTGGAAATCTCAGTGAGGGAGAAACTCCAGAGGATCGGGATATACATCAACTATGAAGCTGGACAGGTTCTGTTCTGCGACGCCGCCACCTTTTGCCACCTGCACAGTTTCACCGGCCCCTTCAAGGGGACAATCTACCCCTTCTTCAACCTTCCACAAAGTGGCAAAATTGTCATTTTGCCATCGACCTCCATCAAACAGCTTAATAACTGCACTTGATGTCATTGCTGTGTCATTGTGAGGTGATGATGAGTCAGAGTCACATGACCCCACCAATAGATGCCATTTTGCCCCCAGAGTTGGCTCAAAGCTTTGGGAGTGAACGTTCCTCTCTCTTTTTGGGCAACACTAATCAGAAGGAGCATCAGAAGAAATGAAGGCTGTGAGATATGGGAGTAGAATGAGGCCATTCAGCCCATTGAATCTGCTCTGCTCCGATTCTCAATCCCATTCTCCAGCCTTTTCACCTTTTGATTCCCTCACCAATCAAGAACCTCTGTCTTAAGTATCCTCAATGACCTGACGTCCACAGCCTTCCATACATGCATCACCCTCTGGCTGAAGAACTTCCTCCTCCTCTCAGGGAGAGGGAAGGATTTCTCCCCCTCCCTCTCCCCTTGATGAAGAGAATCCTGCCTTAGCCTGGGCAATTTTTAAAGAGAAGTTTTTTTTTGAGTGTCATGGTATCAGAAAGACCTGTTGACCAAATATGGCCAAATGTCTCTCCAACTTGAAACCTGAGTGTAAAATTCTCATTGACCCTCCAGTGAGGGGGGAAATGTTGCAGTGACTGAATACTCTCCTTCAGATGAGATATTAAACCTTTCTGTGCACCCCCGCTGATCCTGTGATAGTATTACAAAGCAGAACCAGGGGAGTTCCCCGGCTCGCTTGCTGGCCTGCTCTCTTGCAATCTTTCTAATCCAGGTCTCTATCCTTTTGTGACCAATATTGCAGTGAGTTCAATCCTGACAAATGCTGCAGGGAGTGTGGGGGGTGCAGTTTGGGGTCCTGTTCACTATGTACTTCTATGATAACATTCAGAGAATACAGCAGGCTGAGTGGTATCCTCTTCTGCACGAAATTCCAGTTGGGAACATTGCACTAAGTCTGCAGTTAAGGCCTCATATTGCAATTAGAATCAAAGAATAGATTCATAGAATGCCTACGATGCAGAAGAAGCCATTTGGCCCATCGAGTCTGCACCGACCCTCTGTCAGAGTATCTTACCCAGGCCCTCTCCCCCACCCTATCCCTGTAACCATACATTTACCATGGCTAATCCCCCTAAACTACAAGTATTGGGATACTCGGGCAATTTAACATGGCCAATCCTCCTAACCTGCACATCTTTGCACTGTGGGAGGAAACTGAGCATCCAGAGGAAACCCACACAGAAACAAGAAGAACATATATACTCCGCACAGTCACCTGATCAAAGTGGATATGACTTGCAGGCTACAGCTGGAGTCTTCTAGTCTCTGAGTGTCAAATAGACTTATCATCACCTATTCATGGAGACCCCACACCTAAGATTTCTTGTTTAAATGTTGCATGTAATACAATGTCTGTATTTGTGTATTTTTGTGTACGCTTTTTCAAATCACACACTGCTGATGATAGAACTTTGATTGTGACAAATCGCAATTAATCTTTTCTCAATGATTATCCAGCAAACAGAAATGAACATTAGAATTTCTCATTTCTGCCCCTAATTCCTATCCTTATCTCAAAATCCTTGTATCTTGTGTTATTAAATATGTAAGTTAATGGATGCAAATTCCGGGTTATTTTAATTAATGTTTTGAATGTGGGTGCCACTGGCCACACCAGCATTTGTGACCCCTCCCTAATTCCCCCTTGAGAAGGTGGTAGTGAGCTGCCTCCTTGAACCCGCTGCAGTCCACGTGGTGTAGGTACACCCACTGTGCTGTTAGGGTTAGAGCTCCAGGATTTTGACCCAGTGACCCACGGCTGATATATTTTCAAGTTGGTGAGCGAGTTGGAGGGGAAGTTGCAGGTGCTGGTGTGCCCAGGTATCTGCTGCTTTTGTCCTTTTAGATGGAAGTGGTTGAGAGTTTGGAACATGCTGCCTAAGTGAATTAAAAATTAATTTTATTCTGTAAATTGTGTGTGCCTTTTTATATGCTCTGTTTGAGACCAGAACTCTCCACTCACCTCACCAAAGAGGCAAACCCTGAAAGCTTGTGGGTCTACTATCAAATAAACTGGTTGGACTTTAACCTGGTGTTGTGAGGCCTCTTACTAAGTGAATTCCAGCAATAAATCTTTATCACGTCGATCGCGGCCAATCACCTAACCCATAGGTCTTTCCGACTGGGAGCAATCCACACCGACACAGGGAGAATGTGAAAGCTCCACACAGACAGTGACCCAAGGCCAGAATTGAATCTGGGTCCCTGGCACCGTGAGGCAGCAGCGGGTCTAACCACTGCACCACCCATCTGCACACGGGGAACCGAGCAACGTAAAGTACTCCTGAGTCAGAGAACAGATGGGTATTTCCGCAGAGGCCTGATGTGAATCAGTGTCCTGTCTCCCTGGTCCAGGACAAATACATGACCAAAAGCATGTAGGAAAAAATCCGCACCAGGAGCGGCCTGACATGGTACAGACATGATGGGCCAAATGGCCTCCTTTTCTGCCGTAACAATACTGTGATTCTGAGGGGCCAGTGGGAACAGCCAGAAATAATCTTACAGACGGAAGGAGTAGGCCACTCGGCCCCTCGAGTCTGCTGCACCATTCGATAAGATCATGACTGATCTGATTGTGTAACCTCCCGCCCACGCCCGATCGCCTTTCACCCCCCCCCCGCGTTAATCAGTTAATGATTAAAAAGTATTCAAAGACTCTGCTTCCACTGCCTTTTGAGGAAGAAAGTTCCACAGACTCATCACCATTCTCATCTCTGTCTTAACTGGGCAACTCCTCATCTTTAAACAGTGGCCCTCTAATTCTAGATAGGAATATAGAAAGAAGAGTAGGCCATTCAGCCCATTGAGTCTGCTCTGCCTCTCAATACGATCGTTGCTGATTGGACAGTTCCACTCTGCCCCCACACTGGGCAGCATGCACAAATTGGGCCAAAGGGCCTGTTTCCATGCTGTATGACTCTCTCCCTTTTATTGTTAAGCAGGAGTCTCTACCTTAAACATGCTCAATGACTGAGCTTCCACAAACCTCCGTGTCGACAATTCCAAAGATTCACAACCCTTTGTGTGAAGAAATTTCTCCTCACCTCAGTCCTAAGAGACATTGAGTCCGCTGGTTCAGAGTCTGCTGGTTCAGAGTCCGCTGGTTCTAGAGTCCCCCAACCAAGGGAAACTCCTTACCTGCATCGACCCCGTCTATTCCTTGAAGTATTTTGTGAGTTTCATTGAGATCACCTCTCATTCTTCGAAACTCTAGTGAATACAGATCCAGTTTGCCTGATCTCTCTTCATAAGACAGTCCTACTGTCCCTGGGACAAGTCTGGTGAACCTTCGTTGAACTCTTGATGGCAATTATATCCTTTTGGTAAGGTGCACATAGTACCCCAGGTATGGTCTAACCAAGTGTCTATATAATTAAAGCAAGACCTCTACTCAAACCTTCTTGTGATAAAGGCTAACATTCCATTAGCTTGCTGTACCTGCATGTTGGCTTTCAGTGACTTATGGACAAGGACACTCCGACCTCTCTATACATCTACTCTTCCTAATTTCTTACCATTTAGGAAATACTCTGCACATTTGTTCCTTCTGCCAAAGTACATCGCCTCACATTTTTCCATATCTCCCTCTGTCCTGTTCTTCCACATGAGGGAACGTCCTTTCCTCATCCATCCCACTGAAGACCCTTCAGGATTTTCCATGTTTCAATCAAGCAACCTTAGAACTTCTGGCCTCAGAAATGTTGACATTGACACAAACGGTTTGAGGGCACGCTGACAGAGTTTGCGAGAGGTGATGATCTGAGGATTACTCCCCGTGATGACAGGAAGGTCAGCCAGGTTAGTGCAGAGTTGGAGAAATGGTGCAGGAGATAGGGTTTCAGGTTTGTCTGGCACTGCATCCTGGGCAGGATAGTGATCTGTTCACAAGGAATGGGGTTACTTAGAAGAAAAACAAAATTCAACATGTCTGCTGTGGCTCTCACCAATTTTCACATATGCAGCGTAGAAAGCATCCTTTCTGATTATATCGCAGCTTGGTATGGCTCCTGCTCTGCCCAAGACTGCAAGAAACTACAAAGGGTCATGATCGTAGTCCAATCCATCACACAAACCAGCCTCCCGTTCACTGACTCTGTCTACACATCTCACTGCCTCAGAAAAGCAGCCAGCATAATCAAAGACCCCACGCATCCTGGACATTCTTTCTCCCACCTTCTTTCTTTGAGAATAAGATACAGAAGTCTGACGTCACGTGCCAACTCAAGAACAACTTCTTCCCTGCTACAATCAGACTTTTCAATGGATCCACCATACATTAAGCTGATCTTTCTCTAACCCCTAGCTATGACCCTCTCTCGAGCTCCTTTCCCTCTCCCCTACGTACTCTATGTTTTGTTTTTATAGCAGGTGAGAAACAATACTTTTCACTGTGTCCCAGTACACATGACAACAACAAATCAAATCTGGTCAGGGATGGGAGCTACGTCTCTGTGTGGGGAGGCCAGCTAGTGCTACAAGGGGAGGGGCACGAAATGAAGCATCAGAGAAGGCACAAGTAACAGAGAGAACTGAGACAGGGAAATATCATTAGAATAAAGAAGGGTAGAGTCACGAATGATGAAAAACAGTCTAAAGTGACTTTGGACTGTTTGTGTGTTCATGTACAGCGAAATAAGATTTTGATTTGATTTGATTAATTATTGTCACGTATTAGCATACTGTGAAAAGTATTTCTTGCTCGCTATACAAAGCATACTGTTCATTGGGAAGGAAATGAGAGTGCAGAATGTAGCATTACAGTCATTGCTAGGGTGTAGAGAAAGATCAACTTAACGCAAGGTAGGTCCATTCAAAAGCCTGACAGCAGCAGGGAAGAAGATGTTCTTGAGTTGGTTGGGACATGACCTCAGACGTTTGTATCTTTTTCCCAACGGAAGAAGGTGGAAGAGAGAATGTCTGGGGTCCTTAATTATGGTAGTTGCTTTTCCAAGGCAACAGGAAGGGTAGACAGTCAATGGATGGGAGGCTGAGTTGTGTGTTGGATTGGGCTAGAGGGCGGGAATGTGGAACTGAGCCACGACAGATCAGCCATGATCTTATTGAATGGCGGGGCAGGCTCGAAGGGCTAGATGGCCTACTCCTGCTCCTATTTCTTATGTTCTTATGACCTTTTGCAGTTTCTTGCGGTCTTGGTCAGAGCAGGAGCCCATACCAAGCTGTGATAGAACCAGAGAGAATGCTTTCCATGGTGCATCTGTATAAGTTGATGAGAGTCATAGCTGACATGCCATATTTCCTTAGTCTTCTGAGAAAGCAGAAGCTGAGAAAGATGTGAGAGATGGAGGTATAAGACACCACTTGAGATGATCTTTTTTCGGATAATCGATTAAACCAAATTAAGGGAGAAAATAAAAGAGTTAAAGGGATACTGCATGAAAGAAAAGAGATGTCACATGAGAGGACGATAAACGGCATTGCCAGAAACTTTAACAAGGCCAGGAGTGGGAACTTAACCTGACTGTGGTATTCAGGAGAATGGCGGAAGGAGAAGAAGTTGTTTGTGGCAGTTTTGCTCTAGAAATTAGCACGTTAGTAATAGAAAGGGATAATATACTGAGAGATCAAAGACAGAACCTTTCTGGCTGAAATGAAGGAGCAGCAGGAGCACTGCGCGTAAGCTACAAACAGCTGAATAGTGCAAAGGAGACGGCGGACTACATCTACAGACACTTTACAGAAAAATATTAGAATGATGATAACGGAAGACTTCGGAAGATAACGGAAGATAACGGAAGATGATAACGGGGACCTTATTGAAACATATAAGATGATTAGAGGTTTAGACAGGGTGGATAGTGATAGCCTTTTTCCTAGGATGGAGAAAGCTAGCACGAGGGGGCATGGCTTTAAATTAAGGGGGGGTAGTTATAGGACTGATGTCAGGGGTAGGTTCTTTACCCAGAGGGTGGTGAGGGACTGGAATGCCCTGCCAGCTGCAGTTGTAAATGCGCCTAGTTTGGGGGCGTTTAAGAGATCTGTGGATAGATTTATGGACGAAATGGGATTGGTTTAGATTAGTGGGTTAGTGTTGTTTTTTTAAAAGCTGGTCGGCGCAACATCGTGGGCCGAAGGGCCTGTTCTGCGCTGTAATGTTCTATGTTCTATGTTCAAATATAGCTTACAATCCTAGGTTGGTTAGGGCACAGACTGAGGGTGTTTGACCCATTATCCATGCGGACCCTTTGCAAAATCTATCCGTCTGGTATCACTCTCCTGCCTTTTCTCCTCAGGCCTGCAGTTGTTTTCTCTTCAGCTAATGATCCTATTCTCTATCCGGATTGAATCTCCCCCCATCAGCCACTCTCCCCGGTCATTCATTCCAAATCAGAAACACTGGTCCATAACATTATTCTATGGCATCACCTAAATGCTTCTCAAATGTTGTCAGGGTTCTCACCTCATCCACCCTTTGAGTTCCACATTCCCACCACCCTTTGACAAAGGGTCACCTGGACTCAAAACATCAGCTCTTTTCTCTCCTTACAGTTCCTGCTGAGAGTTTACAGTATTTTCTCTTTTGGTCCTAGCACCCTCTAAATCTCCTGCCCACTTACCTTAAATCTATGCTCCCTATTGACCCCGCTATTAAAGGGAAAGGTTTCTCCCGAGCCATCCGATCCATGCCCCTCATAGTCTTGTCCACCTCAGTCAGGTCCCCCCTCAGCCTTCTCTGCTCCAAGGATAACAACCCCAGCCTCTCTTCATAGCTGAAACCCCTTCATCCCAGGCAGTGTCCTGGTGAATCTCCTCTGCACCCTCTCCACTGCATTCACACCCTTCCAATAGTGAGGTGACCAGAACTGCACACAGTTCTCCAGCTGTGGCTTCAGGAGTTTTTAATACAGCTCCATTATAACCTCCCTGCGCTTTTATTCAATGCCTCGGCTAATAAAAGGGGTGGGAATACTTGGGACGTGACTGATACAGATTCCATTTACACAGCTTTGAGACATTTGCAGGCGCTATACAAATGCAGATATTTGCTTTTTTTTCCCCCCTCTTTGGACTCGGGACCAGGGAATCTGTATTAAACCTGATCCAGAAACCTATCTGGATGGAGAGTGTGGTGGGAAGTGTGGCTACAGTGTGTCATAAAAGACCAGTTCGGACCAGCACCACTTTTAATGCGCTTTATTTAGCGAGATTCGATCAAAACGCACAAAAGAGCTGGCAGAGGAGCGATGGGCTGAATGGCCGTGACTACAGCCGAGCACGAGTTTTACATGAAATAACAATACAACAAAAAGCAGGAATGCAATCACCCCGCATGAAACACAAAATGAGAGATTGGAACCATTTTCTGGCTTCTGTCTAAATGTCTATCAAACGTGTTTCCGTCTCCGGGGCGGATGTTTCAAAGTGAAAGTGAGAAAGATTAAGGTTGGGTTTTTTTTTCCTGTATTGCCTGGCCTGTTTCTCCTCCATTCCCCAGCTCAAACAAACCGGCAGGCTGAAGGAGAGAGAGAGAGGGGGAAGAAAGGCGTCTGATGCAGCAACAGGTAAGTGAATGAATGAGAGAGTTACCTGGGACTGTAAGAATTGGTTACATTGGGAAATTACAGCATTCCCGGCTGGGAACCGCAGCCTCCGTGTTCAGGCTGAAGGGCGTGATTCTCTCCACTTCAATAATTGTGTGTTTGTGAAAAAACAAGAGCAGATCAGAGGTTCTGAGGCTCAGAAACATCTCTGGAAACACTCGCCACCACACCCCTGTCCAGCCCAGCCCTGAAACTGACAAGGGGTCACAATCCTGAAACTGAGTCTGTATTTACACTCCCCACCACACCCTCCATCCAGATAGGGTTTCTGGGTGAGGTTTAATACAGGGGTCAGATTCCCTGGTCCCCCTTCCAATGGGGGAAAACAACAAATACCTGCATTTGTACAGCGCCTGCAAATGTCTCAAAGCCTCTGTGTAACCCGGTGAGGGGTTCGAAGTGCAGCCACTGTTGCCAGTCTGACCGCAACAAACTTTCCTATTAACCGATTATCTGACCTATTACAGCTCAGGGAATAAAGCTTAACCCCGGACACACACCCCAAACCCACCACCTCAGCACCCAGTATTATAGAGAGGGGGCCTTTGGTCACCCAGTATTATAGCGAGAGAGAGAGAGCGAGCCAGAGCACCCAGTATTATAGAGAGAGATCCCCAGCACCCAGTATTACAGAGAGAGAGCGCCAGCACCCAGTATTATAGAGAGAGAGAGCGCCAGCACCCAGTATTATAGAGAGAGAGAGCCCCAGCACCCAGTATTATAGAGAGAGAGAGCACCAGCACCCAGTATTATAGAGAGAGAGAGCACCAGCACCCAGTATTATAGAGAGAGAGCACCAGCACCCAGTATTATAGAGAGAGAGATCCCCAGCACCCAGTATTATGGAGAGAGAGATCCCCAGCACCCAGTATTATAGAGAGAGAGATCCCCAGCACCCAGTATTATAGAGAGAGAGATCCCCAGCACCCAGTATTATAGAGAGAGAGATCCCCAGCACCCAGTATTATAGAGAGAGAGATCCCCAGCACCCAGTATTAGAGAGAGAGATCCCCAGCACCCAGTATTATAGAGAGAGAGGACCCCAGCACCCAGTATTATAGAGAGAGAGAGGACCCCAGCACCCAGTATTATAGAGAGAGAGAGGACCCCAGCACCCAGTATTATAGAGAGAGAGAGAGAGAGAGCCCCAGTACCCAGTATTATAGAGAGAGAGAGCCCCAGTACCCAGTATTATAGAGAGAGAGAGCCCCTGTACCCAGTATTATAGAGAGAGAGAGAGAGAGAGCCCCAGCACCCAGTATTATAGAGAGAGAGCCCCAGTACCCAGTATTATAGAGAGAGAGATCCCCAGCACCCAGTATTATAGAGAGAGAAATCCCCAGCACCCAGTATTATAGAGAGAGAGAGCCCCTGTACCCAGTATTATAGAGAGAGAGAGAGAGAGAGAGCCCCAGTACCCAGTATTATAGAGAGAGAGATCCCCAGCACCCAGTATTATAGAGAGAGAGAGAGAGAGATCCCCAGCACCCAGTATTATAGAGAGAGAGCCCCAGTACCCAGTATTATAGAGAGAGAGATCCCCAGCACCCAGTATTATAGAGAGAGAAATCCCCAGCACCCAGTATTATAGAGAGAGAGAGCCCCTGTACCCAGTATTATAGAGAGAGAGAGAGAGAGAGCCCCAGCACCCAGTATTATAGAGAGAGAGATCCCCAGCACCCAGTATTATAGAGAGAGAGCCCCAGTACCCAGTATTATAGAGAGAGAGATCCCCAGCACCCAGTATTATAGAGAGAGAAATCCCCAGCACCCAGTATTATAGAGAGAGAGATCCCCAGCACCCAGTATTATAGAGAGAGAGATCCCCAGCACTCAGTATTATAGAGAGAGAGATCCCCAGCACTCAGTATTATAGAGAGAGAGCCCCAGTACCCAATATTATAGAGAGAGGACCCCAGCACCCAGTATTATAGAGAGAGAGATCCCCAGCACCCAGTATTATAGAGAGAGAGCCCCAGTACCCAGTATTATAGAGAGAGACGACCCCAGCACTCAGTATTATAGAGAGAGAGAGCCCCAGCACCCAGTATTATAGAGAGAGAGATCCCCAGCACCCAGTATTATAGAGAGAGAGATTCCCAGCGCCCAGTATTATAGAGAGATCCCCAGCACCCAGTATTATAGAGAGAGCCCCAGCACCCAGTATTATAGAGAGAGAGAGCCCCAGCACCCAGTATTATAGAGAGAGAGAGCCCCAGCACCCAGTATTATAGAGAGAGAGAGCCCCAGCACCCAGTATTATAGAGAGAGAGAGCCCCAGCACCCAGTATTATAGAGAGAGAGAGCCCCAGCACCCAGTATTATAGAGAGAGAGAGCCCCAGCACCCAGTATTATAGAGAGAGAGAGCCCCAGCACCCAGTATTATAGAGAGAGAGAGCCCCAGCACTCAGTATTATAGAGAGAGAGAGAGAGATCCCCAGCACCCAGTATTATAAAGAGACGACCCCAGCACTCAGTATTATAGAGAGAGAGAGCCCCAGCACCCAGTATGATAGAGAGAGAGATCCCCAGCACTCAGTATTATAGAGAGAGAGAGAGATCCCCAGCACTCAGTATTATAGAGAGAGAGATCCCCAGCACTCAGTATTATATAGAGAGAGAGAGAGATCCCCAGCACCCAGTATTATAGAGAGACGACCCCAGCGCCCAGTATTATAGAGAGAGAGATCCCCAGCACTCAGTATTATAGAGAGAGAGAGAGATCCCCAGCACCCAGTATTATAGAGAGACGACCCCAGCGCCCAGTATTATAGAGAGAGGACCCCAGCACTCAGAATTATAGAGAGAGAGAGCCCCAGGACCCAGTATTATAGAGAGAGGAACCCAACACTCAGTATTATAGAGAGAGAGAGCCCCAGCACGCAGTATTATAGAGAGAGAGCCCCAGCACCCAGTATTATAGAGAGAGAGATCCCCAGTACCCAGTATTATAGAGAGAGAAATCCCCAGCACCCAGTATTATAGAGAGAGAGATCCCCAGCACTCAGTATTATAGAGAGAGAGATCCCCAGCACTCAGTAGTATAGAGAGAGAGATCCCCAGCACCCAGTATTATAGAGAGAGAGCCCCAGTACCCAGTATTATAGAGAGAGAGATCCCCAGCACCCAGTATTATAGAGAGAGAAATCCCCAGCACCCAGTATTATAGAGAGAGAGATCCCCAGCACCCAGTATTATAGAGAGAGAGATCCCCAGCACTCAGTATTATAGAGAGAGAGATCCCCAGCACTCAGTATTATAGAGAGAGAGCCCCAGTACCCAGTATTATAGAGAGAGGACCCCAGCACCCAGTATTATAGAGAGAGAGATCCCCAGCACCCAGTATTATAGAGAGAGAGCCCCAGTACCCAGTATTATAGAGAGAGGACCCCAGCACCCAGTATTATAGAGAGAGAGATCCCCAGCACCCAGTATTATAGAGAGAGAGATTCCCAGCGCCCAGTATTATAGAGAGATCCCCAGCACCCAGTATTATAGAGAGAGCCCCAGCACCCAGTATTATAGAGAGAGAGAGCCCCAGCACCCAGTATTATAGAGAGAGAGAGCCCCAGCACCCAGTATTATAGAGAGAGAGAGCCCCAGCACCCAGTATTATAGAGAGAGAGAGCCCCAGCACCCAGTATTATAGAGAGAGAGAGCCCCAGCACCCAGTATTATAGAGAGAGAGAGCCCCAGCACCCAGTATTATAGAGAGAGAGAGCCCCAGCACCCAGTATTATAGAGAGAGAGAGCCCCAGCACCCAGTATTATAGAGAGAGAGAGCCCCAGCACCCAGTATTATAGAGAGAGAGAGCCCCAGCACTCAGTATTATAGAGAGAGAGAGAGAGATCCCCAGCACCCAGTATTATAAAGAGACGACCCCAGCACTCAGTATTATAGAGAGAGAGAGAGATCCCCAGCACTCAGTATTATAGAGAGAGAGATCCCCAGCACTCAGTATTATATAGAGAGAGAGAGAGATCCCCAGGACCCAGTATTATAGAGAGACGACCCCAGCGCCCAGTATTATAGAGAGAGAGATCCCCAGCACTCAGTATTATAGAGAGAGAGAGAGATCCCCAGCACCCAGTATTATAGAGAGACGACCCCAGCGCCCAGTATTATAGAGAGAGGACCCCAGCACTCAGAATTATAGAGAGAGAGAGCCCCAGGACCCAGTATTATAGAGAGAGGAACCCAACACTCAGTATTATAGAGAGAGAGAGCCCCAGCACCCAGTATTATAGAGAGAGAGCCCCAGCACCCAGTATTATAGAGAGAGAGATCCCCAGTACCCAGTATTATAGAGAGAGAAATCCCCAGCACCCAGTATTATAGAGAGAGAGATCCCCAGCACTCAGTATTATAGAGAGAGAGATCCCCAGCACTCAGTAGTATAGAGAGAGAGATCCCCAGCACTCAGTATTATAGAGAGAGAGCCCCAGTACCCAGTATTATAGAGAGAGGACCCCAGCACCCAGTATTATAGAGAGAGAGATCCCCAGCACCCAGTATTATAGAGAGAGAGCCCCAGCACCCAGTATTATAGAGAGAGATCCCCACCACCCAGTATTATAGAGAGAGAGATTCCCAGCGCCCAGTATTATAGAGAGAGCCCCAGCACCCAGTATTATAGAGAGAGCCCCAGCACCCAGTATTATAGAGAGAGAGAGCCCCAGCACCCAGTATTATAGAGAGAGAGAGCCCCAGCACTCAGTATTATAGAGAGAGAGAGAGATCCCCAGCACCCAGTATTATAAAGAGATGACCCCAGCACTCAGTATTATAGAGAGAGAGAGCCCCAGCACCCAGTATTATAGAGAGAGAGATCCCCAGCACTCAGTATTATAGAGAGAGAGAGAGATCCCCAGCACTCAGTATTATAGAGAGAGAGATCCCCAGCACTCAGTATTATAGAGAGAGAGAGAGATCCCCAGCACCCAGTATTATAGAGAGACGACCCCAGCGCCCAGTATTATAGAGAGAGGACCCCAGCACTCAGAATTATAGAGAGAGAGAGCACCAGGACCCAGTATTATAGAGAGAGGAACCCAACACTCAGTATTATAGAGAGAGAGAGCCCCAGCACCCAGTATTATAGAGAGAGGACCCCAGCACCCAGTATTATAGAGAGAGGGCCTCAGCACCCAGTATTATAGAGAGAGAGATCCCCAGCACCCAGTATTATAGAGAGAGAGATCCCCAGCACCCAGTATTATAGAGAGAGAGATCCCCAGCACCCAGTATTATAGAGAGAGAGATCCCCAGCACCCAGTATTATAGAGAGAGAGATCCCCAGCACCCAGTATTATAGAGAGAGAGATCCCCAGCACCCAGTATTATAGAGAGAGAGATCCCCAGCACCCAGTATTATAGAGAGAGGACCCCAGCACCCAGTATTATAGAGAGAGAGATCCCCAGCACCCAGTATTATAGAGAGAGAGAGCCCCAGCACTCAGTATTATAGAGAGAGAGAGAGCCCCAGCACTCAGTATTATAGAGAGAGAGAGAGCCCCAGCACTCAGTATTATAGAGAGAGAGAGAGCCCCAGCACCCAGTATTATAGAGAGAGGACCCCAGCACCCAGTATTATAGAGAGAGAGAGCCCCAGCACCCAGTATTATAGAGAGAGAGATCCCCAGTACCCAGTATTATAGAGAGAGAGCCCCAGCACCCAGTATTATAGAGAGAGAGATCCCCAGCACCCAGTATTATAGAGAGAGAGAGAGGACCCCAGCACCCAGTATTATAGAGAGAGAGCCCCAGCACCCAGTATTATAGAGAGAGGACCCCAGCACCCAGTATTATAGAGAGAGAGATCCCCAGCACCTAGTATTATAGAGAGAGAGAGATCCCCAGCACCCAGTATTATAGAGAGAGAGATCCCCAGCACCCAGTATTATAGAGAGAGAGATCCCCAGTACTCAGTATTATAGAGAGAGAGATCCCCAGCACCCAGTATTATAGAGAGACGACCCCAGCACTCAGTATTATAGAGAGGGAGAGCCCCAGCACCCAGTATTATAGAGAGAGAGATCCCCAGCACCCAGTATTATAGAGAGAGAGATTCCCAGCGCCCAGTATTATAGAGAGAGATCCCCAGCACCCAGTATTATAGAGAGAGAGATCCCCAGCACCCAGTATTATAGAGAGAGAGAGCCCCAGCACCCAGTATTATAGAGAGAGAGAGAGCCCCAGCACCCAGTATTATAGAGAGAGAGAGAGCCCCAGCACCCAGTATTATAGAGAGATCCCCAGCACCCAGTATTATAGAGAGAGAGAGAGGACCCCAGCACTCAGTATTATAGAGAGAGAAGACCCCAGCAGTCAGTGTTATAGAGAGAGAGAGAGGACCCCAGTACCCAGTATTATAGAGAGAGGACCCCAGCACCCAGTATTATAGAGAGAGAGATCCCCAGCACCCAGTATTATAGAGAGAGAGATCCCCAGCACCCAGTATTATAGAGAGAGAGATCCCCAGCACCCAGTATTATAGAGAGAGAGATCCCCAGCACCCAGTATTATAGAGAGAGAGATCCCCAGCACCCAGTATTATAGAGAGAGAGATCCCCAGCACCCAGTATTATAGAGAGATCCCCAGCACCCAGTATTATAGAGAGAGAGAGCCCCAGCACCCAGTATTATAGAGAGAGGACCCCAGCACCCAGTATTATAGAGAGAGAGATCCCCAGCACCTAGTATTATAGAGAGAGAGAGATCCCCAGCACCCAGTATTATAGAGAGAGAGATCCCCAGCACCCAGTATTAGAGAGAGAGATCCCCAGTACTCAGTATTATAGAGAGAGAGATCCCCAGCACCCAGTATTATAGAGAGACGACCCCAGCACTCAGTATTATAGAGAGAGAGAGCCCCAGCACCCAGTATTATAGAGAGAGAGATCCCCAGCACCCAGTATTATAGAGAGAGAGATTCCCAGCGCCCAGTATTATAGAGAGAGAGATCCCCAGCACCCAGTATTATAGAGAGAGCCCCAGCACCCAGTATTATAGAGAGAGAGATCCCCAGTACCCAGTATTATAGAGAGAGAGCCCCAACACCCAGTATTATAGAGAGGGAGGACCCCAGCACCCAGTATTATAGAGAGAGAGGACCCCAGCACCCAGTATTATAGAGAGAGGACCCCAGCACCCAGTATTATAGAGAGAGATCCCCAGCACCCAGTATTATAGAGAGAGAGATCCCCAGCACCCAGTATTATAGAGAGAGATCCCCAGCACCCAGTATTATAGAGAGAGGACCCCAGCACCCAGTATTATAGAGAGAGAGATCCCCAGCACCCAGTATTATAGAGAGAGAGAGAGCCCCAGCACCCAGTATTATAGAGAGAGAGAGAGCCCCAGCACCCAGTATTATAGAGAGAGAGAGAGCCCCAGCACCCAGTATTATAGAGAGAGAGAGAGCCCCAGCACCCAGTATTATAGAGAGATCCCCAGCACCCAGTATTATAGAGAGAGAGAGAGGACCCCAGCACTCAGTATTATAGAGAGAGAAGACCCCAGCAGTCAGTATTATAGAGAGAGAGAGAGGACCCCAGTACCCAGTATTATAGAGAGAGGATCCCAGCACCCAGTATTATAGAGAGAGAGATCCCCAGCACTCAGTATTATAGAGAGAGAAGACCCCAGCACCCAGTATTATAGAGAGAGCCTATGGTGATGGGGAGTCCAAAGCAGCAGGGGTCAGTACACTAGGTCACAGTTGAGTGGGACTCCTCACCCCAAGTTCATGCTCATCTTCCCACTTTCTCTCCATTTTAGACAGTGGCTGAGAAGGGCAGGAATTCCTGGCGTGCGTCCTGGAAATTTTTCTATAGCAATCTCTTTCTAGTCCAATGAGAAAAGAGATATTGGTGGACAAGGTTCGTAGGAATGAGGTGGGATAAGTGGATCGAGTGTCAAAGAACAGTGAAAATTACAGCGCAGGAACAGACCCTTCAAGCCTGCACGGACCATTCTGTCCGACTGAACTAAAACCCCCTACTCTTCCGCAGGCCACATCCTTCTATTCCCATCCTGTTCATGTGTTTGTTAAGATGCCCCTTAAAAGTCACTACTGTACCTGCTTGCACTACCTCCCCTGGCAGTGAGTTCCAGGCACCCACCACCCTCTGTGTAAAAACCTTGCCTCGTACATCTCCTTTAAATCTTGCCCCTCACACCTTAAATGTAAGCCCTGTAGTCATTGACTCCTTCACCCTGGGAAAAGCTTCTGTCGATCCACTCTGTCCATGCTCCTCATAATCTTGTAGAATTCTATCAGGTCGCCCCTCAGCCTCCATCATCCCAGTGACAACAAACCAAATTTCTCCAACCTCTCCTCATATCTAATGCCCTCCATACCAGGCAAGATACTGGTCAATCTTTTCTGCACCCTCTCCAAAGCCTCCACATCCTTCTGGTAGTGTGGCGACCAGAACTGAACATTATATTCCAAGTGCGGCCTAACTAGAGAGTGGGGGTCAATGGGTGCTATTCGGATTGGCGGTTGGTGACTAGTGGAGTGCCCCAGGGGTCGGTGCTGGGGCCTCAGCTATTTACCATTTATATAGATGATCTGGAGGAGGGAACCGAGTGCAGGGTGTCGAAATTTGCTGATGACACCAAGATTGGTGGAACGGCAAATTGTGCGGAGGGTGTGGAGAGTCTGCAGAAGGATCTAGATAGGCTGGGCGAATGGGCCAGGAACTGGCAAATGGAATTTAATGTTGGCAAGTGCGAGGTGGTCCACTTTGGTAGGAATAATGGTAGGAAGGACTATTACTTACGTGGCGAAAAACTGCAGCAGGCAACGGTGCAGAGGGACCTCGGGGTCCTTGTGCAGGAGTCGCAAAAACCCAGCCTGCAGGTGCAGCAGGTGGTCAGGAAGGCGAATGGGATGTTGGCCTTCATAGCGAGGGGGATTGAATATAAAAGTAGGGAGGTCTTGCTGCAGCTGTGTAGGGCATTGGTGAGGCCGCAGCTGGAGTACTGTGTGCAGTTTTGGTTGCCGCACTTACGCAAGGATATTTTGGCCTTGGAGGGAGTGCAGAGGAGGTTTAATAGGCTGATACTGGAGTTGAGAGGGTTGAGCTATGAGGAGAGGCTGAATAAACTCGGCTTGTACTCGTTAGAGTTTAGAAGAATGAGGGGAGATCTCATTGAGACATATAAGATGATGAATGGGATGGATAGGATAGAGGTGGAGAGACTCTTCCCACTCAGAAAGGACAGTAGGACTAGGGGGCACAGCCTTAAGATAAAGGGGGGGCGGTTTAGAATAGAGTTGAGGAAGAACTTCTTCACTCAAAGGGTGGTGAATCTCTGGAATTCTCTGCCCGTTGAAGTGGTGGAGGCTGCCTCGCTAAATATTTTTAAGATGCGGGTTGATGGGTTCTTGATAAGAGAGGGGATTAAGGGTTATGGGGAGAGGGCGGGAATGTGGAACTGAGCCACGACAGATCAGCCATGATCTTATTGAATGGCGGGGCAGGCTCGAAGGGCTAGATGGCCTACTCCTGCTCCTATTTCTTATGTTCTTATAAAGCTGCAACATGACTTGCCAATTTTTAAACTCAGTGTCCCGGCCGATGAAGGCAGGCATGCCGTATGCCTTCTTGACTGCCTTCTCCACGTGCATTGCCACTTTCAGTGACCTGTGTACCTGTACACCCAGATCCCTTTGCCCATCAATACTTTTAAGGGTTCTGCCATTCACTATGTAATTCTTATCTTTATTAGACCTTCCAAAATGCATTACCTCACATTTGTCCAGATTAAACTCCATCTGCCGTCTCTCTGCCCAAGTCTCCAATCGATCTATATCCTGCTGTATCCTCTGATGATCCTCATTGCTATCCTCAAATCCACCAACCTTTGTGTCATCCGCAAACTTACTAATCAAACCAGTTACATTTTCCTCCAAATCTTTCATATATAATACAAACAGCAAAGGGCCCAGCGCTGATGTCCGAGGATCGGCCACTTGTCACAGCCCTCCATTCAGAAACACACCCTTCCACTGCTGCCCACTGTCTTCTATGAACGAGCCAGTTCTGTATCCATCTTGCCAGTGGGGGAATGTTTGGGGAATAGTGATCATTGCGTTGTGAGCTTTAGGTTTGCTGTGGCAGGGACAAACTGAGGGAAAGCCAACGTCAATCGGGGTAGGAATGGGCGCGGAGCCCTGAAATTAGAGCCATGGATTGTTAAAAAGAACACAATCGGCCATCCCCAAAGAAAACAGAATCCAGGCACAGTCAAGGTATAGATCCCAATAAGGGAAAGGTAAGCAGGACAAATCCAGAGCTGCTTGGATGAAAGAAGAGTTAGAAATTCAGATAAAGAGGGAAAAGTGTGCTTGCGACAGGTTTCAGGTAGAAAATATACTTGAGAACCAAGAGGATTACAGAGAGGAGGTGGAAAAGCACATTGGAGAAATGAGGGGGAGTATGAGAAGAGGCTGGTAATTAGAATCAAAGTATGGAATTCTCCCATCCCACCGGCCATGGGAGTCGGAGCAGGTGGATCATGGAAGTCTCTGGTGGAATTTTGGGATGAACGAGGCTGGAAAGTCCCGCCTATAGACCGGAATTTAACTATCCTGCCTGCCATGGGAATCAGAGCGGGCGGACGATGGAAAGGTCAGTTGACCTCAGATGGTACTTTCCAGACTTGGGGCAAGCGAGGCTGGAAAATCCCGGCCATAGGCTGGAATTTAACTACCCCGCCCGCCACGGGAATCAGAGTGGGTGAGGGGAAAAGATCCGTTGACCTCGGGGCGGGATTTTACGGTTTTGGGACAAACGAGCCCTTCAAACCCTGCCCCTGGAGTTTCCACAGTGTAGAAGGAGGCCATTGGCCCACGCACCAACTCTCCGACACAGTATCTTACCCAGGCCCTCTCCCCACCCTATCTCTGTAACCCCACACGTTTACCCAAATCCCTTAACCTACACGCCTGAGGGCAATTTAGAATGGCCAATCCCCCTAATATACACATCCTGGCACACTAAAGGGCAAGTTAGTGTGGCCAATCCTTCTAAACTATACATCTTTGGACTTTCAAAAATGGCTTTGCATTGTTAATGGCCCAAAAGTGCTTTTAATTTGAAACATAATGCATGAATTATATCATTTTATTATGGACATCAACTCTAAATCAGAAATGAAAAGTTAACCAGGGGCACTTTTTAAAAAGGATATGTTCCTATCTTAATCTAAAGCAATTGTAATATTTTGAATTTATTCCCTCCCAACTGCTTAGAACAATGAACAAGGAGGTCCCAATTTTATCCTATAATTGAACCAGATGAAAACACAGCGTGTTCTGTGGGTTTACTATATAGGAATGGTTTCAAAATGAATATAACTACAGCTTAAAGTTTGTTTATTTGTCACAAGTAGACTTGCATTAACATCGCAATGAAGTTACTGTGAAAATCCTTGCCACAGCCCAGAGCATGTTCCGAATGATGGACTACGCTGCAGGTCTGAAAGTGAAAGCTGGGGGAATTGTGGAGACGTTGGTGATTGTTCAGGAATCACTGGATTCAGGGAGGGGATCAGAGGACTGGAAAGTAGCCAATGTAACTCTGCTGTTTGAGAAGGGAGGGAGACAGCAGACAGGGAATTATAGGCTGGTTAGCCTGACTTCGGTCATTGGCAAGATTTTAGAGTCCATTATTAAAGATGAGATTGCAGGATACTCAGAGGTGCATGAAAAAGTAGGTCTGAGTCAGCTTGGCTTTGTCAAGGGGAGGTCACGTCTGACAAATCTATTAGGGTTCTTTGAGGAGGTAATAAGGAGGTTAAATAAAGGAGAAACAGTGGACGTGATTTATTTAGATTTCCAGAAGGCCTTTGACAAGGTGCTGCACAGGAGACTGTTAACATAAGTTAAGAGCCCATGGTGTTAAGGGTAAGATCCTGGCATGGATAGAGGATTGGCCGACTGGCAAAAGGCAGAGAGTGAGGATAAAGAGGTTTCTTTCAGGATGGCAGCCTGTGCCTAGTGCTGTGCCTCAGGGGTCCACAACTTATCACAATATACGTTAGCGATTCGGAAGGGGGAACTGAAAGCACTGTTGCCACGTTTGCAAATGATGCAGAGATGTGTCGAGGGACAGGTAGTATTGAGGAAGCGGGGGGCTGCAGAAGGACTTGGGGGGCTGCTAGGAGAGTGGGCAAAGACGTGGCAGATGGAATACAAGGTGGAAAAGTGTGAGGTTAATCACTTTGGCAGGAGGAATGGAGGCTTAGATTATTTTCTAAATGGGGAAATGCTTAGAAAATCAGAAACACAAAGGGACTTGGGAGTCATTGTTCAAGATTCTCCTAAAGTTAACGTGCAGATTCAGTCAACAGTTAGGAAGGTAAATGTAATATAAGCATTCACATCGAGAGGGCTAGAATACAAGAGCCGGGACGTACTTCTGAGGCTGTATAAGGCTCTGGTCAGACCCCATTTGGAGTATTGTGAGCAGTTTTGGACCTAAGGAAGGATGCGCTGGTTATGGAAAGGGTCCAGAGGAGGTTCACAAGAACGACCCCTGGAATAAAGAGCTTGTCGCCTGAGGAATGGTTGAGACTCTGGGTCTGCACTCGTTGGAGTTTAGAAGGATGGGGGGGAATCTTATTTAAACTTACAGGATTCTGTGAGGCCCTGGATAGAGTGGGCATGGAGGGGATGTTTCCACTAGTGGGAAAAACTAGAGGGCACGACCTCAGGGACGATCCTTTAAAACAGAGATGAGGAGGAATTTCTTCAGCCAGAGAGTTGTGAAGCTGTGGAACTGACTGCCCCAGAGTGCAGTGGAGACAGAGTCAATCAACAGTTTCGGGAAAGAGATAGATATGTTTCTGCTGTAAAGCTGGATAAGGGGCGATGAGGAACAGGCAGGAAATCAGTCATGATCCTATAGAACGGTGGAGCAGGATGGAAGGGTTACTCTTGCTCCCAATTCCTGCGTTCCTATCTGAGACTCACTTCTGTGAAATGCTAAAGGTGCTATGTAAATGCAGGATTTTGAGGTCAGGTTCTTCTTAGGCAGTCATTTGCGGACGACACAAAGATTGCTGGACTTGCTGATAGCGATGAACATTGTCCGAGGATACAGCAGGATATAGATAGGCTGGAAAATTGGGCGGAGAAATGGCAGATGGAAGTGAATCCAGATAAATGCAAAGTGATGCATTTCGTTCCAACTAATGTAAGGGGGAGCTGTATAATAAATAGCAGAACCATCAGGAGTGTAGACACACAGAGGGACCTGGGTGTGCAAGTCCACAGATCCTTAAAGGTGGCAGCACAGGTGGAGAGGGTGGTGAAGAAGGCATATGGCGTGCGTGCCTTTATAGGATGGGGCATAGAGTATAAAAGTTGGCATATGATGTTGCAGCTATACAGAACATTGGTTAGGCCACATTTGGAGTACTACGTCCAGCTCTGGTTGCCACACTACCTGAAGGATGTGGAGGCTTTGGAGAGAGTACAGAAAAAGTGTACCAGGATGTTGCCCGGTGTGGAGGGTCTTAGCCATGAGGAGAGATTGGGTAAACTGGGGCTGTTCTCCCTGGAAAGACGGAGAATGAGGGGCGACCAAATAGAGGTGTATAAAATTCTGAAGGGCATAGCTAGGGTGAACAGTGGGAAGCTTTTTCCCAGGTCGGAGGTGACGAGCACAAGGGGTCACGAGTTCAGAGTGAGGGGGGCAAGGTTCAGCACAGATATCAGGGGGACGTATTTTACACAGAGGGTGAGGGGGGCCTGGAATGCGCTGCCAAGCAGGGTATGGAGGTGGACACGCTGGGAGCGTTTAAGGGTTATCTAGATAGCCACGTCAACAGACTGGGAATGGAGGGATACAAACGAATGGTCTAGTTGGGCGCAGGCTTGGAGGGCCGAAGGGCCTGTTTCCTGCGCTGTACTGTTCTCTGTCCAGTCCCATGGGATTGAGGATGAGTTGTTTGAACTCCAGTACAGTGGGCTCACAGATAATCCAGTACGTGTTCTGCAGACACACTGGGGAGGCGATGGCCTTCTGGTATTATTAGAACATAAGAACATAAGAAATAGGAGCAGGAGTAGGCCATTTAGCCCTTCGAGCCTGCCCCGCCATTCAATAAGATCATGGCTGATCTGTCGTGGCTCAGTTCCACTTTCCCGCCCCCTCCCCATAACCCTTAATCCCCTCTCTTATCAAGAACCCATCAACCCGCGTCTTAAAAATATTTAGCGAGGCAGCCTCCACCACTTCAACGGGCAGAGAATTCCAGAGATTCACCACCCTTTGAGTGAAGAAGTTCCTCCTCAACTCCGTTCTAAACCGCCCCCCCTTTATCTTGAGGCTGTGCCCCCTAGTCCTACTGTCCTTTCTGAGCGGGAAGAGTCTCTCCACCTCTATCCTATCCATCCCATTCATCATCTTATACGTCTCAATGAGATCTCCCCTCATTCTTCTAAACTCTAACGAGTACAAGCCTAGTTTATTCAGCCTCTCCTCATAGCTCAACCCCTTCAACTCCGGTATCAGCCTAGTAAACCTCCTCTGCACTCCCTCCAGGGCCAAAATATCCTTGCGCAGGTGCGGCGCCCAAAACTGCACACAGTACTCCAGCTGCGGCCTCACCAATGCCCTATACAGCTGCAGCAAGACCTCCCTACTTTTATATTCAATCCCCCTCGCTATGAAGGCCAGCATCCCATTCGCCTTCCTGACCACCTGCTGCACCTGCAAGCTGGGTTTTTGCGACTCATGCACAAGGACCCCGAGGTCCCTCTGCACCGTCGCCTGCTGCAGTTTTTCGCCACGTAAGTAATAGTCCTTCCTACCATTATTCCTACCAAAGTGGACCACCTCGCACTTGCCAACATTAAATTCCATTTGCCATTTCCTGGCCCATTCGCCCAGCCTATCTAGATCCTTCTGCAGACTCTCCACACCCTCCGCACAATTTGCCTTTCCCCCAATCTTGGTGTCATCAGCAAATTTCGACACCCTGCACTCGGTTCCCTCCTCCAGATCATCTATATAAATGGTAAATAGCTGAGGCCCCAGCACCGACCCCTGGGGCACCCCACTAGTCACCAACCGCCAATCCGAATAGCACCCGTTGACCCCCACTCTCTGCCTCCTATTTGACAACCAATCCTCTATCCACGCTAACACCCTACCCCCAACTCCAAGTCCCCTGACCTTCTGCAATAACCTCTTATGAGGTACTTTGTCAAATGCCTTCTGAAAATCAAGAAAGACCACATCCACCGGCTCTCCTCTATCCACCACCCTAGACACATCCTAGACACATTATTGCTAGACTATTAATCCAAAAACCCTGCTAATGTGACCCAGGGTTGAATCGTGTCACGGCAGACGGTGGGATTTACATTCAAAGAAAAACGTGTCTAAAATTGAGACTCTGCGGATGACTATGAAACCATTGTTGGAAAAAGCCATCTGGTTCCCTCTGGGAAGGAAATCTGTTGTCTTTAGCTGGTCTGGCCTACACGTGATCCCAGAACCACAGCAATGACTCTCTGAAATAGCAGAGTAAGTCACTCAGTGCGAGGGCAACTAGGGATGGGTAGGAAATGCTGGTCAGCAACATCCGTGTTCCATGAATGAATAAAACAAAATGGATTACACTGTCTGATAGGCTGCTGGATATAGATTATATTTGGAATACACTGTTTGATAGGCTGGTGAATGTAGATTAATTTCTCAAACTGGGGAATTGAATATTAACAGGGAGACCCTGCGGAGTGTGTCTGTACAGGGAGTCCCCGCGGAGAGTGTCTGTACGGGCAGTCCCCGGGGAGTGTGTCTGTATTTACAGGGAGTCCCCTCGGGGAGTGTGTCTGTATTTACAGGGAGTCCCCTCGGAGAGCGCCTGTATTTACAGGGAGTCCCCTCGGAGAGCGCCTGTATTTACAGGGAGTCCCCTCGGAGAGCGCCTGTATTTACAGGGAGTCCCCTCGGGGAGTGTGTCTGTATTTACAGGGAGTCCCCTCGGAGAGCGCCTGTATTTACAGGGAGTCCCCTCGGAGAGCGCCTGTATTTACAGGGAGTCCCCTCGGAGAGCGCCTGTATTTACAGGGAGTCCCCTCGGAGAGCGCCTGTATTTACAGGGAGTCCCCTCGGAGGGCGCCTGTATTTACAGGGAGTCCCCTCGGAGGGCGCCTGTATTTACAGGGAGTCCCCTCGGAGAGCGCCTGTATTTACGGGGAGTCCCCTCGGAGAGCGCCTGTATTTACGGGGAGTCCCCTCGGAGAGCGCCTGTATTTACGGGGAGTCCCCTCGGAGAGCGCCTGTATTTACGGGGAGTCCCCTCGGAGAGCGCCTGTATTTACGGGGAGTCCCCTCGGAGAGCGCCTGTATTTACGGGGAGTCCCCTCGGAGAGCGCCTGTATTTACGGGGAGTCCCCGGGGACTGTGTCTGTATTTACAGGAACTCTCCTCAGACAATATCTGTCTGTACAAGGACCCCTGGGGAGTGTGTCTGTATTTACAGGGAGTTCCTTTAGAGTGTGTCTGTATTTACAGGAAGTCCCCTCGGAGAGTGTCTGTATGTACAAGGATCCCTGGGGAGTGTGTCTGTATTTACAGGGCGTCCTCTCGGAGAGTGTCTGTATGTACAAGGATCCCTGGGGAGTGTGTCTGTATTATAGGGAGTTCCTTCGGAGAGTGTCTGTATGTACAAGGATCTTTGGGGAGTGTGTCTGTATTTACAGGGAATCCCCCCGGAGAATGTCTGCATATACAAGAAGTCCCCAGGGAGTGTGTCTGTACTTTCAGGGTGTGTCCTCGGTGAGTGTCTGTATGTACAAGGAGCACAGTAAGAAGACTCACAACACCAGGTTAAAGTCCAACAGGTTTATTTGGTAGTAAACGCCACTCGCTTTGGAAAGCTTACAGTACTTTGTACTTACAGGAGTCTCCTCGGAGAGTGTCTGCATGCACAAGGAACCCCCTGGGGAGTATGTCTGCGTTTACAGGGAGTCTCCTCGAAGTGTCTGCATGTAGAAAGGGTCCCCGTGGAGTGTGTACTATTTACAGAGGGTCCCAGAGGAATGCGTCAGTATTTAGAGGTGTCCTGTGGGGAGTGTGTCAGTATTTACAGCAGGTGCCTGGGGAGTGTGTCAGTATTTACAGGGGGTCCCTGGGGGAGTGTGTCAGTATTTACAGGGGGTGCCTGGGGAGTGTGTCAGTATTTACAGGGGGTGCCTGGGGGAGTGTGTCAGTATTTACAGGGGGTGCCTGGGGGAGTATGTCAGTATTTACAGGGGGTGCCTGGGGAGTGTGTCAGTATTTACAGGGGGTCCCTGGGGGAGTGTGTCAGTACTTACAGGGGGTGCTGGGGGAGTGTGTCAGTATTTACAGGGGGTGCTGGGGGAGTGTGTCAGTATTTACAGGGGGTGCCTGGGGAGTGTGTCAGTATTTACAGGGGGTCCCTGGGGGAGTGTGTCAGTATTTACAGGGGGTCCCTGGGGGAGTGTGTCAGTATTTACAGGGGGTGCTGGGGGAGTGTGTCAGTATTTACAGGGGGTGCCTGGGGAGTGTGTCAGTATTTACAAGGGGTCCCTGGGGGAGTGTGTCAGTATTTACAGGGGGTCCCTGGGGGAGTGTGTCAGTATTTACAGGGGGTCCCTGGGGGAGTGTGTCAGTATTTACAGGGGGTCCCTGGGGGAGTGTGTCAGTATTTACAGGGGGTGCCCGGGGAGTATTTACAGGGGGTGCCCGGGGAGTATTTACAGGGGGTGCCCGGGGAGTATTTACAGGGGGTGCCCGGGGAGTATTTACAGGGGGTGCCCGGGGAGTATTTACAGGGGGTGCCCGGGGAGTATTTACAGGGGGTGCCCGGGGAGTATTTACAGGGGGTGCCCGGGGAGTATTTACAGGGGGTGCCCGGGGAGTATTTACAGGGGGTGCCCGGGGAGTATTTACAGGGGGTGCCCGGGGAGTATTTACAGGGGGTGCCCGGGGAGTGTGTCAGTATTTACAGGGGGTGCCCGGGGAGTGTGTCAGTATTTACAGGGGGTCCCCGGGGAGTGTGTCAGTATTTACAGGTGCTGGGGGAGTGTGTCAGTATTTACAGGGGGTCCCTGGGGAGTGTGTCAGTATTTACAGGGGGTGCTGGGGGAGTATTTACAGGGGGTCCCTGGGGGAGTGTGTCAGTATTTACAGGGGGTCCCTGGGGGAGTGTGTCAGTATTTACAGGGGGTGCTGGGGGAGTGTGTCAGTATTTACAGGGGGTGCTGGGGGAGTGTGTCAGTATTTACAGGGGGTGCTGGGGGAGTGTGTCAGTATTTACAGGGGGTGCTGGGGGAGTGTGTCAGTATTTACAGCGGGTGCCTGGGGAGTGTGTCAGTATTTACAGGGGGTGCCTGGGGAGTGTGTCAGTATTTACAGGGGGTGCCTGGGGAGTGTGTCAGAATTTACAGGGGGTCCCTGGGGGAGTGTGTCAGTATTTACAGGGGGTCCCTGGGGGAGTGTGTCAGTATTTACAGGGGGTGCTGGGGGAGTGTGTCAGTATTTACAGGGGGTCCCTGGGGGAGTGTGTCAGTATTTACAGGGGGTGCTGGGGGAGTGTGTCAGTATTTACAGGGGGTGCCTGGGGGAGTGTGTCAGTATTTACAGGGGGTGCTGGGGGAGTGTGTCAGTATTTACAGGGGGTCCCTGGGGGAGTGTGTCAGTATTTACAGGGGGTGCCTGGGGGAGTGTGTCAGTATTTACAGGGGGTCCCTGTGGGAGTGTGTCAGTATTTACAGGGGGTGCCCGGGGAGTATTTACAGGGGGTGCCCGGGGAGTATTTACAGGGGGTGCCCGGGGAGTATTTACAGGGGGTGCCCGGGGAGTATTTACAGGGGGTGCCCGGGGAGTATTTACAGGGGGTGCCCGGGGAGTATTTACAGGGGGTGCCCGGGGAGTATTTACAGGGGGTGCCCGGGGAGTATTTACAGGGGGTGCCCGGGGAGTATTTACAGGGGGTGCCCGGGGAGTATTTACAGGGGGTGCCCGGGGAGTATTTACAGGGGGTGCCTGGGGGAGTGTGTCAGTATTTACAGGGGGTGCCCGGGGAGTATTTACAGGGGGTGCCCGGGGAGTGTGTCAGTATTTACAGGGGGTCCCTGGGGAGTGTGTCAGTATTTACAGGGGGTGCCCGGGGAGTATTTACAGGGGGTGCCCGGGGAGTATTTACAGGGGGTGCCCGGGGAGTATTTACAGGGGGTGCCCGGGGAGTATTTACAGGGGGTGCCCGGGGAGTATTTACAGGGGGTGCCCGGGGAGTATTTACAGGGGGTTAGAATTGTTAGTTCTGAGTGCGAATGCGCTTTGGTTGATCCGGGATATTGTGGGCTGCGCGCTCTCGCCCTGTAAACTGGTCACAGGGGCCACACCCACCCTCATTGCAGGAGTTCCTGTTATCTCAGCTTCCTCTAACCAGCTCGAAAACGCTGCTGAGAGACTTTGCACTCTTTGTACGCCTTTGACCTTGAGATCGAACGTTCCAACAGGCTAAATACACTGAACCCTGGCTACAGTCTGATAGAGAGAGAGGGAGGCAGTCTCTGACACACACACACACACACCGATGTCTGATAAACACTGGGTGGGGGTACACGGAGTATCTGATTAATCTTGGGCAGATACACACACACACCCCCCCCCAGATCTGAAAGTCGGAGCATTCCCAGTACTGCCTGGAGAAGGAAATGTGTTTATAATACTGGCAGGAAGACAGATGGAGTTTGAAGTGTTCTGTCTTTAACTATTGGAAACACGATACAGTTTAAGTGAGTTTAATTCAGTGCAGTGTGGAAGGGTAAATCTTATCATGTTAGACAAAGGTGTTTGCATAGGGAGAGGTTTGATTTCAGTTAAAACTGGGCTTTCATTGAGCTTAGAGTTTGCTACAAAGTGAAAACTGAAACTGGAACATTGATTAAGGAGTGATTATTTTAGCAAGTTCCTCAAATGAGACCTTGTGAGCAGAACTTAGAAACAGAAAGGGGGCAAATACATTACTGACAGTGTATTATAGGTCTGAAAAAAGTCAGAGGGAGACAGAAGGGTAGCTATGTCGGCAAAACTCTGAGAATTGTTCGGATAATAGGGTAATAATAGTCAGAGATTTCAACATTTTGTGTGACGGTCAAAGTGTGAAAGGCTTAGAGGGAGCAGAATTTCTAAAATGCGGGGAAGTTCATGTCTAACATATTTGAATTTTTGGAGGAGGTGACTCGGTGTGTAGATGAGGGTAGTGCAGTTGGTGTGGTCTACATGGACTTCAGTAAGGATTCTGACAAGGTCCCATCTGATGAAGTAGGCGAGAGCCCACGGGGCCCAGAGCAATTTGGCAAATTGGACCCAAACTTGGCAGGAGGCAGAGAGTGAGGGCCGCAGCTTGTCCTGGTGCCCGAGACCCTGTGTCCGGTGGTGGTATACAGGGATCGGTGCTGGCTGGCTTGCTGTTTGTAGGGGAGAATGTGGGATCAGTAAGTCTGTAGCTGACACAGAGTAAATAGTGAGGAGGAAAGCCTTAGATCACAGGACGATATAGATGGGCTGGTTAGATGGGCAGAACAGTGGGAAATGGAATTGTACCCTGAAAAATATGATTCATTTTGGGAGGAGTGACAGGCTTGGGGAATGAACGACAGGCCACTGGGAAGTATAGAGAACCAGAGGGACTTTGAGATGTTAATTTTGAAACGTGTATCCATTTGTGAACCGAAGGGAAATAAAGAAATATTGTATTATAATCCAACTTTTTATGTGTAATAAATAGTTTTCTTGTTGTTAAACGAATTAGCTGTGACTCTGTTTGTCTCCATTTTCTATAAGTAAGAGTTCTGAATCTGTGAGCCTGCCTTCCATTCTGAAATCTTCTCCTTCAGTCGGGACACTAACTGGGATCGGAACAACGAGATTGAATGTCCATCTCTGAATCCTCCTGACACGCTAGTGGCCGTGATTCGGAGCGGGAAAGATTCCTTGATATGAAGTGCTGTTCCGCGAGCTATATTGACCACGGATTCGATTTAGCTCGCTCACCTACATTGACCCCCAGATAAGATTTTAAATCTTTTGCCCTTGTTTCCAAATCCATCCAGATCCTTCCCCCCCCTTGGTTTCCGGCACTCCAGTTTCCTCCCACAGTTCAGAGATGTTAGTGGGATTAGCTGTGCTAAATTGACCCTTATTGTCCAAAGAGGTTAGGGGAATTAGCCTTGGGAAGTGTGATTTGGGGATGGGGTGGGGGAGAGATGGGGATAGGGTGGGAGTAAGATGCTCTTTCAGAGAGTCAGTGCAGACTTGATGGGCCAAATGGCCACTTTCTGCACTGTCGAGGTTCTATGGATTCAATGTTAAAGGGGCTATATGGATAGAGGTTGCTGTTGTAATTGTTCCTTTCATGGGCAAAGAAATTTCATGTTGAACCCTAATGCGAGCTTCTTATCTTTCAGGTTCTGCGTGTTCAGGCTTTGGGCTTTCAGTGACGATGTCCTGGAGGATGGGGCCCTGGGCCCTGTCTCTGATTCTCCTCCTCAGGATCCATTCTGTACTGACAGGTGAGAGACCGCACTGCTGAGATAGCTCTCCATCCCCCTCGCTCAACATTGATGCACGCACGAGGGCCGCATTTTCAACAGGACGGTTGTCCGCTGTTACATTCCCCCTGGAGGGATGCAAATTTCCTGGGCAAAGAATCACAGAGCAAAATTTCACATTTTAAGACTTTTACTGTAACAAACACGCTGAAATCAACATTGACTAAAAATGACCGAGCGGGCAACTAATACACTAAACTACCGAGATTGTGTTAATAGAAGCAAATATTTCATTGCCACATTTATACAGTACTTTGCACTCTTGCAGAAATAACTTCTTGTCTTTTAAGTTCCAAGCTCCTCCCAGCTTTAGCTGGATCTCTTCCCCCTGCCCCACCAGGGTGAATCTTCCAGTGTCCCCCCCCGCTTCATTTAACCTCTGACTATCATCAAATGGTCCAGTGGTGAGGGGTTCTCTGGCAGGTCCTCGCAAGTCTTCAGAAAGCATGGTCCCTTATAACGGCGGGTCTGAACTCACCAGCACTCTGCTTGGCAGTTAACACCAAAACAGCCCTTTCTTTTCCACTGTCAGCCTTCTCCCCCAAGCTCTTTGTCTGACTGTGTATATCTGTACAGTAGCAAGGACGCCTGTTCCCTACTCTGTGTCTAGGTGTTAAAACTTGCACCTTATTTTTGAGAAGTTTTGATCTGGGTCCCGTGTCCCCATGGCAGCCAGGTCACGTGGTCTTGTCTCCGATCTTGTTATAGAGGAGGTCACAATTTCCTCTCAAAGACGGACACTTTATTTTGCATTGAAGGATGAACATTTTAAAGAATATTATTAAGTCTCGCACGTGCGACACTGCCCACAGCTCAGGCCCAGTGCAAAGCCCCTGCGTACAAATAACTCACGTTTGAACTGATTGAACCTCTCTCCGTCGCTGATTTTCACTTACTGAGACGTGGGCAAAGTCTTGGGCAAACTTCGGGCACCCCAAACGCTCTGGAGTTGTCTTCTGGGAAACGTGGCAGCCAAGACTCACACAGCAAGATCCCACCAGCCGCCATGAGATGCTGGCGGGATGATCTGTTTCGTGGTGTAGACGGACGGGGTGAAGCTTTTTCCCCGGGGCGGAAATGACAATCACGAGAGGGCACAGGTTCAAGGTGAGGGCAGGGGGGTACAGTTCAGTGGAGATGTGTGGGGGGCCTGGAATGCACTGCCAAGTGTGTTGGTTGAGGCAGACATGTTGGCGACATTTAAGACTTACCTGGGTAGACACATGAACAGGCTGGGAATTGGTGGGCTGAAGGCCCTGTTCCTGTGCTGTACTGTTCTTTGAGGGATTAATCTTGACCTGGGAGAACTTTTCACGGAAGTAATAGCAGAGTGACACCAAGAGGACAGACACCCGAATATCCCACCCGTAAGCTACACACCTGACAGTGCAGCACTCCCTCTGTACTGCGCACAAGAGACTTCTCTACATTTATACTCCCGTGACTTTGGAGTGGGGATTTGAACCCACACCGTGGAGGCGAGGGGGAACGGCTGAGCATCGCGTGTTTAATTGGGTATTTCATTGTGGTTTACCCTATGAGAAGAGAATCTCTGTCGCTGCGATTATAACCTACCTCTGAATTTGGGATGTGGTGGAATCCATTCCGGGGATCTTGGGCAAGAAGGGAACTGTTTTGGTCCCCTTATCTAAGGAAAGATATACTGTAACTGGAGGCAGTGCGGAGAAGGTTCACTCAGTTGAACCCAGCTATGGGGAAGAGGTTGAGTGGACTCAGCCTGTAGTCACTGGAGTTTAGGAACTTTATTGATACATATTGGATTCTCAGCGGGGGTTTGACTGCGTAAAAGCTGAGAGATTGTTTCCCCTTGTGGAACCAAAGCATGTAAGACAGAGATGAGGAGGAATTTCCTCTCTCAGAGGTAGTGAATCTATAGAATTCTTTACCACGGAGAGCTGTAGAGGTTGGCTCACTTGTTCAAAGCTGAGATAGACCGATTTTTTATCAGTAATGGAGTGATGTGGCTAAGGCAGGGAAGTGGACTTGAGGATTATTGCATCAGAAATACTTTCACACAGAGGGTGGTGAGTGTCTGGAACAAGCTGCCAGAGGTAGTAGTAGAGGCGGGTACAATTTTCTCTTTTAAAAAACATTCAGACAATTAAGATGGGTATAGAGAGATCTGGGCGAAACGCGGGCAATTGGGATTAGCTCAGTGGTTAAAACGAAGGATAAATTGGACGAAAGGGCCTGTTTCCAGGCTGTGAAGCTCTATCAGTCACGATTTCAGTGAACGGCAGAGCAGACTCGATGGGCTGAATGGCCCCCCCCACCATTCCTCCTCCCCACTTCCTTGCGATTCCCATCGATCGGAATCGGACCCTGTGCCACACCAAGATGGGAAAAGGAAATCCGAGACAAAAGGTTTGAGGAGCAGTTTGAATAAGGGGTGAGAGAGAGGGAGGGTGGCGAGGTTTCGGGAGGGAAACCCAACCTCGCCAATGGAAGGCATGGCCAACAATTGGGGTGGGATGATGGAAATGGGTGGGGGGGCGGGAATGAGAAGAGGCAGCGGATTGGAGGAGCCCAGTGATCTCGGTCCATCTCAATTGGCTGACACATTATAACAGTGACCGTATGATTGGCTGTCTGGGAGTTCCTGGGGTCATGAGTGGAGCTATATAAATGCAGCTTCTTTGTGGATGTTGTTGTATAGTTGTTCTCAGTGAATGGATTTAACTTTGCCGATTTCCTTCCCGTCCCGCAGCGGAAACTGTGTTCAAGGTGACGGGTCCCAAAGACCCGGTCGTTGCCATGCTCGGTGGGGTGGCGGTTTTGGATTGCCAGTTGATTCCGGATCAGCCAGCGGACGGGATGGAATTGCAGTGGGTTCGCAGCGATTTGGATCGTCACATCCCCATTCGCAAACACGTCTTCGGGCAGAAAGTGGAGGAGCAACAGGCTGAGGCCTACAGGAACAGGACTGGGTTCTTTCAGACCTTCCTTAAGCAGGGCAACGTCTCCCTCAGAATGAGTGATGTCCGGCTGGACGATGAGGGCGAATATCTCTGTATGGTCGAATACAACCGCGCCATCGAGCAGACGTCGGTGAAGCTAAACGTCGCCAGTAAGTCACCGAGGGCCGTCCCTCTCTGCTCCTCTCCTCCCTGTCCCTCACACTCCCCGTCCTCTCCCTCGCACTCCCCGTCCTCTCCCTCGCACTCCCCGTCCTCTCCCTCGCACTCCCCGTCCTCCCCCCTCGCACTCCCCGTCCTCTCCCCTCACACTCCCCGTCCTCTCCCCTCACACTCCCCGTCCTCTCCCCTCACACTCCCCGTCCTCCCCCTCACACCCCCCGTCCTCCCCCTCGCGCTCCCCGTCCTCCCCCCTCGCACTCCCCGTCCTCCCCCCTCGCGCTCCCCGTCCTCCCCCCTCGCGCTCCCCGTCCTCCCCCCTCACGCTCCCCGTCCTCCCCCCCACGCTCCCCGTCCTCCCCCCTCACGCTCCCCGTCCTCCCCCTCACACTCCCCGTCCTCCCCCTCACACTCCCCGTCCTCCCCCTCACACTCCCCGTCCTCCCCCTCACACTCCCCGTCCTCCCCCTCGCTCTACCCTCGCACTCCCCGTCCTCCCCCTCTCTACCCTCGCCCTTCCCTCAACTCCCCATCCGCTCCCCTCAACTACCCTCGCCCTTCCCTCAACTCCCCATCCGCTCCCCTCACTACCCTCTCCCTTCCCTCAACTCCCCATCCGCTCCCCTCACTACCCTCGCCCTTCCCTCAACTCACCATCCTCTCCCCTCAGTTCCCCTCGCTATTTATCACTCAGCCCACACCTCACCATTCACTCCCCCTACTCCCCCTCCGCCCCCTCTCCAGGGGGTGAGAAGGAGGAGGTTGTGGGGAGGGGGGTGAGATGGAGGAGGTTATGGGGAAGGAGGGAGGGAGGTGAGAAGGAGGAGGTTGTGGGGAGGGGAGGGGGGTGAGATGGAGGAGGTTATGGGGAAGGAGGGAGCGGGGTGAGAAGGAGGAGGTTGTGGGGAGGGGAGGGGGGTGAGATGGAGGAGGTTATGGGGAAGGAGGGAGCGGGGTGAGAAGGAGGAGGTTGTGGGGAGGGGAGGGGGGTGAGATGGAGGAGGTTATGGGGAAGGAGGGAGGGGGGTGAGAAGGAGGAGGTTGTGGGGAGGGGAGGGGGGTGAGATGGAGGAGGTTGTGGGGAGGGGGGTGAGATGGAGGAGGTTGTGGGGAGGGGGAGGGGGGTGAGAAGGAGGAGGTTATGGGGAGGGGGGTGAGATGGAGGAGGTTATGGGGAGGGGGTGAGATGGAGGAGGTTATGGGGAGGGGGGTGAGATGGAGGAGGTTGTGGGGAGGGGGGTGAGATGGAGGAGGTTATGGGGAGGGGGGTGAGATGGAGGAGGTTGTGGGGAGGGGGAGGGGGGTGAGATGGAGGAGGTTATGGGGAGGGGGGTGAGATGGAGGAGGTTGTGGGGAGGGGGAGGGGGGTGAGATGGAGGAGGTTATGGGGAGGGGGGTGAGATGGAGGAGGTTGTGGGGAGGGGGGTTACGGAGATGAAGGAGTTTCCGGTGTATTTTGGAGAGCCGGTAGGGATGAGTGGGGTTGAGGTACTGGGGACACGGATGGCGGATTGAGGATACGATGAGGGTGGGGTTGAGGTACTGGGGAGGGCGGATTGAGGATACGATGAGAGTGAGGTTGAGGTACTGGGGATGGCGGATTGAGGATGAGATGAAGGTGAGGTTGAGGTACTGGGGAGGGCGGATTGAGGATACGATGAGGGTGGGGTTGAGGTACTGGGGATGGCGGATTGAGGATACGATGAGGGTGGGGTTGAGGTACTGGGGATGGCGGATTGAGGATGAGATGAGGGTGGGGTTGAGGTACTGGGGATGGCGGATTGAGGATGAGATGAGGGTGGGGTTGAGGTACTGGGGATGGCGGATTGAGGATGAGATGAGGGTGGGGTTGAGGTACTGGGGAGGGCGGATTGAGGATACGATGAGGGTGGGGTTGAGGTACTGGGGATGGCGGATTGAGGATACGATGAGGATGGGGTTGAGGTACTGGGGACACGGATTGAGGATACAATGAGGGGGGGTAGGGAGTCACTCCTCCTGACTGACTGATAACTCTCCTGTAGGTTTTGGCCAGCGTCCTGCGTTACAGTTGGACGGTTACCGCGGGGAGGGGATCGGCCTCCAGTGTAACTCCTCTCGCTGGTACCCGCGTCCCAAGCTGCAGTGGTTAGGCCAGGCTGGCATGATGGAGAAAGCCAAGACCAAGCTGGAAGAGGGCGCCGACGGCCTGTTCAGTGTTTCCAGCACCATCGAGGTGTCCAGTGACTCCACCAACACCTTCACCTGCCTGGTCAACAGCGCCATCCTGCAGCGTTCCCAGGACAGCACCCTGAACATTCCCGGTCAGTATGACGGAGCGCGCGCGGAACTGCGGACAGGGATATTATCCAGAGCAGCCAAGGAACGTCCCAAAGTGTCTCACGGCCACAGAAATACTTTGCTGTGGTTTGTGGACTGACCCTGAGACGCCTTACTGAGGGAGTGCCGCACTGCCAGCGGTGCGTTTAAACTCAGCTCTCTGAGGCCACTGTTTTGAAGAGGGGCGGAGACATTATCTCTGCGCTCCTGACCAAATTCAACATTTAAACACAAGACTCGGTCTTGACCTTAATGCCATTGGTGGGATCTTGCTGTGTACACGTTGGCTACCTCCCGACGCTGACCACACCTGATCGGCCGCACAGCACTGTGGGGAGCGCTGAGGTCACGAGAGTTGCTGCAGGAATTCTTTGACCGCGTGGGGGGGAGAATGCTGGGGGCAACGGGAGGCCATTCAGCCCACTCCAGTCTGTCCCAGTGATCCAACACAATCAACTGGCCTCTTCCCCCCACCTCCCCAGGAGCGTTGACACAGAGCAGGGAGCTGCACTCTGCAGTTTGGAAGGTTGAGGGGTAACTGGATTGAATCTTTTTTAAGATATTGAAGGGAGTGGATTGTGAGAATCCGGAGTGTGGGCACACAGCAAAGAATTTGAGCCACATTAAACTGAGGAAACACTTGCGCAACTTTGGAATTTCATTCTGCAGAATTGATGCCAGCTTGGTTGCTAACTTTCAACCTGAGGCTGACAGATATTTTCTTCAGCAAAAGGGGGCAAAAATATGTTAGGCCACTGAACAGGCTTGAGGGACTGAATGGCCTCCGCTTGTTCCTACACCTCAAATTTCAAATGTGACCATACAGTTACCCCCCCCCCCCCTTATATTCAAACTACATATAGTTGTACGCAGAGACCTCTCCTCTGCAGGCAAAAGGAACATGGCCAGGCATTCCACCATTTTTTGAATTTAACAAAGGCATGGGGGGAGCAGCAGTTCCTTGGTGAATTCTTCAGATTCGACCAATCATCACCCTTTTCTCATACAGCATAGCTTGTTGCTCCCTTTGAAATTTGGCATCTGCCCTGATGAGTCCAAGATGAAAAACTTCGACAGCCTGTCTCTTTTGGTTTAAGCGGTAAACAAAATTTAGAATGATGGATTAAGCTAACGCCTGTTGTTTTGGGTGTTGCGAAAATAGAAAAAAAACCCCTCCAGTTTATATTCTAGCCCTTTGTGAAGGTGAATAATCCACTGACGTGTCAAAAGAGAGATGGTTAAGAGGAGATTTGACCCGGTCTGTGTTAGAAACTCAGAAAATTAGGAGCAGGATGAGGTCATTTGGCCTTTTGAGCCTGTTCCCCCATCCAACATAATCATGGACAATCCTCCATCTCCCCACCATCTCCTTCGAGCCTCTGACACTTTTTAGAATTAGAAAATCTATTTCCTTCTTAAATATATTCAGTGATTTGACCTCCGAGCTTCTGTGGCGGAGAATTCCACAGGGAAGATCTCAGTCCTAAATGGCCAACCCCTTATCCCGAGACTGTGAGCGCCTGTGATCCACCCCCAGCCAGAGGAGAGAAGAACCCTGTACCCGGTCTGTCCAGCTCCGTTAGAATTCTGTTCCCCTCTCCACCTTCTTACCTCCTGTCAATTCGCGACTAGTCGATTCAATCTCTGCTCGTACGACAGCCCTGCCAGGATTCGATCCTTGGAAGCAAAGCAGCGAAAATTAAATCCTTTCTACCGGGCAGCCATGCTGGTAAATAGAGAGAGGAAACATCAGACCTTTTTAACAAAGAGTCTGAGCAGGAGCAAGAGGTGAAGCGGAGAGCTCCTCGAGAGGGCTGGCACCCGCGACGTAGGCCGAGGGTCAGCACCCGCGACGTAGGCCGAGGGTCTCCCTCCCCACACCCCCTGACGCAGATGTAATCCTGCCCACGAGCAGGGCTCAGTCTGGGGAGAGACTGTGTAATGGCGTCAATCGGGCCATTGGGGTTGGCCGATTGGAGTATGAGCTCCCTGATTAAATATCCAGTTGATGGTCCTGGCAAAACTCTGCAGGTCCAGGGAGCAGGAACCGAGGGGGGTCATCTTCCCCGCGGCTATATTCACAGCCAGGGAGGTTCCCCTCCTTTTGGGAGCTGTCCCTTTTTTAGTTTGCCCCTGAGCTAATTTGAGTTAGTTTATTCGAGCGGCCAAAAAGATGGGGTCCAATTGTGGGGTCAGTCAGGGAGCCTTTGCCTTGTGCTTAACTGGGAGTGTCAGTTCCTCTGACACCCCCCTGGGTAGGCTGGCTACTCCCAGTTTCGAAATAAAGGGATTTTGGTGCTTTGATCTCCAAGGACCAGGCCCTGCTTGCCCTGGGCCTTGACAGGGCCTGGGAGTGAGGGAACCTTACATCAGCTGGGAGTTCAAACCCTTCCCCCTCCCCCCACCCTCCCATCAACTCGCTCCAGGCGAGGAAGGACTCATTGAATGGGGATGGGAGGCAGACAAGTTGTTTCCTGACCGATCATTATCCAGACTTGTAAGTGGATGGAAAGCAAGATGGCCGCCGCTCTGTGCTTCAATAATCCCTTCCCCACTTCCTAATGGTCAACCTGGTGGTGGGGAAGGTTTTGTTGACGGCACAGGGAGTGAACTGAGGGTAACTCAACAAACGGAAACCTTCCTTCTCTTCCCAGATGAGTTCTTCCCCCGGATGTCGAAATTCTTCACCGCGTTCATGTTTTTTCTCTTCATATTCTTCGGAATATTGATCGCAGCGGGAATCTATCAGTACAGAGAGTGGACCAATATGGAAGGTAAGGCGGACTGGCCCCTGAGAGGGCCCCATTCTGAGGGGGGATATCATTGTAAGGCGGGACATTATCGTGAGGCAAGGTGGTATTGGAGGATGGGTGGGGTTATTGGGAGATGGGGGGGGGTTATTGGGAGATGGGGTTATTGAGAGACAGTGTTATTGGGAGACCGGGAGGGGGATATTAGCAGACGGAGGGGGGGGGGGGTTAACTTGGAGATGGGGTATTTGGAATCGGGGGGTATTTGGAGACAGGGGTGTGTTGGAATTCGGGGGGAGGTATTGAGAGATGGGATGTTTGTGCTTTGTGTTATAGGGACCGATATTGTCTGCACTTTAAGACTTGATGACCTGTAATCACCATTATTTTGTGAATTGAGTTTGTATCGATATATGCCCTGTTTGTGAACAGAACTCCCACTTACCTGACGAAGGGACAGCGCTCCGAAAGCGAGTGGCTTTTGCTGTCAAATAAACCAGTTGGACTTTAACCTGATGTTGTGAGACTTCTCACTGTGTTTACCCCAGTCCAACACCGGCGTCTCCACATCATGTCCACCTTCCATTACTGCCCATCCCTCATTGCCCTCTGAAGGTGGTGGTGAGCTGCCTTGACCCTCTGCAGTCCCTGAGGGCAGTTAGGGATTGGCAATGAATGTTACCCCAATCAGAGATGCCCATGTCCTGTTAAATGTGTGCATTGTACATGTGTGTGTGTGTGTCTGAGTGATCAAACAGTGCAATGTATGTGTAAACCTCTCTGTTCTCTTTCAGAGCTTCGCAAACGGCCATCATTGGAAGGTAAGTATTATACATTGCCCCTGCCCCCTTTACCCCCTGCCCCCTTTACCCCCTGCCCCCTTTACCCCCTGCCCCCTTTACCCCCTGCCGCCTTTACCTGCCCTCTGCTCCACCGCCTTCACCGCCCCAGTGCCCCTGCCACATAACACTCTGGCGAAATGCCTGGGGATGTTGAATGTCGTTACAGGCGCTATGTAAATGCAAGTGATTGTTGAGAATGGCCGTCCATTGACCCTTGTTCTTTTTATTTTAGAATTCCAGGCTGTAATGGAGAAACAAAGTAAGAGTCTTTGATTTGATTTGATTTATTATTGTCGCGTGTATTAGCATTCAGTGAAAAATATTATTTCTTGCGCGCTATACGGACAAAACATACCGTTCATAGAGAAGGAAAGGAGAGCGTGCAGCATTTGGTGTTACAGTTAGACCTCGGGTGTAGCAAAAGATCAACTTAATGCACGGTAGGTCCATTCAAAAGCCTGACAGCAGCAGGGAAGAAGCTGTTCTTGAGTCGGTTGGTCCATGACCTCAGGCTTTTGTATCCTTTTCCTGATGGAAGAAGGTGGAGGAGAGAATGTCCGGGGTGTGGGGGGTCCTTAATTACGCTGGCTGCTTTTCCCGAGGTAATGGGAAGTGTAGACAGAGTCAGTGGATGGGAGGCTGGTTTGTGTGATGGATTGGGTTACATTTTGTAGTTCCTTGCGGTCTTGGGCAGAGCAGGAGGCCATACCAAGCTGTGATACAACCAGAAAGAATGCTTTCTATGGTGCAAAGTTGGGGAGAGTTGGAGCGGACCTGGAGAATTTCCTTCGTCTTCTGAGAAAGTAGAGGCGTTGGTGGGTTTTCTTAATTATAGTGTCAGCACGGCGGGGGAACCAGGACAGGTTGTTAGTGATCTGGACACCTAAAAACGTAAAGCTCTCGAGCCTTTTCTACTTTGTCCTCTGTTGACTGAAAGCTTCACGATCTGTGAGCGTGGAATGATCCACAACATTCAGTGTCGGACGTCGGACGAGAGATGTCGATAGGTTAAGTGAGTTGGCAAATGATTGAAGCTGTTCATGTTGGAAGGGAGAAAAAGAGAGCAGAGTATCATTCACTTGGAGAAGAACTACAGAAAGCTGCAAGAGAAAAGGGACTTGGGGATACTTATACACAGGAAGCTAGCACACGGCCACAGGTAATCAGGGAAGGATAAGGAACATTGGCCCTTATTTCAAGAGAGTTGGTGTATAAGAGGAGGGAAATCTTGCTGCAGTTGTGTAAGGTACTGGTGAGACCACATCTGGGGCACTGTGTTGAGTTTCCCCCTTGTTTGCGGGATTTATTTCATTGGAGGCAGTTCAGAGAAACTTTTACACCCAACACTGCAGGGATAGTCCGATGAGGAAAGGTTGGACAGGTTGGGACTCATTGGAATTGAGAAGAATGAGATATAATCTCAGTGAAATGTAACAGATTCTGAAGGGGTTTGACAGGGTAAATACTCAGGGGATGTCCCCCCTCATTGGAGAGTCTAGGACCAGAGGGTTTAGTCTCAGAATAAAGCGGGGGGGTTGGGGGCACCAATTTAAGACTGAGATACAGAGAATTTCCCCTCTCAGGGGTTGTGAGTCTTTGTAAGTCCGTGCCTCAGGGACAGAGTCTTAGTGCGTAAGCAAGGCTGAGATCGATTCCTGATCATTAGGGGAACAAGTATTATGAAGAAAGAGTAAGGAAAAGGATGTGAGGAAAGACGGATCAGCCATGGTCCCCCTGAATGGTGGAGCAGGCTTGCGGGGCTATCTCTTATTGTCCAAAGTATCCCGTTTAGAAAACAACTGGAATGCCATAAGTTATCCGGGGCAGTGTTGCTGCGACATTCCCTGTGATCCAGGGTGACTGGGATCCGGGCCCAGTTCCCTGCGCTGGCTGCAGAGTCGGGAGCTTTCCCGGATCGGCAAATCCCGCTTTTCAAAACGGCCCCTGGCAGCTGGGAATTTCAGGTCCTCCTTTCGGGAGTTGGGGGGGGCTGGAGCCGGGGAGGGGAGAGGGCTGGGGGAGGCCGGAGCGGGGACTGGGGGGGAATGGGTGAGGTGGGGGTGGGGGAGGAAGGGGGAGGGTTAGGGGAGCCGGAATGAGTGGTGGAGGGATGAGGGAGGGACTCCGATTGCTGGTACGGGTGACCCCACCCCCTGGTCTGGGCGCGGGTCTTGCCTCTCTAATCCAGCATTGCATTCAAATCAATAAAACCCACCAATAAAACGTAACCAACATCCCACCAGCTCTCTCCCCGTTTGCCCCCCATTCCCCATTCCTGGTTTACAAAGAAAATTACAGCCCCCCCAAGCCTACACTGACCCATGCTGGTAGGCATGGATCCGATTGGCGCAACTTATAGGCCGAAGGCCCTGTTTGTTCTGTGTTCTATATCCCATCAGGCCCTGGGGACTTGTCTACCTTAACGTTTCTCAAGAACCCCAGTACCACCTCCTCTGTGTACATTTGACTTGGCCTAGTTGACACTTGGTTACCAATTTCACTGGTGGGTGGGCTGCTGGATTTGGGGGTGAGCTTGGGGCTTGGGGGGCGGTGGTGGTAGAGTGGGCACACACTCTGTTTCACATGCCAACCTCCCCCTGGGAGGAAACACACCTGGCAAGGCCATGTAAGATACGTTCCAGAGTATTCCGTGTTGGGGAGGCGCGGGCCTAGTGTTATTGGGACGGTAATCAGAATCCCAGGATAATGCTCTGGGGACCCGGGTTCGAATCCCATCTGATGCCCTTTAGGGACGGAAATCTGCCTTCCTTATCCGGTCTGGCCTACACGTGACTCTGGAGCCACGGCAACGCGGTTGACCCTCACCTGCCCCCTGAACAAGGGCAACTGGGGACGGGCAACAAATACTGACCGAAATTAGTACTTGTAGATGACAAACGAGGAACCGGCTTGCCGTGTAGGGATTGGTGGGGGGTTCGAGGTGTCAGTACTGATTTAATTGACCATCAGGCTTGGCGCTAACTAAGAGCTGCTAGGCCGAGATTCCCGGCCTGTTACTCTGCTCTCGGCTGACATTTCTTTTCTGTTTCTCTTACAGACAAGCTCCAAGATAGTGTTGGTGAGTTTTCCAATTTGAACATACCTGGATATCTGCGTAAATTTGTATCAGCATCAGCAGGCAGACAAATCCTGCATCCTGATTCCTAATCCCAAATCCCGGAATAATCCGAGGCCATCTGACAGTGAGTGCGAGGGTCACTGTTGCTGAACAGATTCCCCGGCTCCTAATACACTCACCTCCCAGGACGTGACTTTGTAAAGGCCACAGCCACAGAGAATCGAGGACAGTTATGAGGCTTCCCTGTTACTCTCTATTAGCTCAGGTCCAGGCTTGATTCCAGTTCAGGCCTAAGCTTAGGGAACCAAGCCCAGGCTAAAGCCTAAATTCAGCTCCAGGCCCGAGGTCAGCTCTAGGTCCAGGGCAGAACTCAGCTCCAGGCCGAAAGGCAGGTCCAAGGCTAAACTCAAATCCAGGCCCCGAAATTAGCTCCAGGCCCGAGGCCTGGTCCAAGGCTGAATTCAGATCCAGCCCTCGAGGTCCGCTCCGGGGCCTGATCCAAGGCTGAGCTCTGATCCAGGCCCCGAGGTCGGCCCCAGGCCCTGAGGTCAGCTCTAGGCCCAAGGCCTGGTCCAAGGCTGAGCTCCGATCCAGGCCCCGAGGTTGGCCCCAGGCCCTGAGGTCAGCTCCAGGCCCGAGGCCTGGTCCAAGGCTGAGCTCCGATCCAGACCCCAAGGTCAGCCCCAGGCCCAAGGTCTGATCCAAGTCTGGGCTCCGATCCAGGGCCCAAGGTCCGATCCAGGGCCCAAGGTCCGATCCAGGCCCGAGGCCTGATCCAAGGCTGAGCTCCGATCCAGGGCCCGAGGTCACATCCAGACCCCGAGGTCAGCCCCAGGCCCGAGGCTGATCCAGGGCCCGAGGTCAGATCCAGACCCCGAGGCCTGATCCAGGCCCCGAGGTCAGCCCCAGGCCCGAGGCCTGATCCAGGCCCCAAGGTCTGCCCCAGGCCTGAGGCCTGATCCAAGGCTGAGCTCTGATCCAGGCCCTGAGGTCAGATCCAGGCCTGAGGCCTGATCCAAGGCTGAGCTCTGATCCAGGCCCCGAGGTCAGATCCAGGCCCCGAGGTCAGATCCAGGCCCCAAGGTCAGCCCCAGGCCTCGAGGTGGGCCTTTGTAAAAGATCTTTCTTTCCCTCTCTGTAGAGTGAAAACTCCACTTGATCCGGTTTCTGCACATTTGTACAAACAAACATGAACGTTATTTCTCCCCCAGCACAAACGAATTTACCTTTTTAATTTTGTTTTTCCTCAGCTATCGTCCAGGCTAATTTAGGTAAGTTACTCTCAGTCTAACGTGAGAAGGAAGTTTCCTCTCTCTCGGTTTCTACCCCAGGGATATTTTAGCAAATTAAAGGGTTTATATGAATAAGGATTGATGTTTTGTTATTTCTGTGTCTCGGTTTAGACTTGGGAATTAAAAATAGAGAGCTGAGAGGATTTGTCTATCAGCAAATCCTGAACAGGGAGACTGAGGAGTGACCTGATAGCCATTTTCCAAATGACTGAAAGATTTAGTATGATGGAGGTGGAAGAGATGATTTTTTTTTGAGGAAAGCAGAGATAGACCTGTCGGGCTGAATGTCCGTGTGGTGACTCTCATTTTATCTCTCTCTCTCACTCACTCTCCGTATGCCTCTCTTCCCTCCCTCTCAGCCCCTCTCCCCTTCATTCCCTCTCCCTCTGGCTCTCTCTTTCATTCCCTCTCTCCCTCTCTCTCTCGTTCCCCCTCCCTCTCTCTCTCTCTCTCGTTCCCCCTCCCTCTCTCTCTCTCTCGTTCCCCCTCCCTCTCTCTCTCTCTCGTTCCCCCTCTCTCCCTCTCTCTCTCGTTCCCCCTCCCCCTCTCTCTCTCTCTCTCGTTCCCCCTCCCTCTCTCTCTCTCGTTCCCTCTCTCTCTCTCTTTCTCCTCGTTCCCTCCCTCTCTCTCTCTCTTTCTCTCTCTCGTTCCCTCTCTCTCTCTCTCTCCCTCGTTCCCCTCTCTCTCTCTCTCTCTCGTTCCCCCTCCCTTTCTCTCTCTCTCTCTCATTTCCTCTCTCTTTCTCTCTCTCGTTCCCCCTCCCTCTCTCTCTCTCTCGTTCCCCCCCTCTCTCTCTCTCTCTCGTTCCCCCTCCCTCTCTCTCTCTCTCGTTCCCCCCTCTCTCTCTCTCTCTCTCTCGTTCCCCCTCCCTCTCTCTCTCTCTCTCTCGTTCCCCCTCCCTCTCTCTCTCTCTCTCGTTCCCCCTCCCTCTCTCTCTCTCTCTCTCTCTCGTTCCCCCTCCCTCCCTCTCTCTCTCTCTCGTTCCCCCTCCCTCCCTCTCTCTCTCTCTCGTTCCCCCTCCCTCCCTCTCTCTCTCTCTCGTTCCCCCTCCCTCTCTCTCTCTCTCGTTCCCCCTCCCTCTCTCTCTCTCTCTCGTTCCCCCTCCCTCTCTCTCTCTCTCGTTCCCCCTCCCTCTCTCTCTCTCTCGTTCCCCCTCCCTCTCTCTCTCTCTCGTTCCCCCTCCCTCTCTCTCTCTCTCGTTCCCCCTCCCTCTCTCTCTCTCTCGTTCCCCTCCCTCTCTCTCTCTCTCGTTCCCCCTCCCTCTCTCTCTCTCTCGTTCCCCCTCCCTCTCTCTCTCTCTCGTTCCCCCTCCCTCTCTCTCTCTCTCGTTCCCCTCCCTCTCTCTCTCTCTCGTTCCCCCTCCCTCTCTCTCTCTCTCGTTCCCCCTCCCTCTCTCTCTCTCGTTCCCACTCCCTCTCTCTCTCTCTCGTTCCCCCTCCCTCTCTCTCTCTCTCTCTCGTTCCCCCTCCCTCTCTCTCTCTCTCTCTCGTTCCCTCTCCCCTTCTCTCTCTCTCGTTCCCTCTCCCCCTCTCTCCCTCTCTCTCTCGTTCCCTCTCTCCCTCTCTCTCAATCCCTCTCTCGTTCTCTCTCTCGTTCCCTCTCTCCCTCTCTCTTGTATTCCCTCTCTCTTTCTCTCTCTCATTCCCTCTCTCTTTCTCTCTCTCATTCCCTCTCTCCCTCTCTCTCGTTCTCTCTCTCGTTCTCTCTCTCCCTCTCGTTCTCCCCCCCCCCCCCCATTTGGAGAGTAGGGAAGGAGCTGATTGGAGCCTCACGGTGAGGATGAGGGGATCACGAGGAGCTGCGTTGATCCCACGGGGAAAGTGGAAGGAGGAAGCCAGGCTCTTCCTGACCTTTGACAGGGGGGATATTGGGCTTGTTCTGGTCAAATGGAACATTGTTTATGTCACGGTGACTTTCATGAATAACGGTGCCTTGTTTTTGTTCCAGCTCTGGAAAAGGATCTGTGTAAGAGAGGTAAGGTCCTAATCCTCACTGTGTTGCTGCAGTGCTGGTCTGAGTATCTCACTTTCCCGGCCTCTGTCTCCCTCAGAGACAGTCTCCCACTACCGTCAGAGTGAGGGTGGACACACCAGTGGGTGATCACACTGCCCTCCCACTCACTGGAGACGTGGTTGAGTTCGTCAGGGTCCAATCCCGACCTCGGGTCACTGTCCGTGCGGAGTCTGTATGTTCTCCCCATGTCTGCGTGGGCTTCCTCCGGGTGCTCCGGTTTCCTCCAAAAGACGTGCCGGTTAGGGGGATTGACTGTGGTAAATTGGCCCTTAGTGTTGGAGGACTGGGGGATGGGCTGTGGGCGGGGCCGCAGGGACGGGCTGTGGGCGGGGCTGTGGGGATGGGCTGTGGGGGGGGTTGTGGGGACGGGCTGTGGGCGGGGCCGTGGGGACGGGCTGTGGGCGGGGCCGTGGGGACGGGCTGTGGGCGGGGCCGTGGGGACGGGCTGTGGGCGGGGCCGTGGGGACGGGCTGTGGGCGGGGCGGTGGGGACGGGCTGTGGGCGGGGCCGTGGGGACGGGCCGTGGGCGGGGCGGTGGGGACGGGCCGTGGGCGGGGCCGTGGGGACGGGCCGTGGGCGGGGCCGTGGGGACGGGCCGTGGGCGGGGCCGTGGGGACGGGCCGTGGGGACGGGCCGTGGGCGGGGCCGTGGGGACGGGCCGTGGGCGGGGCCGTGGGGACGGGCCGTGGGCGGGGCCGTGGGCGGGGCGGTGGGGACGGGCTGTGGGCGGGGCGGTGGGGACGGGCTGTGGGCGGGGCCGTGGGGACGGGCTGTGGGCGGGGCCGTGGGGACGGGCTGTGGGCGGGGTTGTGGCCAGTGCAGGCTCAATGGGCCAAATGGCCTCTTTCTTCAGTGTAGGGATACTATGATTCTCTGGGTTTGCACGCTAGCTTCCACTGGAGTGTTGCACGATGTCCTGAATGTACCTGGAGAGAGAATCCTCAACCGTCACACTTATAAAGTCAGAAATTATCAATAGGAAAATGTCATTGACCCAACAAGCCTATTTCCCCCCCCCCAACAAGGTTCAACTCTTCCCTTCGGTCACATTCTCACTCTTGGAAATCAAAAATCCCCCCTCAATGTGTGTGGAAGGAAAATGGCCGTTGCCGTATTCCGGAATATTCTGCCCTGTGTGACACTGAGGTTGAACACAGTAAAAGGCCGCGCGTCCGGATATTTATGGAGCAGGGTTGTGGTGGATTGAGGAGTGATGGGCTGAACGGCCTCTCGCTCGGGACTGTAACGTTCTGTGAAATGCTCCGAGGGTTACTCATCGTTGTGTCTTGTGTTTCAGCTGCTGAGCGAGTCTTCACTGCCGCAGGTGAGAGAAACACTTTTTCCAGTCGCTTTGCCATGTTTCCCAGGGAAATCCTGAGGGAATCCTCTCCCCTGCCACTTCCTTCACAGGCTAAGCTTAACCCAAATGGGATATCGAACTGGGAGGACCATCCAGTGGGTGGGATATGAGACTGGGAGGACCATCCAGTGGGTGGGATATGGAACTGGGAGGACCATCCAGTGGGTGGGATATGAGACTGGGAGGACCATCCAGGGGGTGGGATATGAGACTGGGAGGACCATCCAGGGGGTGGGATATGAGACTAGGAGGACCATCCAGGGGGTGGGATATGAGACTGGGAGGACCATCCAGGGGGTGGGATATGAGACTGGGAGGACCATCCAGGGAGTGGGATATGAGACTGGGAGGACCATCCAGTGGGTGGGATATGAGACTGGGAGGACCATCCAGGGGGTGGGATATGAGACTGGGAGGACCATCCAGTGGGTGGGATATGAGACTGGGAGGACCATCCAGTGGGTGGGATATGGAACTGGGAGGACCACCCAGTGGGTGGGATATGAGACTGGGAGGACCATCCAGTGGGTGGGATATGGAACTGGGAGGACCATCCAGGGGGTGGGATATGAGACTGGGAGGACCATCCAGGGGGTGGGATATGAGACTGGGAGGACCATCCAGGGGGTGGGATATGAGACTGGGAGGACCATCCAGGGGGTGGGATATGAGACTGGGAGGACCATCCAGGGGGTGGGATATGAGACTGGGAGGACCATCCAGTGGGTGGGATATGAGACTGGGAGGACCATCCATGCGCGGTGACCGGGATAAGGCAGGGCAGTGGGATTAGATAGAATAATCAGAGGCGTAACCATGAAACCGTCATCAGAGGGGATTTAGCTGGGGTTACAGTGGTGTGGGGGTATTATAATCCAGGGCTCGAGTCCCACAGTTTTGAATTCAGTGAATATCTGAAATTTGCTGATCATGAAACCAGTGCCGATTGTTGTAAAACCCATCTGGGTCACTGGGGAAGGAAATCTGCTGTCCTTACCCGGTCTGGCCTACTCGCAACTCCAGAACCACCGCAACGTGGTTGACTCTTAAACACCCTCTGAAATGGCCATTTCAGGTCAGCTCGAGGGCAGGTAGGGATGGGCAAGGAATGATGGCCTTGCTAGCGATGCCCACACTCTATCTACACACTCACCGCCACCCTCACTGAGAAGGTCTACCCATTTTTCAGCCCCGGGGGGGGAATATTTTCCTTCAGTTATATTGCACTCATTAATTGTCTTTTGAAGATTAAGGAACGATTCAGTCAACTCCAAAGCAGACAGGATTGACCCCTGTTAGTCTTGGTTACATTGGGTGGCATCCATGCCAAGGCAAATGTAGCCTTTCTCTGCCCGCTATGGAACTGCTGCAAAATTCCACCCCTCCAAATGCCAACCCCCTTGAGATATCTGGGGCTAATTGGATAACTCTGCCAGGAAGGCGACACACATGGATTGGATGGGCCAAATGGCCTCCTCTTGTGCTGTACTGTGCCCTGATCCCCCCCTCCCCGCACCCCGTCCTGTTTTTGCCTTCTCATTCCCGGTGATTCTTGGGCCTGACCTCCGACCTCCTTTTGTGTTGCCAGTTTCGGTGACCTTTGACCCCGAGAGCGCCAACCCCTACCTGGCGGTCTCGAAGGACCGGCTGACCGTGACGTTCAACGACGACTGGCAGGAGCTGCCGGCCAACCCCAAGCGGTTCAACTCCCGCCTCTTCCTGATGGCCAGCGAGGGTTGCGAGGCGGGTAGCCAGTACTGGGAGGTGCTGGTCGGCAGCAAGCCGGATTGGGACCTGGGAGTGGTTAAAGGGACCATCTCCAGGGACGACTGGATCACACTGAGCCCGGAGAACGGCTTCTGGACCATCGGGAAGCGGGGCAACTCCTACGAGGCGAACTCCAACTCCCCTGACCACATCTCGTGCCCGGCGACCGCCCAGAAAATCGGCATCTACCTGAACTATGACGCGGGCCTGGTTCACTTCTACAATGTCGATGACATGATGCTAATCTATAGCTTCACCGCCATATTCACCGAGAAAATCTACCCATTCTTCAGCCCCTGGGGATCGAAAGAGGAAATGAAAATCTCCCCCCTCTAACTCCCCAATCGGTGAAGACAAACAGAAACCCCAGGGCAGCTTGGGACAGTAAAGATGGAACACACAAAAAGGATCGAAACCAATTCTTTTGCAAAGAGAAAAAGATGGTCCAATATTTGCCAATTTCGATACCAATGTGTATCGATGATGAAGGCTTTATAAAACACTGGGTGCCTGCGCAAAGAGAAACTAATGTATTAAAAGGCAATTTACTGCGGATGCTGGAATCTGAAACAGAAAATGCTGGAAAATCTCAGCAGGTCTGGCAGCATCTGCGGGGAGAGAATAGAGCCAACATTTGGAGTCTGGATCATCCGCAGATATTTTCCTCATTTCCTCCCACATCCTGAAGGATGTGCTAGTTAGCTGCATTAACCCAAACAGGTGCCAAAGTGCGGCGACTAGGGAAATTTCCCAGTAGCTTCATTGCAGTGTTAATGTAAGCCTTACCTGTGACTAATAAATACATTTTAAAAACTTTAACTTTAAAATAAACATCTTCGTCATAGAAGTTTACAGCACAGAAACAGGCTCTTCACCCAACTTGTCCATGATCCCCCTTATGTTGAGGTCATGCCCCCTAGTTCTAGTTTTACCCACCAGTGGAAACAACCTTCCTGCTTCTATCTTACCCCCTTTTTGTTTAACTATTAAGCTAGTCCCAATTGCCCACGTTTGGCCCATATCCCTGTAGCCATCTTACCCATGTAACTGTCTAAACGCTTTTTAAAGGACAAAATTGGCGGCTCATTTCAGATACTCTCTGAGTGAAAAGGTTGCCCCTCTGGACCCTTTTTCTATCTCTCCCTTCTCACCTTAAACCCTCTAGATTTACACTCCCCCATCTTTGGGAAAAGATATTGACTAAAAGAACTAGGAGCGGGCCCCTCGAGCCTGCTCTGCCATTCAGTAAGATCATGGCTGATCTTTTTGTGGACTCAGCTCCACTTACCCTCCCTTAATTCCTTCATTGTTCAAATATTTATCTATCCTTGCCTTAAAAACATTCAATGAGGTGCTTCACTGGGCAGGGGATTCCCCAGATTCACAACCCTTTGTGTGAAGAAGTTCCCCCTCAACTCAGTCCTAAATCTGCTCCCCCTTCTTTTGAGATCATGCCCCCTAGTTCTAGTTTTACCCGCCAGTGGAAACGACCTTCCTGCTTCTATCTTACCCCCTTCATAATCTTATATGTTTTTATAAGATCTCCCCTCATTCTTCTGAATTCCAATGATTATAACCCCAATCTACTCAGTCTCTCTTCATAAGCCAACCCTCTCAACTCTGGAATCAACCTAGTGAATCTCCTCTGCACCCCGTTCTGTGCCAGTATATCCTTTCTCAAGTACGGAGACCAAAACTGTACACTATATTCCAGGTGTGGCCTCACCAGCACCTTATAAACTGCAACATAACCTCGCTGTTTTTAAACTCCATTCTTCTAGCAATGAAGGACAAAATTCCATTTGCCTTCTTAATTACCTGCTGTGTCCACAAACCAACTCCTTGAGATTCCTGCACAAGGACACCCAGGTCCCTCTACACAGCATTTAAATAATAGTCCATTTTGTTGTTATTCCTAACAAAATGGTTGACCTCACATTTACCAACATTGTACTCCATCTGCCGGACCCTTGCTCACTCACTCAGACTATCTATACCCCTGTGCAGACTATCTAGCTAACCTATGCCCCTTATTATTTTATGGATCTCTATAAGATCACCCCTAAGTCTCCTACGCTCGAGGGAAAACATAAGAACATCAGAAATAGGAGCAGGAGTAGGCCATCTAGCCCTTTGAGCCTGCCCCACCATTCAATAAGATCATGGCTGATCTGAAGTGGATCAGTTCCACTTTCCCGCCCTCTCCCCATAACCCTTAATTCCCTTGTCTATTAAAAATCTATCTACCCGTGACTTAAATATATTTAGCGAGGTAGCCTCCACCACTTCAACGGGCAGAGAATTCCAGAGAAAAAGTCCCAGTCTATCCAGTGTCTCCTTATAACTCAGACCTGCTGAGATTTTCCCAGCATTTTCTGACGGTGAAACAAATTTACTGCCTTGTTTCTGTTGTCCAGCTAATGCCCACCTCAGGGAGTGGGCTCCTCACTTTTCATTTGCCTAGTCCCTCTGGAAGGTATTTTGGGGAGTGAGGGGGAGTGGGGCGAGAATGAAGAACAAAAACAAGAATTCATAAATGTAAGCAGCTTCTTAATAAATCCCCTCTCATTGTTTATCCGCTGGATCATTCAGATCCTTTTATGATGGTTGGAGAATAATGTTTCAGATCAGCAACCCTTCGTCAGGGCAAAAACAGAAAATGCTGGAAAAACTCAGCAGGTCTGACAGCATCTGTGGGGAGAGAATAGAGCTAACGTTTCCAGTCTGGATTATCTGAGATCAGCGTCCGCAGTATTTTGCTCTTTCCATCATGGGATTTAATGTGATTTATCATTCTGACATGGATGACTGTTGTTTCCTGCACACTGCTCAAAAACCACCATAATGTTCATAGAGTACAGAGGGGAGAAGGAAAGGAGAGGGTGGAACATGTTAGAGAGGCATCAGATTTTCAGCAAGTGCAGAGGCGGGGAAAGAATGAAGTGGAGGACTGGATAGAGGAGAGCTAGGGACGGAGAAGTAGCAGCAGTGTGTCCCATCTACACTGCAGCAATTCACCAACAATCCTTAGACAGCACCTCCCAAACACACGGCTACTTCCATCCAGAAGGACAAGGGTAGCAGATACAGGGGAACGCCACCTGCAAGTTCCCCTCCAAGCTACTCACCATCCTGACTTGGAAATATATCGGCTGTTCCTTCGCAGTCGCTGGGTCAAAATCCTGGAATTTCCTCCCTAACGGCACTGTGGGTGAACCCAGATGTTGCTGGCCGTGGGGTTCAGGCCCTGGGTTTTCTGTACCTTCGATACCCCAGTCCCCAGCCTCTCCCCCAGCCTCCCCCCCCCCCACCTCTCCTCCTGCTTCTTCCATCCCCTCTCCTCCCCCCGCCTCTCCCCTCCTGCGTCTCCTCCCACCTCTCGTCTCCCGCCTCTCCCATCCCCTCCCCTTCCCTCTTCCCTCCTCCCCTTCCCTCTTCCCTCCTCCCCTTCCCTCTTGCCTCTCCCCTTCCTTCTTGCCTCTCCCCTTCCCTCTTGCCTCTCCCCTTCCCTACTGTCCCTCCACCTCCCACATCTCCCCTCCCGTTTCTCCCCTCCCGTTTCTCCCCTCCCGTTTCTCCCCTCCCATCTCTCCTCTTACCTCTTAAGAACATAAGAAATAGGAGCAGGAGTAGGCCATCTAGCCCCTCGAGCCTGCCCCACCATTCAATAAGATCATGGCTGATCTGTCGTGGCTCAGTTCCACATTCCCGCCCTCTCCCCATAACCCTTAATCCCCTCTCTTATCAAAAACCCATCAACCCGCGTCTCAAAAATATTGAGCGAGGCATTCTTCCTGCTGCTCTCCTGCCTCTCCCCTTTCTCTCAGCATGAATTAAACAAGGGGAAGGATACTAGAGACAGGTCCTCTGTGAGGTCTAAGAGGTGAAAAATTAAGGGTTGTTGGTTGATGCATTCGTAATAAAAGGTTATGGTGAGTTTGAGATACATTTGCATTATGAGATAAGTAGGGAAATGAGTGTTTCAGCTTTCAAAGGGAAATTCCGAGGCAACATTTACATCTCTTAGAGATTGCATGAGTAAATATGGGAGGGTACATTAAATTTTATTGATCTGAAAGTAGAAGTTGATTGCAAAGGGATGCTTGAAGTCGATGGAATCTGAGGAGGGAGGAAAATGATTGAATGAGGGATGTTTAACTGAGTTGGGTCACTATGGAGGAAAATCGTGAAGACCAAAGTTCCTTTTTTTGTGAGAGCTGTTATGAAAATTTGACATTGGAGGCTGATGTCCAGTGTTCAGCTGGAAGAGTCTTCATTTTCATTCTAATGATGTTACTGGAGTTCTATGCTTTTGGGGTCAGTAGCTCTCATTTTCACAACAGTAAAAAGTTTCCTGATGGATGAGATCTTGCTCCGCAATAACATCTGCTGTGGTTGGAACAACTAATATCCAACTGGATGGGAACTGTTCCCTATTCTTATCTATTGAATTATATCCCGAGAATCCTTGCAGTGTCTCTACTTCTTGCTCTCGCACCGTTACACCTGGTGTCCCATAAGAATCTGTCCTTACCCCACTCCTATTTCTCATCTGCAGGCTGAGTTGTAATGACATTCTTCTAAAAACACAGCTTTGATTTTCACATCTACATTGTGTTATAAAGCAGAGGGGGACTGACACCGAAATACCCAGGGAGAAGTAGCTCACCCTGTAAAAGGTGTGTGTGAGGTGGTGTGGTTTGCTCTTCAGTAACCTCTGTAAAATACCAAATAAATCCCTGACTCTAAAATCAATGCATAACAATTTATTTATCTAACAGCAAACACATTAATTAAACTATAAACAAAGCAAGTTCTAACTATTAGCTATTCCCAAATAAACAAGATTCTGCTGTTCAAATAAATACAACTCCCACTTATTAACAAATATAGAATTTCGCCACTCTCAGGGTTTGTGTCTTCTGGAATATTCTGGGCCTTCTCTGCTCTGTCTGGAACTTTTTTCTTCTTTGGTACCTTTGATATCCAGGTGCTGCTTTCTCTAACACATAGATGAAGCTATGAGAGTCAGCAATTCTCTCTCTCTGGAGCTGTTAACTTGGACAGGGGGCAGTTGCTCTCTTTTCTTTTTCCCAGTGTCCCCTTCTTTTATACCCCTGATGACATATCAATATTTCCCACAATGGGATTGGCCCTCGGTTGTCAAAACCGTCAGATTTAAATTTAATAGGTTTTTGGTATCTAAGTGCCTGATTCAAATTGATTCAAAATGTCTCGGTAACATTGCTGCTTGGCCTTTTGATATTAAATGTTTCGGTTTGAATTCTCTGTGTGCTTCTATTTTTTTAAATCTCAAAGCATGGAAAAAGCACCCACTTTTAAAGGGACCACACAGTGCTTCCTGTTGGATTAAGCGTTTTGTTATTCCTGTGGTCTTGGGGAGATTGCACGCGTATTTCTAATAAAACTGAAATTAATTATGAAAGAGTCTTGTGTTTGGTTGTGCAGTTATTGTGTTGCGACATTTAGTCCAGTTCCCTGGTGAAGTCGGGTCGCTTATCCTCCAGGATTACTCCAGAGGCTCCCAGAATTGAAGATGAATTTCCGGGACAGAAACCTGTGTTGAGACCAGCATGGGGGTTAGCTCAGATGGCCTATGGCTTGTATATATGTACGTAGCTCAGTATTAGAAACCCAACAGGGCAGAAGGAGGCCATTCAGCCCATCAAATTCACACCAACAACAATCCCATCCAGGCCCTATCCCTGATACCCCATATATTTACCCTGCTAATCCCCCTGACACTGGGGTCAATTTAGCACGGCCAATGAACCTAACCTGCTCATCTTTGGACTGTGGGAGGAAACCCGAGCACCAGGAGGAAACTCACACAGACATGGGGACCAGTTGTAACAAACTGAGGGATCACAATATCAAATTTGGAGTGAGTCCTCACCCAAAATCAAGGGGGAAAATAAATCTTTAGAGATCAATGTTAAGAAATTGCGAATAGACTTTCTTGGGTCTGTCCTGCGGAAGTGTAAAAATGTTCACTTTTGATGCACTTTACAAGCAGCTTCGGAGAAAGTTGCTTTTGAGGATTAGAAAGTTCTGTCCCACAAACCATTAAGACTGAGCGAGGCACTCGAATTTCACCAGAACATCCATCAAAGGGTTGGTCTAGGGGTGAAAGTTGAGGGAAATGATATGGAGAGGGTAGCGGTGAAGAGATTAACGTTGCAGCAATGGAAATTTGAATTTCGGGGAAGGTCAGAAAGGGGAGAGGGAGACAATGACCCAAGCCAGGAATTGAACCCAGGTCCCTGGCGCTGTGAGGTAGCAGTGCTAACCACTGTGCCGTCATAAGAACATAACAAGAACATAAGAAATAGGAGCAGGAGTAGGCCATCTAGCCCTTCGAGCCTGCCCTGCCATTCAATAAGATCATGGCTGATCTGACGTGGCTCAGTTCCACATTTCCGCCCTCTCCCCATAACCCTTAATCCCCTCTCTTATCAAAAACCCATCAACCCGCGTCTTAAAAATATTTAGCGAGGCAGCCTCCACCACTTCAACGGGCAGAGAATTCCAGAGATTCACCACCCTTTGAGTGAAGAAGTTCCTCCTCAACTCCGTTCTAAACCACCCCCCCTTTATCTTGAGGCTGTGCCCCCTAGTCCTACTGTCCTTTCTGAGCGGGAAGAGTCTCTCCACCTCTATCCTATCCATCCCATTCATCATCTTATACGTCTCAATGAGATCTCCCCTCATTCTTCTAAACTCTAACGAGTACAAGCCTAGTTTATTCAGCCTCTCCTCATAGCTCAACCCCCTCAACTCATTACATTGTGTCACCAATGTAACACCAGAGTCCACAGGCTGATCTCCATGTAACATTGGGGTCAACTCAGGCGAGAAGGCAGCGTTTCATGGATCGTGGCAGCTGGTACGGGAATTGAACCCGCGTTGTTGGCATCACTCTGCATCATTTGAAGAATCTCTCGGTCTGTCCGCTCATTATAAAGAGAAGCTTGACATTCGGGCGAAGACTCAGTTTGCTTTCCAATTGGCCATGAGCAGGTAGGTTGACATGACAACACATGTTTTGAGTGGCCAATGGTGGGAGAGATTTGCTGGTGGGGGGAGGGGAGCAGTTGGAGACGAGACTGGAACTGAGGCCACGGAAAGATCAGCCATGATCTTATTGAATGGCGGAGCAGGCTCGAGGGGCCAGACGGCCTACTCCTGCTCCTCATTCTTATGTTTTTATGAGAGGTTATGTGATGAAAAGCCTTCGGGGAGTACCTGCGCCATCGCTATTGTCTGACGTCGCCCTACCCACGTTGTCGAGTAGCCTCTGTGTGGGATCATTCTGTGCCCTTGTCCTCCTCCAGCCCACATTCCCCATCCCCCTCAACCACCGACAGCAGGGGCTAGCTGTGTTTGCTCCTTCACTCCCTCCACAAGCAAGAGAGAGAGCTCGCATTTCTCTAGCACCTTTCACTATCTCAGCATCTCCCCCTTCACACTTAGCCTGGGACTAAGTGTTGAATTGTCATAATGTGGAAAATACAGAGGCCTAGTTGCACACAGCAAGATCCCACAAAACATGATGTGATTGTGATCCGGGCGGCACGGTAGCACTGCTGCTTCACAGCTCCAGGGATCTGGGTTCGATTCCCGGCTCGGGTCACTGTCTGTGTGGAGTTTGCACATTCTCCTCGTGTCTGCGTGGGTTTCCTCCGGGTGTTCCGGTTTCCTCCCACAGTCCAAAGACGTGCAGGTTAGGCTGATTGGCCGTGCTAAAATTGCCCCTTAGTGTCCTGAGATGTGTAAGTTAGAAGGATTAGTGGGGAAAATATGTAGGGATATGGGAGTAGGGTGTGGGTAGGATTGTGGTCTGTGCAGTCTCGATGGGCCAAATAGCCTCCTTCTGCGCTGTAGGGTTTTCTAGGGTGATCAGACCATCGTGAAGCTGAAAGATAGATAAATATTGACCAGGATAACTCACTCCCCTTCTCTCAATCCAATAGTGAACGTATAAACCTTTCACCTAATCCCAGGAGGGCAGAGGGGGTTCTGGCTTCAATGTCTCAGTGAAAATACAGCCATTCTGGCAGTGCTGCACTCTGTCAGTACTGCACTGGTGTCTCAGCTTGGACCTGTGAGTACAATTAATCGGAGCGGAGCTCTAACCCATGATCTGACCTGGAGATTGAAGGGTAAGGGCTCTCCAGAATGGCCAGGGTTCACTCTGAGGGAGTAATGGTATTGTTACTGGGCTAGTACTCCAGGGATCCACAGTTCAAATTCCCCCCAATTTTATTTCAATAAAAATCTGGAATTTGGTGACCACGAAACCATTGTCGATTGTCAGAAAAATCCATCCAGCTCACAAACGTCCTTTAGGGAAGGAAATCCACTGTTCTTACCTGCTCTGATCTACGTGTGAACCCAGATACACAGCAAAGTGGTTGACTCTGAAATACCCTGTGAAATAACCAAGTGAGTTACTCCATTCAAGGGCAGTTAAGGGTGGGGAATAAACATCGGCCAGTAGCGAGGGGGATTGAATATAAAAGTAGAGAGGTCTTGCTGCGGCTGTATAGGGCATTGGTGAGGCCGCAGCTGGAGTACTGTGTGCAGTTTTGGTCGCCGCACTTACGCAAGGATGTTTTGGCCTTGGAGGGAGTGCAGAGGAGGTTTACTAGGCTGATACCGGAGTTGAGGGGGTTGAGCTATGAGGAGAGGCTCAATAAATTAGGCTTGTACTCGTTAGAGTTTAGAAGAATGAGGGGAGATCTCATTGAGACGTATAAGATGATGAATGGGATGGATAGGATAGAGGTGGAGAGACTCTTCCCGCTCAGAAAGGACAGTAGGACTAGGGGGCACAGCCTCAAGATAAAGGGGGGGCGGTTTAGAACGGAGTTGAGGAGGAACTTCTTCACTCAAAGGGTGGTGAATCTCTGGAATTCTCTGCCCGTTGAAGTGGTGGAGGCTACCTCGCTAAATATTTTTAAGACGCGGGTTGATGGGTTCTTGATAAGAGAGGGGATTAAGGGTTATGGGGAGAGGGCGGGAATGTGGAACTGAGACACGACAGATCAGCCATGATCTTATTGAATGGCGGGGCAGGCTCGAAGGGCCAGATGGCCTACTCCTGCTCCTATTTCTTATGTTCTTACGTTCAGTCAGCGAAACCCATGTCTCATGAATGATTTTTTTAAAAAATGTGGGATTTTTTATAAAAAAAGTACTGCCCACAGCGCAATATAAAACAATACAGGAACTGAGATGAGGGAGAGTTATGAACTGGACGGGGACCTGCGTTGAGGCCAGCGTGGAGTTAGCTCATCACTATATTTATGCAGGAAGTTTTGTGTTTTTGATGTAAAGTTGCTATTGTCCCAGATGACCACAGGTGATTTAACCCGAGGGTCACCACATCTCAGGCAAGGAGGCAACCCTTTATTAATAACCAATACAAGAATTGAACCCAGACTGTTGGTTTCACTCTGCATCACAAAGCAGCCATCCAAGCTAAACCAACACCCAGTTATCAATGAACACTTAATGTTCAGACATACAAGCTTCAGAATCTCTTTATGAAATTATACAATATTAGCTAACCATTGAGCCAGGGCTAAAGGACTCGCCTGATATCGGAGGAAGAACCTGATTGTCTCTGAGGCACTCTGGAATATCCTGAGGATATGAAAGGCCACAAAGAGTAAGGTGCGATATTCTTCCTCTAAATTTACCGTGACTGATCTTAAAGGGAAAAAAAATCAATCTTTGTTATCAAGGAACTGATGTGTATTTGTTAACAAGAAATCTGAACTTGCAAGTGAGTTTTGAGCAAATGTGAAGGAACTGGGTGAAGGAAGATGATGGTATGTTTTAATGATCCAGATATTTTGTGACCTTGAAACAGGCCTATAATCGACTGAAAGGGAAGCTATGAATCATATCTGAATTTACAATGCTCGACGGAATTCCTGGCTCTGCGCAGCCTGGAGTGAAATCGGATGGTTTGGTACAATTGGCTTTGTATCTGGTCCCATCAACATACTGAAAGGTGCCTCTGCGAGGGAGGAGAGGACAGGAAGGTGGCCAATGGGGTTCGATTTGGAAAATTGTGAGGTACAGCATTCAGGAAGGCTGAATAAAGCAGGGAATCCTCAGCAGCTGATCCAATATTAATAAGCAGTGGTGAACTGGTGGCCTGGGGGGGGGGCACATTTGGGTTTCAAGTGGGGTTCACAAGACAATCTGTTGACGGTTACCCAAGTGCAGGGTTGTTATATTCCACTGGTTGCTGTCTGTGGTGTTTTTCCAAAGAGAATTACTGAAGTGATACATTGATAAAGGTTAAGGGAAGTGAGGTGCGTGCTGTTTGTACACATTGACTGTGAGATCCATTCCCTGTGTTCAAAGTATCAAATTTTCTTTTTACTATTTTGTGAGATCTCCATGAGACCACATTTGGAATATTGTGTTCAGTTCTGGTCACCTCACTATGAGAAGGATGTGGAAGTATTGGAGAGAGTGCAGAGGACATTTACCAGGATACCGCCTGGTTTGGAGGGTAGGTCTTATGAGGAAAGGTTGAGGGAGCTCAGGCTTTTCTCTTTAGAGCAGAGGAGAATGAGAGGCGACTTAATAGAGGTTTATAAGACGATGAGGGGGATAGATAGAGTGGATGTGAAGAGACTATTTCCTCGGGTGGATGTAGCTGTTACTGGGGGCATAACTATAAGCTTCATGGTGGGAGATATAGGAGGGATGTCCAAGGTGTGGAATACACTGCCTGCTGTGATAGTGGAGTCGGACACTTTAGGAACTTTCAAGCGGTTATTGGATAGGCACATGGAGCACTCCAGAATGATAGGGAGTGGGATAGCTTGATCTTGGTTTCGGACAAAGCTCGGCACAACATTGAGGGCTGAAGGGCCTGTACTGTGCTGTACTGTTCTATGTTGTAGTTGCTGATAGTTCTATTAATACATAAATGATTAAACATTTTCTATAACTCGTTATGAAACATTCAGCGTGTAGTAAATGTATTTAATGGGGTCATGTTCAGTGAGCAAGCCCCATTTCAATCTTGTAACCCCCTGAGACAACAGAGGGCCACTCCTGTGGCCCAGGTTGGTGATCACTGGCGGATAGGAACACAATTTTCGTGCTCATGGATCTCTGAAGGTAGCTGACAGGTCGATAAACTGGTGATGAAGGCGTAACTTTCGAACAAGCACAAAGACAGAGCTTGGTTAGTGGTGAGAAAGGCCCATCAGCTCCTCCCTGCGTGTTTGGAGTCTTACCCCCTCTGCAGTTGGGGTTAGAGACTGTTGCCCCATCTCCTTCTGGAATGAGTCTTTGCAAATAGATGTGGCTCTTTTAAGATCGAGGTTTATCCTGAGCAGTTCCGCAACACAGTGCCTTGTGCTGTATAGGCAGTTCCCAGGGACACATCAAAGATGGCAGGAGGAGAATGAAATACCAAAGTTTTTCTTCTTGTAATGGCGATGTGGTCACACAGCGAGGGTGATTTACGAGGATGTTGCAGGACTTGTAGCTGTGAGGAGCGATCGGATTGGGTCGGGTTATTTGAAACAAAGTGGTTGAGAAGATGTTGAATCGAGCTGGGATTTTCCAGCCCTTCCGGCTGGTGGGATTTTCCAGTCCCATCGAAGGTGTCTTTCCGAATGGTGGTGGGTTCCCCAGTGACAGCGAGCAACACAAGTGGCCACTAACTTCGGTGGGACTGGAAGATCCCGCCAATGGCAAGCTGCCTCTGTCACTGGAAAACCCACTGCAGGGACTGGGGCTGGAAAATCCTGGCCATAGCGAGAGTGTAGTAAGATCTTGGGCTGGATCCTCCGACCTCAGGTGCAGCTAGGATTCTCCAGTCCCGCTGCTGCAAGTGGAGATATTGCTGAGTGCCAAATTCTCCATTCTCGCCTGCAGCAGCAGTGAGGTGGATGAGACTGGAGATTTCATTAGCAAGTGGAGGGGATTTCATGCAAAATTTTACACCCAGAGGATTCTCCAGGCTCGTCCATGGTGGGAGCCATTGTGTGCGAGAATGGAAAATTTGATGTTCCATTCTATTCAGCCTAAACCGTCACTGGCAAATCCCAACAGCAGACAAGGGTGGAAGATGTTGGCCAGAGAGTGGAATTTACCAGCAAGACTTTCCACTCCCGCCGGGGTCTTCTGATTGGCTCGCCCGCATTTTCCAACCCCTCCGTTTTTGGGGGCCATGAAATATTTAGGGTGGGATTTTCCGGCCACATTCGCCCCGAGGTCAGTGGACTTTTGCATGGATCGTGTCCAGCCCACTACAGTTCCTGAGGCGGAGGGGGTGAAATTCCTCCCTCAGTTGAGAAGGGTTGGGGTGGGGGGAGTGGGACAGGCGGAGTCTGGGACTCTGCCTGAAGGGGTAGTAGAGAGAGAAAAAACATTCTTTTCATTAATAAAAACAAACACACTTTAGGTAACAGAAACATAGGGACCTGGATGAAGAAAGTGGGGATGAAACTGTACCTTGGTTAGCACCGACACGAGGGGCCGAATGGCTTCCTTACACACTGATAAATGTTGGTGAACCTCAGGAGTGTTTAAATTTGAATTGTGTTGGGGAGGTGCAGGAACAGAGACAAACTATTAGACAATGTATTATTGCAGAGAGGGGGTTTTGAGGATAAAATAAAATCCTCTTAAGTTCCGGAGTTTTTTTTGAATTTGATGACCTTCAATCGCAAGAGAAGGCGGAGGTGACATCAAATTGAAAGTGAAAGACTTTCTGATTTCCCCTCCCTGCTTGTCCCGAGTGAGAGCTGGAGGGGCTCCGGTCCCTTTATCCATTCCAGTCGGTGAGTCTCTTGTTTATTTCAGCCCGTGTTAATTTCAGTCGGTGCAGAGAGAGCGGCTGTAACTCAGACTGAGACAGAGGGGGGGGGATTTATATCCCACAGACTGGGAAAAGCACCACACACACACACACACACACAGGCATCGGCAGGAGGTTAGGGAGGGGCTGGATTGCTCCATGAAAATTTAGAGTCTTTTATTGAAGCAAGGGCTCTCTCATATCCCACTCTTCCCGAGAGGAGGATCTGGGGTATCAGTGAGGGGGTAAGAAGGACCTGATCGGGGTGTAGGGTAAGTAGGAAGGAGCTGACTCAAAACAACAGCTTCTTCTCTGTTGCTTTTGCGTGGACCTGTGGCTCATTTCCTACATCCTGTAGCACTACATTCTGCACTCTCTCCTTCTCTGTACACCGTTTTCTTTGTATACCCACCAAAAAAAAACTTTTCACTGTATCCCAATACCTGTGACAATTATAAATCAAATCAATTTGGGCATAGATTCAAGGAGGAGGGGATTTGAGGAAACATTTATTCACTCAGAGGGTGCTGGGAATCCAGAACTCACTGCCTGAAAGCACGGGTGAGATGGAAACCTTCACAACATTTAAGAAGCGTTTAGGTGAGTGTTTGTAATGCTGCGGTGTACACAGCTACAGACTAAATACTGAAAAATGGGATTAGAATCGATAAGTGCTGGATGGCTAGCATAGACATGATGGGCTGAAGGGCCTTTTTTGTGCCACAAAGCTTTGTCTTCTCATTAGGACCAGGCTGACCCCCCCCCCACCCCAACGTGGGATATTCTCCCGGTCTTTCCCAGACTTTTCCTTAAAAAAATTGCTACTGCCTCTGAGAGCGGAGGTTGTGAGAAGGGCAACTTATCAGGAATATTGAACAGCTGAGGAAAGGCAAAGTGGTGGCTGCTACCTCAGAAAATTGTGGATTCAAAGTCCCACTCCAACACAAAAAAAAATCTAGACCAAACATCTCACTGAGCAGAAGCTGAACTGGACTAGCCGTATAAATACTGTGGCTACCAGAGCAGGTCAGAGGCTAGGGATACTGTGACTCTTCTGACTCCTCCAAGCCTGCTCACACCTACAAGGCACAAGTCAGGGGAGTGATGGATCAGTGTAGCTCCAACACTCAAGATGCTCAACACCATCCAGGACAAAGCAGCTTGATTGCTACTCCCTCCACACAAGCCCTCAGCCGTGTGTACTGTCTACAAGATGCACTGCAGGAACTCACCGAGGTTTCTTAGGCAGCACCTTCTAAACCCATGTCTAGAAAGATAAGAGCAGCAGATACCTGGGAACACCAGCACTTAGAGATTCTCTTCCAAGCCACGCGCCGTAGATAAAGAATCGGAAAGAAAAAACAGAAACTGCTGGAAAATCTCAGCAGGTCTGACAGCGGGAGAAAGAATAGAGCCAGTCTTTCAAGTCAAGGTGAGCTCAAGTCACTCACCATCCTGACTTGGGAATATATTACTGTTCCTTCACTGTGTCAAAATCCTCAACCTCCTTCCCTACAGCAGTACCTACACCTCGGTGACTGCAGCAGGTTGAAGGAGGCACCTCACCACCACCTTCACAGGGGGAAATTAGGGATGAATAATCAGTGCTGGCCTAACCAGTGACACCCACATCCATAAATGAACTGAGGGAGTGTGCACTGTCATTGATGCTGTTTTTCAGTTGAGGCATTTAGACCAGGTCCGACTTCCCTCCTGGGGGTGGATATAAACAATGACATAGCCACTTTTTCAGAAGAAGGGGAGTTAGATCCTAATGTCCTGGACAACATTCAGCCCTCAATCAAATTCCCAAAGAATAGATGACCTGCTCACGATCACACTGCTGATTGTGGGAGCCTGGTGTGTGCGCATTGGCTGCCGTGTTTAAACGTGACAACATTGGTTAAGGACGGTTTGGCATGGTGTGAAAGGTGCTATATAAAGGCAAGGCTGGAATTTTCCAGAACCCCCCCCTGCAAGATGTTATAAATCCAATCCTGCCACTAACAAATCCAGTTGGAAATACAGGTGAGAACTTGGAACTTACTGACACGAGAGGGTCGATGAATGTCAGGTGGAGTATAATTTAGATAAATGTGAGGTTAATGCATTTTGGTAGATGGAATCGGGGCGGGAGTTATTCAGTTAATGGTAGGGCATTGGGGAGAGTTACAGAACAGAAAGATCTCAGACGACAGGTTCATAGCTCCTTGAAAGTGGAGTCACCGGTGGACAGAGTGGTGAAGAAGGCATTTGGCATGCTTGGTTTCATCGGTCAGAACATTGTCTACAGAGTTGGGACGTCTTGTTGAAGTTGTACAAGACATTGGTAAGGCCACACTTGGAATATTGTTCTAGTTACCCTATTACAGAAATGATATTATTAAACTAGAAAGAGTGCAGGAAGGATTTACTAGGATGCTACCAGGACTTGATGGTTTGAGTTATAAAGAGAGGCTGGGTAGATTAGGACCTTTTTCCCTGGAGGGTAGGAAGCTTAGGGGTGATCTTATAGAGGTCTATAAAATAATGAGGCACATAGGCTTGTACTCGTTAGAGTTTAGAAGAATGAGGGGAGATCTCATTGAGACATATAAGATGATGAATGGGATGGATAGGATAGAGGTGGAGAGACTCTTCCCGCTCAGAAAGGACAGTAGGACTAGAGGGCACAGCCTCAAGATAAAGGGGGGGGCAGTTTAGAGCAGAGTTGAGGAGGAACTTCTTCACTCAAAGGGTGGTGAATCTCTGGAATTCTCTGCCCGTTGAAGTGGTGGAGGCTGCCTCGCTAAATATTTTTAAGACGCAGGTTGATGGGTTTTTGATGAGAGAGGGGATTAAGGGTTATGGGGAGAGGGCGGGAATGCGGAACTGAGCCACGACAGATCAGCCATGATCTTATTGAATGGCGGGGCAGGCTCGAAGGGCTAGATGGCCTACTCCTGCTCCTATTTCTTATGTTCTTATGTTCATAGATGAGGTAGATAGTCAACATCTTTTCCCAAAGGTAGTGGAGTCTAAAACTAGACGGTATAGGTTTAAGGTGAGAGGGGAGAGATACAAAAGGGTGTTGAGGGGCATCTTTTTCACACAGAGGGTGGTGAGTGTCTGGAACAAGCTGTCAGAGGCAGTTTAGAGATGGGTAAAATTTTGTCTTTTGTACAACATTTAGACAGCTACGTGGGTGAGATAGGTATAGAGGGATACGAGGCAATTGGGACAAGCTTAGTCGTTAAAAACTGGGCAGCATGGACAAGTTTCCACGCTGTGAACCTCTATGACTATGAGAGTGGCTGTGGTGCGTTGTACAGAGAACATTAAGGGGGAATGAATGGTGATTGGGCTGAATGAAGAGAAGTTGGACTAAATTCTCTGTCCCTGTGCTACTTTGATCTCGTACTGCCCACAGTTTTACACTACTAATCCTTGCTCTCACTATTCCGTTTCTCCAGCAATTGCTGCAGCTTTTACCATTTCCGCTCGTACCTGTCTGTGTGTCTGTCTGTGTCTTTAAATTTATTTATTACTATCACAAATAGGCTTACAGTAACACTGTAACAAAGTTACTGTGAAAATCCCCTAGTCGCCACACTCAGCGCCTGTTCAGTTACGTGGAGGGAGAATTTAGCATGGCCAATATACCTAACCAGCGCGTATTTTGGACTGTGGGAGGGAACCGGAGCACCCGGAGAAAACCCACGCAGACATGGGGAGAATGTGCAGATTCCACATAGTCAGGAATCGAACCCGGGTCCCTGGCGCTGTGAGGTAGCAATGCTAACCACCGTGCCACCATGTCGCACTAGTGTGTTAGTGATGTCAAACGTCTGGGATATTTTAGGATGTATAACCCCTGTGAGAGAAGGTGTGCAAGTGTCTGTACCTTACTGATCTCAGATATCTGGGCATATTTCAGATAAGGACAATGCATCGTATCCTGCAAGTGCTGGATATCCGGATTTCCAAAATATTTCTCCTGCTTCAGATTCTTCTTTGGATCTTTCATGGTAAGAATGAAAAGTCTTGTACATTTCATGATAAGTAATGACTTGTTTTGCATTTTGCCTGGTGGGGTGGATCGGTAACTTGTCCAACTCTGAACTGCTAAATAATCAAGGAGCAGAAAGGTGGGGGGAGGAAATAAATCAGTAAGAATCACTGGAGAAAAAGGAACCAAGTAAATAATGTGGCTAAAGTCCCCTGGAACTGATGGATTACATCCTGGGATATTAAATACCATTTATATATTATATATATAGTATATATATTGATATTATATACCATTTATATAGATGATCTGGAGGAGGGAACTGAGTGTGTAGTGTCGAAATTTGCTGATGACACCAAGATTGGTGGAACGGCAAATTGCACGGAGGGTGTGGAGAGTCTACAGAAGGATCTAGATAGGCTGGGCGAATGGGCCAGGAACTGGCAAATGGAATTTAATGTTGGCAAGTGCGAGGTGGTCCACTTTGGTAGGAAGAATGGTAGGAAGGACTATTACTTACGTGGCGAAAAACTGCAGCAGGCGACGGTGCAGAGGGACCTCGGGGTCCTTGTGCATGAGTCGCAAAAACCCAGCTTGCAGGTGCAGCAGGTGGTCAGGAAGGCGAATGGGATGCTGGCCTTCATAGCGAAGGGGATTGAATATAAAAGTAGGGAGGTCTTGCTGCAGCTGTATAGGGCATTGGTGAGGCCGCAGCTGGAGTACTGTGTGCAGTTTTGGGCGCCGCACCTGCGCAAAGATATTTTGGCCTTGGAGGGAGTGCACAGGAGGTTTACTAGGCTGATACCGGAGTTGAGGGGGTTGAGCTATGAGGAGAGGCTGAATAAACTAGGCTTGTACTCGTTAGAGTTTAGAAGAATGAGGGGAGATCTCATTGAGACGTATAAGATGATGAATGGGATGGATAGGATAGAGGTGGAGAGACTCTTCCCGCTCAAAAAAGACAGTAGGACTAGGGGGCACAGCCTCAAGATAAAGGGGGGGCGGTTTAGAACGGAGTTGAGGAGGAACTTCTTCACTCAAAGGGTGGTGAATCTCTGGAATTCTCTGCCCGTTGAAGTGGTGGAGGCTGCCTCGCTAAATATTTTTAAGACGCGGGTTGATGGGTTCTTGATAAGAGAGGGGATTAAGGGTTATGGGGAGAGGGCGGGAAAGTGGAACTGAGCCACGACAGATCAGCCATGATCTTATTGAATGGCGGGGCAGGCTCGAAGGGCTAGATGGCCTACTCCTGCTCCTATTTCTTATGTTCTTATGTTCTTAAAGGGTGTAGCTTCAGTGGATGCACTGGTTGGAATCTTCTAGTAATCCTTAAATTCTGGAAAAGTTCCAAAGGCTTGGAAAGCTGCCAATGGAACACTTTTATTCAAAAATGGATTGAGAGGAAAAATCAAGTAACTATTGGCCAGTTAGCTGAACTAAATTAAGTGTGGAAATGTTAGAAGCCATTGTAAAGGGTATAATGGTGTGGAGATGCCGGCGTTGGACTGGGATGGGCACAGTAAGAAGTCTCACAACACCAGGTTAAAGTCCAACAGGGTTACTTAGCAGCACGAGCTTTCGGAGCGCTGCCCCTTCTTCAGGTAAGTGCAGGATTTGGTTCACAAACAGGGCATATATAGACACAAACTCAATCGCACGATAAAGATTGGAATGCGAGTCTTTACAGGTATAGACAATGTGAGTGGAGAGAGGGTTAAGTACAGGTTAAAGAGGTATGAATTGTCAGGACAGTTAGCGAGATCTTGCAAGCCCAGGCCAAATGGTGAGTGTGACATGAACCCAAGATCCCGTTCCTCGTGTGCGGAATTTGGCTATCGGTTTCTGCTCGTCCATTCTGCATTGTCATGTGTCTTGAAGGCCACCTTGGAGAACGCTTCCCTGAGACTGAATGCCCGTGACTGCTGAAGTGTTCCCCAACAGGAACGGAACACCCCTGTCTGGTGATTGTTGAGTGGTGTTCATTCATCCGTTGTCGTAGCGTCTGTATGGTCTCCCCAGTGTACCATGCCTCAGGACATCCTTTCCCTGCAGCGTATCAAGTTGGCGGAGTTGTACGAGTATGTACCGTGTACCTGGTGGATGGTCACATGAGATGATGGCATCCATGTCGATGATCCGGCATGTCTTGCAGAGGTTGCTGGGGCAAGGCTGTGTGGTGGATATAACGGCAGAGCATTTAAAAATGCCTAACATAACCAAGCAGCGTCAGCATGGCTTCACAACTATTAGAATTCTTCGAGGTAGTAACACAAGCAGGATAGATGAAGGGGAACCAGTAGATGTAATATACTTAGATTTTCAATAAGTGTTCAGTAAGGTGACACATAAAAGCCTACTTAAGAAGAAGAGCCAATGGTATTGGAGTGATATATTTGCATGTTTAGAGGATTGGCTAACTGATAGAAGACAGAAAGTTGGGATAAGAGAGGTATTTTCAGAATGGCAGCCTGTAATTAGTAAAGTGCCTCAGGGACCAGTGTTTGGGCCACAGTTATTTACAATATATATTATTAACTCGGGAAAAGGGAGTGAATGTACTATTCCCAAGTTTTTGGGTGACGTAAAAATAGGTGGGAGTGCAAGTGCTGAGGATGACACAGAGGGCCTCACTCGTCACGGTGGTTAGTGCTGCTGTCTCCCAGCACCAGGAATGTGGAGTTTGCATGTTCTCCCCATGTCTGCGTGGGTTTCCTCCGGGTGCTCCGGTTTCTTCCCACATTCAGAAAGATGTGCTGGTTAGGGTGCATTGACCCGAACAGGTGGCCGGAGAGTGGCGACGAGGGGAATTTCGCAGTAACTTCATTGCCGTGTTAATGTAAGCCTTACTTGTGACGAAGAAATAAATTTAAAAACACACCATAAAATCCCAAGATCTTCCCGTTGTTTTGTCTCTCGCCCGATCCGATTCCCGTGGTGGGTGGGGTGGTAGAATTCCAGCCAGAGAGTCTACGGAGGGATATAAGCAGGATAAGCGAGTGAGCAAAACCTTGGCAGATGTAACATAATGTTGGAAATGTGAAATGATGTAAATTGGTGGGAAGAATAAAGGAGCTGGGTATTATTTAAGTGGAGAAAGACTGCAGAAAGCTGCAGCGCAGAGGGATCTGGGATCCTTAAATCGCAAAAAACTGCCATGCAAATTCAGCAAGTGTTAGGGAAGACAAATAGAATACTGACCTCTCTCTCTCTCTTACTTTCTCCCCCATCTTCCCTTCCTCCCTCTCTCGCCCACCTTCCCTCCCTCGGGCTTCTCTCTCCCGGACGCCACAGAATCCCTGCTGTGCAGAAGGAGGCCATTCGGCCCATCAAGTCTGCACTGACAACAATGCCACCCAGGCTCTATCCCCGTTACACCCCATATATTTACCCTAGCTAGTCTCCCTGACGCCAAGGGGCAATTTAGCCCGGCCAATCCACCTAACCAGTACATCTTTGGAGTGTGGGAGGAAACCGGAGGAAACCCACGCAGACACGGGGAGAATGTGCAAACTCCGCACAGACAGTGACTCGAGCCAGGAATCGAAGACGGTGCCAACCACCGTGCCACTGTGTCGATGTAATAATCTGAGTGATGGATCTGATTCTCTCTCTCTGTGTTGGTTGTTATAGATACGGCAGCGGATTTTGTGGTAACGGCACCACCGGAGCCAGTTGTGGTGGCGGTTGGCAGGGACGTGGTCCTGGACTGCCAGTTGGTGCCAGCCAAAGATTTGGGCAGGATGGAAATCCGCTGGATCAGCAAATTCGGCTACGCTTCCCCGGTCCACATGTACAAGAACGGGATGGAGGATCTGACGCACCAACCCCCGGAGTACCGAGACCGCACCGAACTGTTCCTCGACCAGATCGGACGGGGGAACCTCTCCCTCAAACTCAGGAATGTCCGTGTCTCCGACAAGGACGTGTACAAGTGCTTCGTGGCGTTTGCCAGCAAGCACGACGAAGTCAAAATAACCCTCAACGTGGCAGGTCAGTGGCCGTTTTGAAAGGGTGGTCTCAGGCTGAGGGGTTTCGGGCAGAGATCTTTGGAATTCTCCACGTGAGAAGACAGGAAAGTGAGGCACGAGTGGGCCATTCGGCCCATCAGGCTAGTCCACCATTCAGTGAAATCGTGGCTGATCTCGGACAGCAGCTTTACTTGTTCCTGGTTTTATAAAGCGGAGGTAGATCTCTCCCTCCTGAGAACTGACATTGAAATACCCAGAGAGGAGTAGCTCACCCGATCATCGTGTCTGAAGTGATGTGGTTAAATACTAAATAAATCCCTGACACTCGCTGTAAAATCAACACATCACAATTTACTTATCGAACTGACACTAAACTATTGACAAAGCGAGTAAAAGAAGATTCTGATGGAATGCTGTTGAGATAAATACAGTTTCCACTCATTAACAAAATGGAATGTAATCACTCTCACAATTACAACCAGGTTTTGCGCCTTCCAGGATATTCTGGGCCTTCTCTGTTGATCCTTTTGTCTCGAGCTTCTTTCTTCTTTGGTACCTTCGCTATCAAAATAGTGCTTTCTCTAAGATACAAGTAAAGCTATGAAAGCCAGCAGCTAGCTAACTATCTCCCCCTCTCTTTCTATCTCTCTCTTTCGCTATCTCTTTCTCTTGTTCACACACTCTGTGTGTGTGTGTGTGTGTGTGTGTGTGTGTGTGTGTGTGTGTGTGTGTGTCTCTCTCTCTCTCTCTCTGTGCCTGTGTGTCTCTCTTTTTCTCTCTCTGTATCTCTCTCTCTCTCTGTGTCTCTCACTCTCTGTGTCTCTCACTCTCTGTGTCTCTCACACTCTCTCTGCCTCTCTCTCTCATCCTTTCTCTCTCTCATCCTCTCTCTCTCTCATCCTCTCTCTCTCTCATCCTCTCTCTCTCTCTGCCTCTCTCTCTCTCTCTGCCTCTCTCCCTCTGTGTCTCTCTCCCTCTGTGTCTCTCTCCCTCTGTGTGTCTCTCCCTCTGTGTGTCTCTCCCTCTGTGTGTCTCTCCCTCTGTGTGTCTCTCTCTCTGTGTCTCTCTCTCTCTCTGTGTCTCTCTCTCTCTGTGTCTCTCTCTCTCTGTGTATCTCACTTTCTCTCTGTGTCTCTCACTCACTCTCTCTCTGTGTCTCTCACTCACTCTCTCTGTGTCTCTCTCTGTCTCTGTCTCTCTCTCTCTATCTACCTGTCTGTCTCTCTCTCTGTCTGTCTCTCTCTCTGTCTGTCTCTCTCGCTGTCTCTCTGTCTGTCTGTCTCTCTGTCTCTCTGTCTGTCTGTGTCTCTCTGTCTGTCTGTCTCTCTCTCTGTCTCTCTCGCTCTCTGTCCCTCTCGCTCTCTGTCTCTGTGTCTCTGTCTGTCTGTCTCTCTCTCCCTAATGCCCCCTTTCTTTTATATCCCTGATCACATATCAATATTTCCCACAATACGATTGGTCCAAGGTGATCAATCTTTTTTGGCAAAACCATTGAAGTAAATCAGATGAACTGAGGGGACCTCAAAAGGGGCAGTGCCCCCCCCCCCCAAAAAAACAAGGAAATCGCCCAAAACAAAACCCAAAGTAGAAAGGAAACTTAAAATATCAAATTAAAATGTAACTAAAAGGGTCAGGAATACACAGCAGCCCCTGCGGTGCCCAGCGGGCTTGGAAGGTGTCCAAGGTCGTCAAAACCATCAGACTTAAATTTTATAGGTTCTTGGTATCTAAGCACCTGATTGGCTAAATTCAAAAGCCTGTTGTCTTGGTAACATTGCTGCTTGGCCTTTCGATAATAATGTTTCAGTTTGGGCTCTCTGCATACTTGCATTTTTTTAACACAGAGAAAAAGACCATCTTTTAACAGACTGTGCAATCCTTCACCCTTACCATTTTACAATTTAGAAACACCGGTTCGAACTTTCAACTTCTGAATCTCCAATTACTCGACTCAACTTTGCAACACCGGCCATTCCTAATTCCCTTCAAAAATCTGTGGCGCTCTGAGTTGAATGTAGTGGATCCCCATCCCTCTGGGATAGAGAATTCCAACAATTCACAGCCCTTGTGAATGAAGAAATGCTCCCTCAAAATGGGCAACTCATCCTGACAGTGTGACCCCCTCCCTTGTATTCTGGATCCTCAATCCTGGGGCGGGGGGGTGGTATGGGCTCACCTCTTATCCCCCCAAACGCCAGGCAGCCCCACTCAGCTTTTCCTTGTGGGATAATCCCCTCATTCCTGGATCATTCGACTGAATGAACTTTTCCGGAACTCCCTTTTTGTTCTGGCTGGATAATTTCCGTCCCTCAGGGACCTGTGTACGCTCGGTTGTTGGGAATGTTCAAGGAGGAGGTGGATAGAATCTTGGATACTGGGGTGGGGGTTCGAGATGGGCGAGGGGTAAGGGGTGTTGTGGAAAGTGCAGGAAGGCAGGTTGGTTATGAACCCAGTGACCACCAGAACAGGCTTGAGAGGCGGAAGGGCCACTTCCTGTTTCTATTTGACTCTCCTTGTGATGTACGGGACTGGTGGAACTTTCTAGTAGTTTTCTGTCTCTCTCCCCGTTGGCGTTTTGAACTCTCTCGGTGTGGCTGGGCTGAGGACGATGCCAAATCCTTTGCCGGCGAGCGGCCAAGTTGAACTATTTCTGGGAATTTGGGGGAATCGGGTTCAGGGATTTATCCCTTTTCCCGCTGGGTTTGCCACCTCCCCTCTCAAAAACCTCGGGATGGAGTTGTTTCTGTGCCAGGAGCGACACTGTCAATCCGGTCGCGATAAATTGTCCTAAAACTGGGCTTGGTGTCTGAGTTGACTGATTGTGGGCCTGGTTCCTGCTTCGACTCCCTCACTCAGTGTGAAATAAGTGACCAGGCCTGCCCAGCGAGGAACACATCCGCCACCAGGAATAAGAACTTCCAGCCAGAGAGCGGGGCTCCAGTTCCTGTGACTAACCTACTTTCAAATCACCAGAAATATAACTTTGAAATAGCAACAGAGAACCATTTGATGGTGGGCCTCAGGCCTGTAGTCAACTCAATGTGTTTTTGAACATTTAAAACCTTCTAAAAGGCGCCTAAAGTAAAAAACTAGTCTTTTAAATGGAATTTAATGTTGGCAAGTGCGAGGTGGTCCACTTTGGTAGGAATAATGGTAGGAAGGACTATTACTTACGTGGCGAAAAACTGCAGCAGGCGACGGTGCAGAGGGACCTCGGGGTCCTTGTGCATGAGTCGCAAAAGCCCAGCTTGCAGGTGCAGCAGGTGGTCAGGAAGGCGAATGGGATGCTGGCCTTCATAGCGAGGGGGATTGAATATAAAAGTAGGGAGGTCTTGCTGCAGCTGTATAGGGCATTGGTGAGGCCGCAGCTGGAGTACTGTGTGCAGTTTTGGGCGCCGCATCTGCGCAAGGATATTTTGGCCTTGGAGGGAGTGCAGAGGAGGTTTACTAGGCTGATACCGGAGTTGAGGGGATTGAGCTATGAGGAGAGGCTGAATAAATTAGGCTTGTACTCATTAGAGTTTAGAAGAATGAGGGGAGATCTCATTGAGACATATAAGATGATGAATGGGATGGATAGGATAGAGGTGGAGAGGCTCTTCCCGCTCAGAAAGGACAGTAGGACTAGGGGGCACAGCCTCAAGATAAAGGGGGGGCGGTTTAGAACGGAGTTGAGGAGGAACTTCTTCACTCAAAGGGTGGTGAATCTCTGGAATTCTCTGCCCGTTGAAGTGGTGGAGGCTGCCTCGCTAAATATTTTTAAGATGCGGGTTGATGGGTTTTTGATAAGAGAAGGGATTAAGGGTTATGGGGAGAGGGCGGGAATGTGGAACTGAGACACGACAGATCAGCCATGATCTTATTGAATGGCGGGGCAGGCTCGAAGGGCCAGATGGCCTACTCCTGCTCCTATTTCTTATGTTCTTATGGAGCCTCCTCAAAGGCCCAAGAGCCGATACTGTTGGTGGAAACATGCCCTAGGGATCAATTTGATCTTGGGTAGTTCCCACCTGGACTGCCCACCCCCCTCCCCCCTCGATTGGGGTCGTTCCCGAACTCTTTTGACCCTGATAACCCCCTCAAGCAGGGGGAGTTAGCACAGGTAACCCAGCGCAGGCTTTGCGGCCTACTCTCCTGCCTAATGTCAATCTTGTTGCAGGTACGGGGCAGCAGCCACAGATCGGGATGGAGGGTTACACGAGCGATGGCGTCAAGCTGGGCTGCCGATCGGCGCGCTGGTTCCCACAGCCGCCTGTGCGCTGGGTAAACGGGAAGGGAGAGAGTGTTACAGGCCAGTCGCAGACCCAGTATGAGGGGGACGCGCAGGGATTGTTGGCGGTTCAGAGCTTCATCGAGGTCTCCAGGCAGTCCAGCAACGAGTACGCCTGCGTCATTGACAACAAAGACCTGAAGGAGATGCGAGAGGCCCACATCCGGATCGCAGGTCAGTCACCAGGAGAGCTTCCAGAAAGATCCAGCAATCTGGGGGGGGGGCACGGGGGACACGGGACGGGGTGGGGGGGGCCGTGCAGAGGGGGGGCATCAATATGATTGAGGATGAATGTGAAAACAGGAAGAATTAGTGTCATTAACACCAAGCGAGGCAGTGACACAGCGGCACGGTCACAGGGAGGGGGAACCGGTTCGGGGACAGTGAGGGAGGGGAACCGGTTCGGGGACAGTGAGGGAGGGGGAACCGGTTCGGGGACAGTGAGGGGGAGGGGGGGAACCGGTTTGGGGACGGTGAGGGGGAGGGGGGGAACCGGTTTGGGGACGGTGAGGGGGGGGGAACCGGTTCGGGGACAGTGAGGGAGGGGGGAACCAGCTTCCAAACGGCTAACTGTTTTTCTCTTTTGATTCAGACGTCTTCTTCCCTCATGCTTCTGGGTGGATGGTTGCCTTCTGGGTCCTGTTCTTCCTGGTACTTGCTGCTTTCGGTTTCGTGTTTTGGTTCTATCGAAAATTACAGAGTAAGATCCAAGGTGAGATCTTCAGCTTCAGACATTGAAAGCTCGGATTAACTGTGTGCAGAGACTGATAATCCCTGACCCAGGATCACATCACTAAATGTGGTCAGCCCTCTGCCTGTCTGAATTATCTATCAGTGGATTTCACTAAACTATGAAGCTGGGCTAGCGCTTAATATAAAAAAGGATAGCAAGAGTTTTTATAAATATATAAAAAGGAAGAGGCTGGCTAGGGTGAACGTTGGACCCTTAGAGGATGAGAAAGGGGACCTAGTGGTAGGGGATGGGGATATGGCTAAGGTCTTGTATAACTTTTTTGTTTCTGTCTTCACGGAGGAGGACGTGAATAATTTGCCGGGTGTTAGAGATGGAAAGGTGGTAGGACTGGAGGGTCTCAATGACATTACTGTTACTAGAGAGGCGGTGCTCGACAGACTGGAGGGGCTGATTGTGGACAAGTCCCCAGGACCGGATGGAATGCATCCGAGGGTTCTGAAAGAAATGGCGGAGGTGATAGTGGATGCCTTGGTGGTTATTTTCCAGACGTCGCTGGATTCCGGGGAAGTGCCGGAAGATTGGAAAACAGCTAATGTTACGCCGTTGTTTAAGAAGGGTGCCAGGCAAAAGGCGGGGAATTATAGGCCGGTTAGTTTAACGTCTGTGGTAGGTAAAATGTTAGAATCCGTCATTAAGGAGGAAATAGCGAGGCATCTTGAAGGGAATTGCTTGATAGAGCAGACGCAGCACGGTTTCGTTAAGGGGAAGTCGTGTCTGACAAATTTATTGGAGTTCTATGAGGATGTGTCTAGGGCAGTGGATAGAGGAGAGCCGGTGGATGTGGTCTTTCTAGATTTTCAGAAGGTGTTTGACAAGGTACCTCACAAGAGGTTATTGCAGAAGGTCAGGGGACTTGGAGTTGGGGGTAGGGTGTTAGCGTGGATAGAGGATTGGTTGTCAAATAGGAGGCAGAGAGTGGGGGTCAACGGGTGCTATTCGGATTGGCGGTTGGTGACTAGTGGAGTGCCCCAGGGGTCGGTGCTGGGGCCTCAGCTATTTACCATTTATATAGATGATCTGGAGGAGGGAACCGAGTGCAGGGTGTCAAAATTTGCTGATGACACCAAGATTGGGGGAACGGCAAATTGTGCGGAGGGTGTGGAGAGTCTGCAGAAGGATCTAGATAGGCTGGGCAAATGGGCCAGGAAATGGCAAATGGAATTTAATGTTGGCAAGTGTGAGGTGGTCCACTTTGGTAGGAATAATGGTAGGAAGGATTATTACTTACGTGGCGAAAAACTGCAGCAGGCGACGGTGCAGAGGGACCTCGGGGTCCTTGTGCATGAGTCGCAAAAACCCAGCTTGCAGGTGCAGCAGGTGGTCAGGAAGGCGAATGGGATGCTGGCCTTCATCGCGAGGGGGATTGAATATAAAAGTAGGGAGGTCTTGCTGCAGCTGTATAGGGCATTAGTGAGGCCGCAGCTGGAGTACTGTGTGCAGTTTTGGTTGCCGCACTTACGCAAGGATATTTTGGCCTTGGAGGGAGTGCAGAGGAGGTTTACTAGGCTGATACCGGAGTTGAGGGGGTTGAGCTATGAGGAGAGGCTGAATAAACTAGGCTTGTACTCGTTAGAGTTTAGAAGAATGAGGGGAGATCTCATTGAGACGTATAAGATGATGAATGGGATGGATAGGATAGAGGTGGAGAGACTCTTCCCGCTCAGAAAGGACAGTAGGACTAGGGGGCACAGCCTCAAGATAAAGGGGGGGCGGTTTAGAACGGAGTTGAGGAGGAACTTCTTCACTCAAAGGGTGGTGAATCTCTGGAATTCTCTGCCCGTTGAAGTGGTGGAGGCTGCCTCGCTAAATATTTTTAAGACGCGGGTTGATGTCTTTTTGATAAGAGAGGGGATTAAGGGTTATGGGGAGAGGGCCGGAAAGTGGAACTGAGCCACGACAGATCAGCCATGATCTTATTGAATGGCGGGGCAGGCTCGAAGGGCTAGATGGCCTACTCCTGCTCCTATTTCTTATGTTCTTATGTTTGATTGAGGGGGAGTGCTGGGAGAGTCACGATGCCTCTGATACTAACTCAGTGATTATCTTTTTTTTAACAGGGTTAGAGAAATCTTCGGGCTTGCTTGGTAAGTGATGTTTAATGAGACTGTGGGATTGAAATCACTATCTGTCTCCGTGTCGATTTCCCAGTTTGGAGGATCTCACATTCTGTCCCCCGACCCTCCCACCGTACCTTCCTGTGCTCACCCTCCCACCCGGAGGGCCGGGGACCCTCTATCCTCACCTCTGTCACACAGCGTAGTGTTACTGTTTCAATACCTCCTCACCGCCCCCCCTCGTTCCGTGGTTTATTTCCCTTTCGCTGTCAGACTGAGACAGTTCCTGCCATCTGGGGTGAGGGGCAGTGGTGTGGGATAGCAGATGGTGTGAGGGCTGAAGGGTCTCTTCTGATTTAATGCTGTTCTTTTGTCCTGTTACAGAAAACTGTAAACTGCGGGAGGAAATCGGTGAGTAACCATTAGTAACGGAGAGGGGGGGTGAATCAGAAGCCGGTGATGTGGAAGTGAGGTTGTGGTGTTGGAGGGAAGACTGTCGTCTGGAGGCTAGCGATGTAACTGAACTATCTCAGTCTGAATGTCTCTGGGGAGATTCAGAAACGTTTGCATTTCTGTAGCAAGACTCACGTCCACAGGATCTCCCAATCCATTTTGCAGCCAGTGTCAGAAGCAAGAGGCCACTCTGCCCTTTGAACCTGCTCTGCAGTTCAATACTATCACAACTGATCTTCCCAAGCGCACTTCTCCTCTATTATCCTGGAAATAAGATACTGCCGAGCTCTGCATCTGTAGATGCGTTTGTCTGGATGAGTACTGAGGCAGTGCCGTTGTCACGGGGGACGCTGGTGTGGAGCGCCGGGGCATCCGTTGTGACGAGGAGTGCCCCTGGTTCAACCGCTCCGTGTGTGCCCAGCTTCTGTAGGAAGTCAAGAAGCTTAACACCATCCAGCCCACTCGATTGCAGGAACACACCAGTGTTCCTTAGGCAGCATCTTCCAAACGTATAAATACTTCCATGTAGAAGGACGAGGGCAGAAGCTGCCTGGGAATACCACCACCCGGAGCTTCCCCTCCAAGTCACACACCATCCTGACCGATCGGCCATTCCTTCACTGTCGCTGGGTAAAAAATCTTGGCATTCCCTCCCTAACAGCACTGTGGGTGGACCTACTCCTCAGGGACTCCAGAGGGTTGAAAGAAGGCAGCTCACCTTCTGGAGGGGTAATTAGAGATGGGCAATAAATGCTGCTCCAGCCAGTGACACCCACATCCTGGAATGAACTCAGAGATGGCTGATCCACATCCGCCTGCGGAAGAGAGTGCCAAAGATTCCGAGCACTTACAGCTCTGGAATGGGAGAGTTGGACGGGATGGGGAGCTGGGATTGGAGGTGTAAAGTGGCAGGAGGATGTTAACGTTGAGGGGCCCAGTTTGTCTGTAAGTCAGTCAGTGAGGCCCAGCCTGTCTCAGTCAGTGAGGCCCAGCCTGTCTGTGTGTCAGTGAGGCCCAGCCTGCCTGTGTGTCAGCGAGGCCCAGACTGTCTGTGTGTCAGCGAGGCCCAGCCTGCCTGTGTGTCAGCGAGGCCCAGCCTGCCTGTGTGTCAGTGAGGCCCAGCCTGTCTGTGTGTCAGCGAGGCCCAGACTGTCTGTGTGTCAGCGAGGCCCAGCCTGCCTGTGTGTCAGCGAGGCCCAGACTGTCTGTGTGTCAGCGAGGCCCAGCCTGCCTGTGTGTCAGCGAGGCCCAGCCTGCCTGTGTGTCAGTGAGGCCCAGCCTGTCTGTGTGTCAGTGAGGCCCAGCCTGCCTGTGTGTCAGTGAGGCCCAGCCTGCCTTGTCAGCCAGCGAGGCCCAGCCTGCCTTGTCAGCCAGTGAGGCCCAGCCTGCCTTGTCAGCCAGTGAGGCCCAGCCTGTCTGTGTGTCAGTGAGGCCCAGCCTGCCTGTGTGTCAGTGAGGCCCAGCCTGCCTTGTCAGCCAGTGAGGCCCAGCCTGCCTTGTCAGCCAGTGAGGCCCAGCCTGCCTTGTCAGTCAGTGAGGCCCAGCCTGCCTGTGTGTCAGTGAGGCCCAGCCTGCCTGTGTGTCAGTGAGGCCCAGCCTGCCCTGTCAGTCAGTGAGGCCCAGCCTGCCTGTGTGTCAGTGAGGCCCAGCCTGCCTGTGTGTCAGTGAGGCCCAGCCTGCCTGCGTGTCAGCGAGGCCCAGCCTGCCTGCGTGTCAGCGAGGCCCAGCCTGCCTGCGTGTCAGCGAGGCCCAGCCTGCCTGTGTGTCAGTGAGGCCCAGCCTGCCTTGTCAGTCGGCGAGGCCCAGCCTGCCCTGTCAGTGGGGTGTGACTGTGGGATCTTGCTGTGCAATAATTGTGGGATCTTGCTGAGCGCTGATTGGCTGATTCCTTTCCTACTTGATGCCAGTGACTGTGGTTTTATTTCTCGGAGGGATTCGGATGCTGGGAGACACTGTGCCAACACCAACATTCCTCCTCAGAGTTTCCCGCTCCTTCTCTCACCATTCTCCCTTTCTTTCACTTTCAGAAAATGAGAAGTACCGATCAAGCCAGGGTAAGTGAACAGAAACCGGGCGTTCGGGTGGTCACATTCTGCTCTCAGCTCGATAAGCAGCAGGTCAGGCCTGGAGAGTGACTCTGAAATCAGAGAATTTAAACAGATATTTAATTTGTCATTGAAATAAGGAGTTTTCACTTCTTTTTTCCAGAGTGTGAACGACTGCAACAAGAGATAGGTAAGAATTTAAATCAACAGTGTGTCAGAGAGAAGGGGAAACCCTGTGGTAAGAGAGTGATGGAGAGAGAGAGAGAGTGTGTGTATCAGAGAGAGAAAACCCTGTGGCTGAGAGAGTGACAGAGAGAGAGAGCGAAGAGCCTGTGGGTTAGAGAGAGAGAGTGAAGAGCCTGTGGGTTAGAGAGAGAGAGTGAAGAGCCTGTGGGTTAGAGAGAGAGAGTGAAGACCCTGTGGGTTAGAGAGAGAGAGAGTGAAGAGCCTGTGGGTTAGAGAGAGAGAGTGAAGACCCTGTGGGTTAGAGAGAGAGAGTGAAGAGCCTGTGGGTTAGAGAGAGAGAGTGAAGAGCCTGTGGGTTAGAGAGAGAGAGTGAAGAGCCTGTGGGTTAGAGAGAGAGAGTGAAGAGCCTGTGGGTTAGAGAGAGAGAGTGAAGAGCCTGTGGGTTAGAGAGAGAGAGTGAAGAGCCTGTGGGTTAGAGAGAGAGAGTGAAGAGCCTGTGGGTTAGAGAGAGAGAGTGAAGAGCCTGTGGGTTAGAGAGAGAGTGAAGAGCCTGTGGGTTAGAGAGAGAGAGAGAGTGAAGAGCCTGTGGGTTAGAGAGAGAGAGTGAAGAGCCTGTGGGTTAGAGAGAGAGAGTGAAGAGCCTGTGGGTTAGAGAGAGAGAGTGAAGAGCCTGTGGGTTAGAGAGAGAGAGTGAAGAGCCTGTGGGTTAGAGAGAGAGAGAGTGAAGAGCCTGTGGGTTAGAGAGAGAGAGTGAAGACCCTGTGGGTTAGAGAGAGAGAGAGTGAAGACCCTGTGGGTTAGAGAGAGAGAGTGAAGAGCCTGTGGGTTAGAGAGAGAGAGTGAAGAGCCTGTGGGTTAGAGAGAGAGTGAAGACCCTGTGGGTTAGAGAGAGAGAGAGTGAAGAGCCTGTGGGTTAGAGAGAGAGAGTGAAGAGCCTGTGGGTTAGAGAGAGAGAGTGAAGAGCCTGTGGGTTAGAGAGAGAGAGTGAAGACCCTGTGGGTTAGAGAGAGAGAGTGAAGAGCCTGTGGGTTAGAGAGAGAGAGTGAAGAGCCTGTGGGTTAGAGAGAGAGAGTGAAGACCCTGTGGGTTAGAGAGAGAGAGTGAAGAGCCTGTGGGTTAGAGAGAGAGAGAGTGAAGAGCCTGTGGGTTAGAGAGAGAGAGTGAAGAGCCTGTGGGTTAGAGAGAGAGAGAGAGTGAAGAGCCTGTGGGTTAGAGAGAGAGAGTGAAGAGCCTGTGGGTTAGAGAGAGAGAGAGTGAAGAGCCTGTGGGTTAGAGAGAGAGAGTGAAGACCCTGTGGGTTAGAGAGAGAGAGTGAAGACCCTGTGGGTTAGAGAGAGAGAGAGTGAAGAGCCTGTGGGTTAGAGAGAGAGAGTGAAGAGCCTGTGGGTTAGAGAGAGAGAGAGTGAAGAGCCTGTGGGTTAGAGAGAGAGAGTGAAGAGCCTGTGGGTTAGAGAGAGAGAGTGAAGAGCCTGTGGGTTAGAGAGAGAGAGAGTGAAGACCCTGTGGGTTAGAGAGAGAGAGTGAAGAGCCTGTGGGTTAGAGAGAGAGAGAGTGAAGAGCCTGTGGGTTAGAGAGAGAGAGTGAAGAGCCTGTGGGTTAGAGAGAGAGAGTGAAGAGCCTGTGGGTTAGAGAGAGAGAGTGAAGAGCCTGTGGGTTAGAGAGAGAGAGAGTGAAGACCCTGTGGGTTAGAGAGAGAGAGTGAAGAGCCTGTGGGTTAGAGAGAGAGAGTGAAGAGCCTGTGGGTTAGAGAGAGAGAGTGAAGACCCTGTGGGTTAGAGAGAGAGAGTGAAGACCCTGTGGGTTAGAGAGAGAGAGTGAAGAGCCTGTGGGTTAGAGAGAGAGAGTGAAGAGCCTGTGGGTTAGAGAGAGAGAGTGAAGAGCCTGTGGGTTAGAGAGAGAGAGAGTGAAGAGCCTGTGGGTTAGAGAGAGAGAGTGAAGAGCCTGTGGGTTAGAGAGAGAGAGAGTGAAGAGCCTGTGGGTTAGAGAGAGAGAGAGTGAAGAGCCTGTGGGTTAGAGAGAGAGAGTGAAGACCCTGTGGGTTAGAGAGAGAGAGTGAAGAGCCTGTGGGTTAGAGAGAGAGAGTGAAGACCCTGTGGGTTAGAGAGAGAGAGTGAAGACCCTGTGGGTTAGAGAGAGAGAGAGAGTGAAGAGCCTGTGGGTTAGAGAGAGTGAAGACCCTGTGGGTTACAGAGAGAGTGACAGAGAGAGGGGTAACTCCGTTGGGTGAGTGAGTGACACAGTAAGGTTGGAGGGGGATGTTCTGGTTTGGGATGGGCTCTGGATGGGACGGAACCACTTGTGTATCGAGACGCTGAGTGACTGCAGATTGCTGCCTTTCACACTCTGTGGATGCAGATGGTGTCAGTCACAGAGTGAATGTGTGTTCCTGTGGAGATCTCCGTCACTCTGGGAGTGTCGGATGTGTGCCCGCTGGCTGCCCTGTATCACACGTGCTGTTTATTTTTTGTTACAGCTCAAGTCAAGAATGCGGGGAAATTAGGTGAGTTATCCTGTGTTCAGTGAATAACCGCAATTATTCAGGTTAGAATATTTTGATTTGGTCTCAGACTGCCTTCATGCAATTTAAAAAGCACCTTCCCGGTTTAAAGTTTATTCATTAGTCACAAGTAGGCTGACATTAACACTGCAATGAAGTTACTGTGAAAATCCCCTGGTCACCACACTCCAGTGCCTGTTGGGGTACACCGAGGGAGAATTTATCATGGGCCAGTGCACCAGCACATCTTTTGGACTGTGGGAGGAAACCTATGCAGACACGGGGCATTGCACATGACAAATAATCTCCTCACCAAATCGCACTCGTGCTCCGTACTCCCCACTCCTGCGACCCCAGGCACCAGGACACGCACACGTCTCTTTCAGAGAGACGAGGGATCTTTATCCAGCCGTCTCACACAATCCCTGCTGTATACAATTTGACGACGTTTTCTGTGGCCTTGTCTCCGGATCTCTGTAACCTCCTCTGATATACAATCCTCCAGGAGATCTGTGTTCGTCCTCTTCCGGCCTCTCGCGTATCCCTAAATTGAATCGCTCCTTCATTGGGGGCTACGCCTCTGTTTTGGTCCTAAGCCCTGGAATCCTCTCCAGAAAGCTCCTCTTCCCCCCCACCCTATCCCTGCCCAATTCCCCTCCTTCAGACATTCCTTCAGACTGACCCCTTTGCTGAGAATCACACTGTGTTTTACAGTGAGCCTGGACAGCAGTGTCAGACTCTGCAGTTATTAATTAGAGATGCAATGTTTTATAATAAACAGAGAACATACCTGACAAATCAGCAGAGACATACAGGGTCCTCAAGAGTAACAGCCGCTAAAAGGAAACCCTTTCTCATTTACGAAGCAGGCTCCTGTTAAAAATATTTCCAGCTGAACCGTGTTTACATTTTCACTTTATTTCTGGTACAGTTAATGTCATTGTTTTAAATTACCCGGCTCCCTCTCTGACAGTTTTCTCTCTCTATTTTTCTCGACAGAACGTGAAGCTCTTCAGCAGGAGTTTGGTAAGAGAGTATTGCTGAAAGCTCCAGTCACTGGGACTTCAGATTAAAACTGCTTTATTTATTAATGTTGTGTGTCCATGAACGATGAAAACTACAACCACAGCATTGTGGCTGGACCCACACCTCAGGGACTGCAGCGGCTCAAGAAGGCAGCTCCCATCGCCACCTTCTCACGGGCAGTTAGAGATGGGCAATGAATGCAGTCTAGCCTCGCGTTCTAACCCCGTGCTGTACCTGTCCTGGGAGTGTTTGATGGGGGGACAGTGTAGAGGGAGCTTTACTCTGTATCTAACCCTGTGCTGTACCTGTCCTGGGAGTGTTTGATGGGGGGACAGTGTAGAGGGCGTTTTACTCTGTATCTAACCCCGTGCTGTACCTGTCCTGGGAGTGTTTGATGGGGACAGTGTAGAGGGAGCTTTACTCTGTATCTAACCCCGTGCTGTACCTGTCCTGGGAGTGTTTGATGGGGGACAGTGTAGAGGGAGCTTTACTCTGTATCTAACCCCGTGCTGTACCTGTCCTGGGAGTGTTTGATGGGGGACAGTGTAGAGGGAGCTTTACTCTGTATCTAACCCCGTGCTGTACCTGTCCTGGGAGTGTTTGATGGGGACAGTGTAGAGGGAGCTTTACTCTGTATCTAACCCCGTGCTGTACCTGTCCTGGGAGTGTTTGATGGGGACAGTGTAGAGGGAGCTTTACTCTGTATCTAACCCCGTGCTGTACCTGTCCTGGGAGTGTTTAATGGGGGGGACAGTGTAGAGGGAGCTTTACTCTGTATCTAACTGGGTGCTGTACCTGTCCTGGGAGTGTTTGATGGGGACAGTGTAGAGGGAGCTTTACTCTGTATCTAACCCTGTGCTGTACCTGTCCTGGGAGTGTTTGATGGGGAGACCGTGTAGAGGGAGCTTTACTCTGTATCTAACCCCGTGCTGTACCTGTCCTGGGAGTGTTTGATGGGGGACGGTGTAGAGGGAGATTTACTCTGTATCTAACCCCGTGCTGTACCTGTCCTGGGAGTGTTTGATGGGGGGGACAGTGTAGAGGGAGCTTTACTCTGTATCTAACCCCGTGCTGTACCTGTCCTGGGAGTGTTTGATGGGGGGACAGTATAGAGGGAGTTTTACTCTGTATCTAACCCCGTGCTGTACCTGTCCTGGGAGTGTTTGATGGGGACAGTATAGAGGGAGCTTTACTCTGTATCTAACCCCGTGCTGTACCTGTCCTGGGAGTGTTTGATGGGGGACGGTGTAGAGGGAGCTTTACTCTGTATCTAACCCCGTGCTGTACCTGTCCTGGGAGTGTTTGATGGGGGGACAGTGTAGAGGGAGTTTTACTCTGTATCTAACCCCGTGCTGTACCTGTCCTGGGAGTGTTTGATGGGGGACAGTGTAGAGGGAGTTTTACTCTGTATCTAACCCGGTGCTGTTCCTGTCCTTGGTTTTCTGTTCCTGATAATGCAGGAGAATTTTAAGCTTTGTGCTCTGACACATGGCCACAGACTGTTGCGAAGTTAGTGAGGTTTTGTGACTGGGTTAACTATAGGCTTGAGGATGGTAGTTTGAATGTGAGAGGGCTGTTTTGGGGCAGGATAGTATCAGACTGTTCCAGTGATGAGTTCCTGGTCTTCTGGTCTCCTGGCAGGGATGGGGGAGGGTGGGTGGTGAAGGATTTTGGATAATACGGCTCTGTGAGAAATACAGGTTCCACCGTCACATCCCTGGCAATGAGTGTGCCTGGGGTGAACGCAGTTAGACTGGTGCTGTACCAGGCTCCGCGTGGCACAGACAGTGTTGTGGATGGGTGAGCTATGCCAGCACTTGTGAGGGGGGCAGACAGGAGCCTCGGATCTGTAACTGATGCCCTGCTCTGTGTGTGAGTGTAAACCCTTCCGGGCTGGCTAAACAGTGGGAATCTCAGCAGGGGTCGGGTTTCGGGGAACCCACACACGGTGATATCGCCTTCCGGAAGGTTCTACTCTTTAACACCTATTTTTTTTTCTCCCCCCCCCTCCCTTGTACAGAGACGGAGAAGGCAGCCATTAAAGCAGGTAAGAGGGGGAATGGGAGTTTCCTGGTGGGGGGTCGGGGGGGCAGGGTCCTGGGTCGCCAACTCTGGGGGTGCATTCCTGGCGGTTTCATCACATGACCTCCAACCAATCAAACTGCGCTTCCTAACCACCATGTTGTCTTACAACGAGAGGTATTTGAAGAGGCCACACACAGCTCCCCCGCGCCCCCCCTGCTCCCCCTCTGCTCCCCCGCGCCCCCCTCTGCTCCCCCGCGCCCCCTCTGCTCCCCCCGCGCCCCCTCTGCCCCCCCGCGCCCCCTCTGCCCCCCCGCGCCCCCCCTGCTCCCCCGCTCTTGGAGACTGATCGTAGTGTCCCCATCATTGACTATTCATTCCTGGGAGCTGGTACAATGCCAGGAGAAGGTGGGCAGTGACTATTTGCTGCTTCCTGGCTGGGAGATGCCAATGATCTCTTGGGGGTCTTTGGCCTCTGGGTCACACTCTGTGTTCAGGAGGTTAATGGAAGCTACTCAGGATTGAACTGACCCAGTGGAGCTTCTGAGATTCGATTCCATGTCTCCTAATGTGGGCAAGCTTTCACAGTGGCAACAGCTGGCACAGAGTGCCAGTCCTATTCACCGTTGGGGAGGGCACAGTGGTTAGCACTACTGTTTCACAGCGCCAGGGACTCGGGCTTAATTCGGGTGACTGTTTGTGTGGGGTTTGCACATTCTCCCCGTGTCTGCGTGGGTTTCCTCCGGGTGCTCCCCTTTCCTCCCACATCTAACTGAATGCAGGTTAGACGGATTGGCCGTGTTAAATAGACCCTTCGTGTCCTTCGGTGGATTAGTCTTGGTTAAGAATGTGGGGCTGAGTGGGAGGGTGAGCCTGGGTAAGATGCTCTGTTGGAAAGTCGGTGCAGATTGGATGCGCTGATTGGCCTCCTTCCGCATTGTGGGAATTCTCTGGTATTCCTGGTTCTGGTTTTATTTCACACGGGCAGAGTGAGGGCAGGTCATATAAACACTGACCCCTGTTCAGAGAGAGCAGCTTGGAGGGAAACAAGTGCTGAGAGGCAGGAAGGGGGAGAAATGATCTTGTTTATAATTGATTACTTTCCCCGCTCTGTTACAGAACACGAACAATTCAAGGCAGAAGTTGGTAAGTCAAATAATCAAAGTCTACATCTGTGAGCACCTCACATCTCCCCGTGGCTGTGTCTCCAATAGCGTCTCTGACTCTCTGTCTGTGCCTCTCTGTCTCTCCGTCTGTGTCTCTCTCTGTCTCTCTGTCTGTGTCTCTCTCCCTCTCTCTCCGTCCGTGTCTCTCTCTCTGTCTCTCCGTCCGTGTCTCTCTCTGTCTCTTCGTCTGTGTCTCTCTCTGTCTCTCCGTCTGTGTGTCTCTCTCTCTCTCTCCGTCCGTGTCTCTCTCTGTCTCTTCGTCCGTCTCTCTCTCTGTCACTTCGTCCGTCTCTCTCTCTGTCTCTCCGTCCGTCTCTCTCTCTCTGTCTCTCCGTCCGTGTCTCTCTCGGTGTCTGCGTCTCTCTTGGTGTCGGTGTCTGTCTGGGTGCGTCTCTCTGGCTGCGTCTCTCTTGGTGTCTCTCGGTCTCTCTGGGTGCCTGCATGTCTTGGTGTTGTGTCTTGGGGTGTGTCTCCATGTCTGTGTTTCTCAGTGTGCGTCTGTCTGTCTCTCAGTGTGCGTCTGTCTGTCTCTGTCTCTCGGTCTGGTCGATACATCTGTCCTTGCCTGAAGCATTCTGAATATAGTTCTTTCTGTTGATTGGTCTGAAGATATTTTTGATAACACTGAATAAAGGCAGTGTGTGTGTTGCTGCTGTTCAAACTTCTTCAATCTTCTTTTCCAGATAAAGAGAAGGCAGCAGATGCAGCAAGTATGTAACCCAGAAAGGAGGGGGATTTCACTCCTCACTTCTCACTGTTATCTTTGCAATGGGGGGGGAGGTGGGGGGTGATCTGCGGGACACTAACGGGGAGTAAATGGAAATTCGGGAACAAACTGCAAATATTTCTCTGCACATCTCTCTCCTTCTGTTTTTCCACTCTCTATCTCTCATTCTCACTCTCTTTTCCCCTTCTCTCCCCTTCCCCTCTATCTTCTCCTCTCTCAGTCTGCCACAATCCTTCTCTCCCTCACCATCTCTGTCCCCCCCCTTCCACTCTCCACCTCTCCTTTCTTACTCTCCGTTTCTACTTTCCTCCTCAGCCTCTCTCTTCCCCCTCTCCATCTTTCCCTTGCGATTCTCTTTTCCAAACTCCCTTATTCTCTCCGCTCTTTCTTTCTCTCCACTTTCCCTGTCTCTCACTTCCCTCCTTCTCTCTAACTTTCACTTTCCCATCCCCTTCTTCCCCCCCCCCTCTCTCTCTCTCCCTATCTCTATCCTCTCTCCCTCTCTCTACTCCCTCCCTCTCTCCCTCCCTCAGTCCCCTCTGTCCGTCCCTTCCCTCCGAACCCTCTCTCTCCAGTCTGTCAACCCCTCCCCTCACCCTCCCCTCACCCCTCACCCTCCCCCTTGCCCCCCTCCCCTTTGCTCCATTGCCCACTGCCCCTGCCCCCCTTACCCCTCCCCCTCCGCCCCCCCCAGCTCGCCCCCATCCCCAGCTCCTCGCCCACTCCCCCTACCCCTTGGCCCCTCCCACTCGCCTCATCCCCCTCACCTCCCCATCTCTCCCTCACACCCTTTCCCACTCCCCCTCCGACTCCTTGCCATCCCCCTCGCCCCCCCGTCCCCTCTCCCTCGCCCTGTCCCCCTCGTACCCGTCCCCTCACCCCTGCCCCCTCATCCCCACCCGGTCATCCCACCCCCTCATTCTGCCCCCTTGCCCCATCTCCTTGCCCCACACCCATGCCCCCACGTCTCCACACACCGCCCTCGACCCCCGGCCCACCCTCCCGCCCACCGCCTCCTCTCTCCTGCCCCCCTCGCCTCCTCCCCCTTGCCCACTCCCCCTCGCTCCCTCCCCCATGCCCCCTCCTCCTCACACCCACACCTCGCCCCCTCCACCTCACCCCCTCCGTCTTTTCCCCTTCCTCTCGCCCCTGCCCCCACTCCCTCGCCCCCCTGCCCCGCCCCCTCACCTCGGTCCCCTCGTCCCTCCACCCCCTCCCCCTTGCCCCTTCGCCTGTCACCCCCTGCCCCACCCCCCTGCCCCCCTCTCCCTTGCCCCCGCAGCCTCGCCCCACCCCGTCGCATCCACCCCCTCCCCTCTTCCATCTGCCCTTCCCTCTGCCGTCCCCTCTGCCTCCCTGCCCCCTAAACCCCCGCCTGCCCTGTCTCTCTCCCCCTCTGACCCCAGCCCCTCTGACCCTGTGCCCTCTTCTCCCTCTATCTCACTCTGTTCCCTCTGTGCGCTCTATCTCCTTTTCCACTTGCCCCTTCTCCTTCTTCCTTCTCCCTCTATCCTCTCTCTCTCCCTCTATCCTCTCTCTCTCCCTCTATCCTCTCTCTCTCCCTCTATCCGCTCTCTCTCCCTCTATCCGCTCTCTCTCCCTCTATCCTCTCTCTCTCCCTCTATCCTCTCTCTCTCCCTCTATCCTCTCTCTCTCTCCCTCTATCCTCTCTCTCTCTCCCTCTATCCTCTCTCTCTCCCTCTATCCCCTCTCTCTCCCTCTATCCCCTCTCTCTCCCTCTATCCTCTCTCTCTCCCTCTATCCGCTCTCTCTCCCTCTATCCGCTCTCTCTCCCTCTATCCTCTCTCTCTCCCTCTATCCTCTCTCTCTCCCTCTATCCTCTCTCTCTCCCTCTATCCTCTCTCTCTCTCCTCTATCCTCTCTCTCTCTCCCTCTATCCTCTCTCTCTCCCTCTATCCTCTCTCTCTCCCTCTCTCTCTTCTCTCTCTCTCCTCTCTCTCTCTCCCTCTATCCGCTCTCTCTCCCTCTATCCTCTCTCTCTCCCTCTATCCTCTCTCTCTCCCTCTATCCTCTCTCTCTCTCCCTTTATCCTCTCTCTCTCTCCCTCTATCCTCTCTCTCTCTCCCTCTATCCTCTCTCTCTCCCTCTATCCTCTCTCTCTCCCTCTATCCTCTCTCTCTCCCTCTATCCCCTCTCTCTCCCTCTATCCCCTCTCTCTCCCTCTATCCTCTCTCTCTCTCCCTCTATCCTCTCTCTCTCCCTCTATCCCCTCTCTCTCCCTCTATCCCCTCTCTCTCCCTCTATCCTCTCTCTCTCCCTCTATCCTCTCTCTCTCCCTCTATCCGCTCTCTCTCCCTCTATCCTCTCTCTCTCCCTCTATCCTCTCTCTCTCCCTCTATCCTCTCTCTCTCCCTCTATCCTCTCTCTCTCTCTCCCTCTATCCTCTCTCTCTCTCTCCCTCTATCCTCTCTCTCTCCCTCTATCCTCTCTCTCTCCCTCTATCCTCTCTCTCTCTCCCTCTATCCTCTCTCTCTCCCTCTATCCTCTCTCTCTCCCTCTATCCTCTCTCTCTCCCTCTATCCTCTCTCTCCCCCTCTATCCTCTCTCTCCCCCTCTATCCTCTCTCTCTCCCTCTACCCTCTCTCTCTCCCTCTATCCTCTCTCTCTCCCTCTATCCTCTCTCTCTCCCTCTATCCTCTCTCTCTCCCTCTATCCTCTCTCTCTCCCTCTATCCTCTCTCTCTCCCTCTATCCTCTCTCTCTCCCTCTATCCTCTCTCCTTTTTCTCCTTATTTCCCTCTTCCCCCTCTATCCTCTCTCCACCTCCCCCTCTCTCTCTCTTCCCCCTCTCTCTGTCCTCTCTCCACCTCCCCCTATCTCCCTCTCCCCCTCTCTCTGTCCTCTCTCCACCTCCCCCTATCTCCCTCTCCCCCCTCTCTCTGTCCTCTCTCCATCTCCCCCCTCTCTCTGTCCACCTCCCCCTATCTCCCTCTCCCCCCTCTCTCTGTCCACCTCCCCCTATCTCCCTCTCCCCCCTCTCTCTGTCCACCTCCCCCTATCTCCCTCTCCCCCTCTCTCTGTCCACCTCCCCCTCTCTCTCTGTCCTCTCTCCAGTTTCTCCTGTCTCTCTGTCTCTCTATCGCTCCTGCCCAGCGGTAAACTGGGTTGTTGAAGACTCCATTGAGAAGATGCTGCAGTGTTGGTGGAGGGAGAGAGAACGTTTCCCTTCAGTGTTGGTAACCTGTCAGTATCTGGCAGTCCTTTTGAGGAGTATTGAGAGGGGGTATGTGTAAATGTGGGGCTCTTCCTGATTGAAATCAGTATCTGTAACTGACTGAAAGCAAATTACTGCAGACGCTGGAATCTGAAACAAAGAGTCTCAGCGGGTCTGACACAGCCTCTGTGGAGGGAGAGAATAGAGGCAACGTTCCGAGTGTAAATGACCCTTCCTCAGAGCGGTGGAAAACTGACTGAGACACAGACTGAGTGTTATTACTGAAACAGGCTTCTCTCTATTTTCACACTCTGGTGGGGGTCAGGTATTTAGTAAGGTGATTAATCATTCCAAGATGTTAACCATTTGATTTTAACCCATTTCTCTGATTACTTTTTGCCTGCAGAATATCAGAAGCTTCACACTGAGTTTGGTGAGTTGCTTGTCAGTACAAACCTGGTTTCATTTTGGTTACAAACACTTGGATGCGTAGCGGTGTTGTTACGGTAATCCCAGGGCCCAGGATTAATGTTCTGGGACACCGGTTCGTATCCCAGTGTGGCTGTTGGCAGAATTTTATTTTGTTTTAACTTAAACTCAACTAATAAATCTGCTTAAGTAGAAAGCTTGTCTCAGTACCGGTGACCATGTAGAAACCCATCACTTTATGCCACCTCGTAATCAAGGGCTAATGTCCTTTAGGGAGGGAAATCTGCCATCCTTACCTGGTCTGGCCTACCAGAGCCAAAACAATGTGGTTGATTCTTGAGTGCCCTCTGCATTAGGGTTCGGGGCCTTGCAAGGGCAGTTAGTGCTGGACAACTAATGTTGGCCATGCCAGCGATGCCCACATCTCATGAAAGAATAAAGAAAAAGATTCAGTTTAATTTAAACGTGAAATCAGACTCAGTTCAGTCTGTTCTGGGCCATTTCTTGACCTCGATTGGGGATTACATAGCAGGCAAGGTCCTATCTGGTGTTACAAACAACATGTCCCCTGAGCTAGACTGGGGTAGAAAGCTCTAGCCCCCTCAGGCTCTCCCCTGATGATTGGACCATCTAATTGGACAAGGATTGCCATGGTGAATGAAGGGCAAATGGTTTCTCTCAAACTTTAGTTTAATGCTCCTTATGTCGGCAAAGGAGAGGGTCCTGTGTGCGGATAAATGTAGCCTCTAGCACACATTAGTGAGCCCACACTGCATGCCCGAATGATCGTCTCAAAGATAATCGACCTGCCCGGGGGCCTCGGGTTCGAATCCCACAATGGCCGCAACAAAAATCTGGAATTAAAATTCGAATGGTGACCACGAAATGATTGTCGATTTGTAAAAACCCACCTGGTTCACTAATGTTCTTGAGAGCCGGCGATGGCCGAGTGCGATTATTGCTGGGCTATTAACTCAGAAACTCAGCTAATGTTCTGGGGACCCAGGTTCGAATCCTGCCCCGGCAGATGGTGGAATTTGAAATTAAAATAAAAATATCTGGAATTGAGAATCTGCTGATGACCATGAAACTGTTGTGGATTGTTGGAAAAACCCGCATGGTTCAGTAATGTCGTTAAGGGGAGGAAATCTGCCATCCTTACCTGGTCTGGCCTACATTTGATTCCAGATCCACATTACAGTGGTTGACTCTTAACTCTGAAGTGGCAGAGCAAGCCACTCAGTTCAAGGGCAAATAGGGATGGGCAATAAATGCTACCAGCCAGCGACACCCACGTGCCACACATGAATACAAAAAAATCTTCTGTCTTTACCTGATCTGCTCTACCCGTGACTTGCATGTGGTTAACTGCCACTCAGTTCAAGGGCATTTTGGATGGCACTAAATGCCAACCAATCTGCACTCTCTTCCCATGCAATACAAATTGTTGTTTCTTTACTCTTGACATTTGTCCTGATGAGTGCAAGACAAAAACAATCAGTGCCCAAATATCAGGACGTTGATGGAAGAATGATAGAAACTTACTCCATTGAAATGCTGGCTGGCCAGAATTACACTGTGACTGTTGACATGTAAAAATTGAACAGAAAAGTACTGACGTAGCAATTTTACAAAGGCGGTCAGAAATGGACGGCGCGCCAACAGATTTTCTTTATTGCTGCCATGAATTTAAAAATCTTGTTCATGAAGAAAAGCTATGCCATGAAGAGGAAGGTCTGTTTGTAACATCAAGTGTGTTGAGTGAGTTTTATTCATACTTTTCAATCTCTGTTTCCTTCTAGAGCAATGGAGACCTCTCGTTCTGTCAGGTACGTTCCCCAGTCTGAATGCACATAGAATCCCTACAGTGCAGAAAGAGGCCATTCAGCCCATCGAGCCTGCGCCAACAACAATTCCACCCAGGTTCTGTCCCCGTAACCCCACATATTTACCCTGCTACTCCCCCTGACACTAAGGGGCAATTTAACATGGCCAGTCCACCTAACCTGCACATCTTTGGGGTGTGAGAGGAAACAGGAGCACTCGGTGGAAACCCATGCAGACACGGGGAGAATGTGCAGACTGCGCACAGATAGTGAGCTGAGGCTGGAATTGAACCTGGGTCCCTGACGCTGTGAGGCAGCAGTGCTGACCACTGTGCCATTGTGCTGCCTTAGGGGTGTTCTCTTATTGGCATTTATGTATTACACTGAGCCAAAGAGAACAGGAAGACCAAACATTGTCAGAGCATTGTATATGTGTACGTACGTGTGTGTGTGTGTGTGTGTGTGTGTGTGTATACACACATGGATATGCATGCATATATTGTAACTGAATCATAGGAGTTTGGTGTGAGAATGAAGCTCACAAACATTATGGTACGATGGGTGATCCAGCCTGAACCACATCCCCAATACCAGAGCTCAATGTCCTGTCTTTATTCTAACCCGTTGGCCTGTCTTGCTTGGCTGGTCCTAAAGGAAGTTATGTCCTCAGTGGCTCTCAGACTCCCGGGACATAAACCTCCTTACCTTATCAAGGGGTAGCCCCCCTCTCCAAATCATGGTTCCCACCCTCGGGTCCTTGAGTCACTAAACTGGGATGTACTTTAGCTATTGCCCAGAGTATTAAAGGTTACTAATCTTCTGTCTGCTGTGTTTTTTGTTGGCAGAGTGGAAGAGGATAGAGAGTTATGCAGGTAAGACACTCACACAGCACTCTGTACATCTCACACGGGGCTGTCCAACTGCAATCCAGGCACCAGGGGTGGGGGTTAACACAGTGCAACAACTTGACTTTCACTTTTACTGACTCCAGATATTTACTTTTGATTGAATTCAAATTCTCAACCTGCCCTGGTGGGGCTCGGACTTGTCTTCGCTGGATTGTGATGCAGTAACTCAATGGCCGTATTTACACAGCGTTGTTCAGAATGTCTCGCCGCATTTCACAGCCAAAGGATTGCATTTGACGTAGGCAAATGGATCAGTGGGGAGGTGGTAGTGTAGTGGTGTTGTTACAGGACTAGGAATACAGAGACCCAGGTTAATGCTGTTGGGTGTATGGGTTCAAATCTCGCTACATTCTTGTCTCAGTGTTAATTTTGTGATGTCGAGATGCTGGCGTTGGACTGGGGTAATAAGCACAGTAAGAATTCTCACAACACCAGGTTAAAGTCCAGCAGGTTTATTTAGTAGCAGGAGCTTTTGGAGGGCTGCCCCTTCATCAGGTGAGTGATAGGTTGACGCACGACAACACAGAATCGCTGAGCAGAAACTGATAGCCAAGTTCCGCACACATGAGAACAGCCTCAACCAGGATCTTGGGCTCATGTCACACTATCTGTAACCCCCACGATTTGCTGGGTTTGCAAAATCTCACTAACTGTCCTGGCTGGAGACAATACACATCCCTTTAACCTGTGCTTAACCCTCTCTCCACTCGCATTGTCTGCACTGTAAAAACTTGAGTCCAACCATTATCTTGCAACTGAGTCTGTACCTACATGTCCCCCATTTGTGAACCAAATCCTGCACTTACCTGATGGAGAGGCAGTGCTCCAAAAGCTTCTGCTACCTGTTGGACTTTAACCTGGTTTTGTGGGACTTCTTAATATGTTAATTTCATCGATTGTTGTTTAAAAACCCATCTGGTTCACTGATACCCTTGAGGGAAAGAAGTCTGGTCTACGAGTGACTCCAAAGCCACAGCAATTCTTAACTCTTAACTACCCAATTGCCCAGCAAGTCGCTCAGTTGAATTAAATGAATGCTGGCCTTGCCAGCGATATTCACATCCCGTGAAAGAATAAGGAAAAACATCACAGTAAACAGTGGAGGTTTCAGATAAGGATGAATCAGAGCATCGGGTAGAACCCGAGCTTGGTTTTAGTACCTCACTTTAGCAGTGCGGCGCTGGGTAGGTCAGCTTGGATTTCTGCGTTAAGGTGTTAAATGGTTACACTAATAAGACGTCTACTCGTAGTTATTTGTCCACCGTTAAAACAGGCAACAGGTGGGATTCGAACCCACAAACCTCTGACCCAGAGGTGAGAACTTCACCCACTGTGTCTGGGTTTCCTCACACTGTGCTCCATCCGGATTGGCACGTGCCACCTCTAATCTGCTCTTGCCCTGGCACGTTGGTTAGAAGACTTGGGCAGAATGTGGGTCCAGAGAGCAGGAAAATGGGAGGTGGCCTCATTGTAAGGTTTTTGGGAGGCTCGAGAGGGCGGGCACTGCATTGATGTGTCCCCTGGGCAGACGGCCTAGGCCGAAGGGTCAATGTCTGAGAATGATGTTGGCGAGTTCATACAGCGATGAGGAGAGAGATTCCTTCATCCAGAAATTTTGGAATTCTCCGTCCTGGAGAACAGTGGACACTCAATTGTTGGGGATATTTCAGACGGAAATTGAATTTTTTTACATATTAAGGAAATTAAGAGATATGGAAATAGTGCAGGAAGGTGGAGATCAGGGAGAAAGTTGGCCATGGTTGTATTGGACGGCTCCAAGGATGTTTGTGTGGTCCACTCCATCGCCTAATGCTCATACTCTTGTCTTCTTTGCTAGCTGCTGTGAAGATAGACCCCTGGACAGCCAACGCGAGTCTGACCGTCTCCCCGGATGGGCTGACTGTGAAAGGTGGAGAGACGCTGCAGGTCCCTGACAATCCAGAGCGGTTCGACTCTGTCCCGTACGCGCTGGGCGAGGGTGCTTTCACAGAGGGCACGCACTACTGGGTGGTGCAGGTGGCAAACAAGACCTACTGGGATGTGGGCGTCGCCAATGCGTCAGTCCAGCGGAAGGGCATGCCCAACCTGTGCTCGGACGCTGGCTTCTGGACACTCGGGCGGGACGGTGAGCCGCACGGGATAAGTGATCCGAATCGCTCCCGCATCAAAGTGACGGACAAACCTCAGAAGATCGGAGTGTTCCTGGAACTGGAGGCGGGTAGAGTGTCTTTTTACAACGCTGATACCATGTTCCATCTCTACACGTTCAACGCCAACTTCTCAGACAAAGTCTACCCGTTCTTTTGGCCTGGCTGGGATGACGCACCTTTATCTGTCTGCCCGGTCAAGAACTAGTTGACCGACGCCTCATTGGTTAAGGACAAGTTAGTGACTAGCTAACCAGTCCCCTGGAGACATTTGTACCTATTACAAAGTACCTTTCAAGTGGTTTTGCAATGGAAACTTGGGTTTCCCACTGAAGTATTGACCCAAAGTGAGTCTGTGTTCCAGACGCTTTGCTGTAGACAGTCGCTGATACAAGGAAGCAATAGCGACAAACTGCTCAGACCTTTGGCCATTGGAGGCTGAAGTGGAACCTATGGATTCTACTGAAAATGTCACAACAGAGACTCTCTGTCACCTTCACAAGCCAAGGAAAACCTCATTAGCTCTTTGGGCAAAGTCGCCCAGCCTTTATCTCCTTGTGTGTGCCTGTTGGGAAGCTTCCATACAAGGACATTTTATTCCTGAATAATAAAATTTTTTTTTTGATGCGTTGTGAAAAAGAAAGATAACATTGTAATGAGAACAAGCGCATCGTGAGTTAGATTAATAAGGGTGCCTCAAGATAACTCAGTATTTTGTATTGTGAAAAAGAGAAAGGAGACATTGAAAAGTTACCATGTTGATCTTTCCCTACATCCTACCTATGATTGTAACACTACATTCTGCATTTTTTCATTTCCTTCTCTATGATTGGTATGTTGCCTGTATAGCATGCAAGAAATAATATTTTTCACTGTATACTAATACATGTGAAAATAATCAATGAAATCAAATTAAGCTTGCTGGTAATAACACGTGGAGCACTGCCTCTTAACTTGAGCTGTTTGTCATCCAGTATATTGCGAAGGATGGGACAGATTCATTAATTTCTCTTGCACTTTTTACATTGCTAAATATTAACCAGCAAAGCTGTTTTGTTTTTTTACCTGAATTGTTCATTATTTTGAATGCCTCTTTGAATTATTCTTCCAATCTCCTCTGCAAATTGCGTAGAAGGCGTGGAATTTGCAGAGAGATCTGGATAGGCTGAATGAGTGGGCGAGGACCTGGCAGATGGAGTATAATGTCACTAAATGTGAGGTTATCCACTTTGGTAGAAATAATAGTGGGAGGGATTATTATTTAAAGGGTGAAAAGCTGCAGCATGCTAAGGTGCAGAGGGACCTGGGGGTCCTTGTGCATGAATCACAAAAACTCAGTCTGCAGGTGCAGCAGGTGATCAAGAAGGCGAATGGGATGCTGGCCTTTATAGCGAGGGGGATTGAATATAAAAATAGGGAGGTCTTGCTGCAACTGTACAGGGCACTGGTGAGGCCGCAGCTGGAGTACTGTGTGCAGTTTTGGTCGCCGCACTTGCAGAAGGATATATTGACCTTGGAGGGAGTGCAGAGGAGGGTCACCAGGCTGATACCAGAGATGAGGGGGTTAGCTTATGAAGAGAGATTGAATAGACTGGGCCTGTACTTGTTGGAGTTTAGAAGGCTGAGGGGGGATCTTATAGAGACATATAAGATAATGAAGGGGCTGGATAGGGTAGAGGTAGAGAGATTCTTCCCACTTAGAAAGGAAACCAGAACAAGAGGGCACAGCCTCAAAATAAGGGGGGGGGGGATGCAGTTTAGAACGGAGTTGAGGAGGAACTTCTTCACTCAAAGGGTGGTGAATCTCTGGAATTCTCTGCCCGTTGAAGTGGTGGAGGCTACCTCGCTAAATATATTTAAGTCACGGGTAGATAGATTTCTGATAGACAAGGGAATTAAGGGTTATGGGGAGAAAGCGGGAAAGTGGAACTGATCCACTTCAGATCAGCCATGATCTTATTGAATGGCGGGGCAGGCTCGAAGGGCTAGATGGCCAACTCCTGCTCCTATTTCTTATGCTTGATTCAGGACAATACTCCTTTTCTCAAATTGCTGCAGTCCTGGATCCTGGCACTATTAATCTCCTCTGCAGAGTTTGATGCAGTGCCCAGAACCAGCCCACATACTCTTGCTCGAATCTGACCAATCATTTCTAAAAGTTTAGGATTAACTCCTTTGTCTTTGTGTCCTCAGTGTCTTTTTTATACAACTTACCCGGAACACTGCCTCCAAAACTATGTGTCTCTGTTACTGAACTCTGGTTAATATTGTACTTTTGTACAAAGTACCATACTTATTGCCCATAAAGTGATAAAACCTAATCATTTTATTACCCTGATTCCTAAATATGTTATCATAGTGAGAAATGTAAGTGGTTTACATTACGCTATTTACCCTAAACCCCCAATCATAGTGCATAACTTGTGATTATTAAAGAAGTGGAACAGGACGATAGGGGAGATGATGGTGCAGTGGTATTTTCTCTAGACTAGTAAGTCTTTTAGGATTATATTCACTGGAGTTTAGAAGAGTGAGAGGGGATCTCCCAGAATGCTATGAGATTCTAACAGGGTTTGACACGGCAAGTTCAGAAAGAATGTTCCCAATGGTGGGGGAGTCCCAAACTAGGGGTCAGAGTTTGAGGATACGGGTAAACCTTTTAGGACTGAGGTGGAGAGAAATTCCTTCACCCAGAGTGTGGCTGAATGTGCGGAATTCACTACCACAGAATGTCGTTGAGGGCAAAACTTTGTGTGATTACAAGAAGAAATTAGGTTGGGACGAAAAGGGATCCGGGAAGATGGGGAGAAAGTGGGATCGGAATTTGAAGATCAGTTATGATCGTAACGAATGGCAGAGCAGTCTCGAAGGGCTGAATGGCCTGTTTTTATGTTTAACACATTGTGCAGTGATCCTACACCCAGTCCAAGGTGTAAAGATTTTCACAGTATCGCACTTGGTGTTTACCACATTTCCTGGTTCCATGCTAAATTTGAAATCATTGCTGTTAAGTCCAAAGCAGTAACTTTAAGATTGAGTTGTAATAGTGTTTGAGTCGCTGTTGTTACTCTATGTGTCAATAAACCCTGGAATTTAAATAAATGCTAATATTTAAATAAACCCTGGCGTCTTAACTGTTATGAATGAATGGTGTTGTCACTGTCTCCCCCCCCCCCCCCATTGACCAGTCACAGGACAGAATGTTCAGACATCATCACCGTGATGTAACAATGGCTGAAACCACGGCGACGGAATCTTCTACCACCCTCTCGGCTGGAAAGGTAACCTGGAGCCACGGTGACAGGAATGGGAGTCATTCCAGCCGTCACTGCCCACAGTGTCACAGCTCTTCACCGACTCAAAGAGGGGACGTGGTCCCATTCCCGACCAAGTGAGTGTCGCTGAACTTCGCCGTGAGCTTTGCTGGTCTTAGAAGTGAGGGGGGGGGTGGGATTTTCCGGCCTCACTCGTCCCGAAATCTTGCTTGAGGTCAACAAACCTTCCCACTCGCCAACTCCCGTGACGGGCAGGATGGTAAAATCCCAGCCCTGCTATCCAATCCCGGATGCTGCACTTTGTGAAGGTTCTTTAGTCTCCTGATGGCATCGGGAGGTACGGTGTTGGGGTTAATCCGGTTTCAGTGAAGTCCCAGTGTCATCCTTCACCACAGTTACCAAAACACCGAAAGAAATCTTAGGCCAGGTTACCCAAAGCTTGGGGATTGTCTGAAAGGAGAGAGGCAACACTAAAATCACCACTGTCCCTTCTGTGAATCTGAGTAAGGCTGAGATGAACAGATGGAGTCAAGGCAGAAGTCTGTCATGATTTTTGAGTCACAGAAAAGCTTGTGTGCTGTGATATTACTGCAGCTTCCATTCCTTTCCCACTACTTGTTCAAAGTTGCATCTACAGGATGTGGGTGTCACTGCCCATCCCTAATTGCCCCTTGTAGAGGTGCGGGTGAGCTTCCTTCTTGAACCCCTGCAGTCCCCGAGATGTAGGTACACCCACAGTGCCGTTAGGGAGGGAGTTCCAGGATTCTGACCCAGCGACAGTGACGGAATGGCAATGTATTTCCACATCGGGATAGTGAGTGACTTGGAGGGGAACCTCCAGGTGGTGGTGGTCCCAGGTATCTGCAGCCCTTGTCCTCGGTGGTTGGGTTTGGAACATGTTGTCTAAGGAGCCTCGGCGAGTTCCTGCAGTGCATCTTGTAGGTACTACACACAGCTGCCACTGTTCATCAGTGGTGGAGGGAGTGAATGTTTGTAGATGGAGATTGCTTTAGCCTGGATGGTTTTAAGGTCTACTTATTAGTGTTACAAGTAAGCTTACATTAACACTGCAATGAAGTTACTGTGAAAATACTCTGGCACCTGTTCAGGTACACACTATTTTCTCAGGAGACGAAGGAAATTTGGCATGTCTGCTGCAACTCTCACCAACTTTTACAGACGCACCATAGAAAGCATTCTTTCTGGTTGTATCACAGCTCCTGCTCTGTCCAAGACCGCAAAAAACTACAAAGGGTCCAGAACAAAGCTCAGTCCATCACACAGACCAGCCTCCCATCCATTGACTCTGCCTACACTTCCTACTGCCTCAGAAAAGCAACCAGGATAATTAAGAGCCCCACACACCCTGGACACTCTCTCTTCCACCTTTTTCCATTGGGAAAAGATAACAAAAGTTTGAGGACATGTACCAACCGACTCAAAAACAGCTTCTTCCCTGATGCCATCAGACTTTTGAATGGACCTACCTCGCATTAAGCTGATCTTTCTCTACACCCTAGATATAACGATAACTACATTCTGCATTCTCTCCTTCTCTATGTATGGTGTGCTCTGTCTATATAACACGCAAGAAACAATACTTTTCACTGTATCCTAATACATCTGACAATAAATAAAAATCAAATCAACAACTGAGAGAGAATGTAGCATGATTAATGCACCCACCAACACATCTTTCAGACTGTGGAAGGAAACCCACGCAGACATGGGGAGAACGTGCAAACTCCACACAGACAATGACCCAAGCTGGGAATTGAACCTGAGTCCCTGGCGCTATGAGGCAGCAGTGCTAACCCCTGTGTCACCCCAATGGTGTTGAGTTTCTTGAATGTTGTTGGAGCTCTGCTCATCCAGGCAAGTGGAGAATATCCCGTGACATTCCTGACTTTGTGATTTGTGGACAGGTTTTTTCTTTTCGGTGGAGCAGAGATGGTCGGGAGGAGAGTTACTGACTGCAGATTTCCTAGCCTTGGCCCTACTTGGTAGCCACAGTGTTTATATGGCTAGTCCAGTTCAGTTTCTGGTCACGGTAACCCTCAGGATGTTGACGTATTGCACTGGATTAAGGGGCCCACATTCATAGTTACCTTTCTGCAATGTTTAGATTCTCGGCACTTGGGACTGAGGGGGCAACAGGGCGGGAGAATAGTTTAAAATTTCCAACAAGCGAGCTTGCTGAGTGTATCCTTTTCACTGAGATCATGCACATTGGAAAAGACAGAACTGAGCTCTCAGCAATTGTGTAGAACAACCCCTTCCTCACTTTGTCTGAGGACAGAGAGAGGAAGAGAGTCGGTCAAATGTTATTAGTGTAAATCAATCATTGGTTCAATTCATGTAACATCCTGCCTCCATTTTCCTCTCCTATTGGATGAACCATCTTGACATTGATCTTGGTAGCCTGATTGGTCAAACATTATGTCAATCATCTAGTTTTATCAATTCACTATTCACTATTTGGACGTCCCCATTGTTTTCTAGGGCACAGTGGTTAGCACTGCTTCTTCGCAGGGACCTGTGTTCAACTTCTGGCTCGGGTCACTATCTGTGTGGAGTTTGCACATTCTCCTTGTGTCTGCATGGGTTTCATTCAGGTGCTCTGGTTTCCTCTGACAGTCCAGAGATAGAACATAGAACACTACAGCACAAACAGGCCCTTCGGCCCACGAGTTGCGCCGATCACATCAATACCTACCAATCTATAGACCTATCTATAACCCCCAATCCCATTAAATCCCACATGCTCATCCAGAAGTCTTTTAAAAGACCCCAGCGAGTTCGCCTCCACCACCTCTGACGGCAGCCGATTCCATTCACTCACCACCCTCTGAGTGAAAAACTTACCCCTAACATCACTTCTGTACTTGCCTCCCCGCACCTTAAATCTGTGCCCTCTTGTAGCGACCATTTCAACCCGGGGAAATAGCCCCTGAGAATCCACCCTATCTATTCCACTCAACATTTTATAAACTTCTATCAGGTCGCCTCTCAACCTTCGTCTCTCCAGGGAGAAGAGTCCCAGCTCCCTCAACCTATCTTCATAAGGCATGCCTCCCAATCCAGGCAACATCCTTGTAAATTTCCTCTGTACCCTTTCAATAGCTTCTATGTCCTTCCTATAGTGAGGCGACCAGAACTGCACACAGTACTCCAAATGAGGTCTGACAAGGGTCTTATAAAGTTGCAGCATTACCTCCCAACTCTGAAACTCAATCCCTCGATTAATGAAGGCCAGTACACCATACGCCTTCTTGGCCACATCCTCCACCTGCGAGGCCGATTTAAGAGTCCTGTGGACCCGGACCCCAAGATCCTTCTGCTCTTCAACACTACTAAGACTCCTGTCCTTGATAGTGTACTCGTTCATCCCATTGGTTCTGCCAAAATGGACGACTACACATTTATCCGCGTTGAAGTCCATCTGCCACTTCTCCGCCCAGTCCTGATGTGCGGGTTAGGTTGATTGGCCATGCTGAAATTGTCCCTTAGTGTTATGAGATGTGTAGGTTAGAGGGATTAGTGGGTAAATATGTGGAGGTAGGGCCTGGGTGAGATTGTGGTCAGTGCAGACTCGATGGGCCGAATGGCCTCTTTCTGCACTGTAGGGTTTCTATGATTTCTGCCCTCAAGTGAACCAGTGATTTAGCTGTACTTGTATTCTGTATTCACAACCCCTTTCACTGAGGGCTGACCCAAACAGAGACTGGTTGACGTCTTTCCCAGACACCTCTGTTCCGACTGCAAGCACCACCCGGAATTTCCTGCCTCGATGACATTTTCATTCCCTGCCTGGTTCTCCCAGTTCCCCCCCTCTCATCTCATTATCACCACCAGCACTGTTCCGATGCACCACACCATATAATCTCAAAGCACAATATCCCTCATTTGACAATGATCTAGAATCAATATGGAGCCCAAACAATTTTAGACTCTGTCCGCCATCTTGTTTCATTCCCTTTTTGCTGGTTTTGTCTGGTTTCTCCATGGTTGTTTGCTTTTGGACTGCATGGGTCAAGATTCTTTTAAAATTCTTTTTAAGAGGCGTCTAGACAAATACATGAATAGGGTGGGACTGGAGGGGTATGCTCCCCGGAAGGGTAGGGGTTTTAGTTCAGTCAGGCAGCATAGTCAATGCAGACTTGGAAGGCCAAAGAGCTGTTCCTGTGCTGTATTTTTTTTATCCTATTTGTTCTTTTATTCTCATGCTTCTTTTCGAATTCTTTACCCAACCACTCCCCCCATCTTCTGTAATCTCCTCTAATCCCACAATTTTCCGAAGTACGAGAATTCCTCTGATTCTGGCCTCCCGGATTTTTATATCTCAGCAGTTGGTGGCCAGGCCTTCCTTTGCCTAGGCCCCAAGCCCTGGAATTCCCTCCTCAACCTCTCTACCCAGCTTTCCTCTTTTTTAATGCGCTCCTTAAAATCTGCTTCACTGAGCTATACCTTGTTTCTTTCGTCAAACTTTGTTCTATAATGCTTCTGCGAAGCATCATGGGATATTTCACGACAATAGCTCCAAGTAAAGACGTAAGTTGTTGCTGTACGTCAGTGTGGATTGTGAGCTCGGGCCTATAGGGACTTGAACCCACAGCCTTCTCACTCTGGGAGTGTTAGCAAGAAGTACAGACCCAACCTTTTTAATCTTTCCTCGTACGGCAGTCCCTCCAAACCTGGGATTACCCTCATAAATCTCCCTCTATACTGCCTTCCAGTGATAATATGGCTGGAATTCACCAGCTGTTCACATCTGGCCACCGCTGTCCGCCAGAACAGAGAACTTGGCGCTCAGCCGACTCTCCGTTCACTGCAGCGGGACTGGAAAATCCCAGATGTGGGGCGAGGTCGGGAAATCCCGGCCGCAGCCTCGTCCTGTCCTCCCTGCTTCTGGGAAATTATCCAAAACCATCCCTTTCAGTCTGATATTTGATTCCCTACCCTAGACTCTTCATTGCCCCCTTCATTGTGCCCATAGCCCCGTCCTTTGAAGCTCAGAACGAGGCCGTTCAGCCCCTCTATTCCATGCAAGGCTCCTTCCCCAAGATGGGGCGGTGATTGTCTCGCATCATCGCGCAACTCATTTACCATGTTTTCTAAAAATTTGTTTTCAGAGTCTAGAGCAATGAAGCGGAGGAGGCAGAGGTGTAAGACACGGAGGAGGCTATCGCTGAGGCAAATACCGGTGAAGTTAACCTTTCAGCCATGGCGGCTCCCCCTCAGGGACTCCCTTGTGAAGCCGCTGCTGTCGGAGAGGGGGGTGCCGGGTGTGAGGCCTTTTACGAGCAGGGCCCTGCTACCCAGTCGCTGCCTGGAGGTGAGGGGTTCGCGGCTAAAGGTGGAAAGGAGGCTGCGGGAGGTCAAAGTCAGGAAGAGGACTCAAAGGAGGAGGCCTGGCAGTAAGGCAGCCCGGAAAATGCCAATGAGGTGTTTCCCCAGAGGTGGCTCTTTGACATTCCCGAGGAAGAGGCCGAGGCTCAGGAATATTACCCAGGAGCCATCTGTCCCAGCTCGGAGATCCCCAGCCAGCATAAATCTTCTCTATGCATCTTAATATGGCGTTTACTGCAATAGAGCATTATATGACAGGCCAGCCTGTTAAATTCTAATTGTTATTGAATTATAAAGAGGAATAAAGGCTTACAATAAATCAAATTGCATAATATTCTGACTGATTTAAGTGTCTCAGCGGAAAACAGGAGTAGGCCCACTTGTTCCTTCGATCTGCTCCCACACAAGATGAGGGATGATCTTCCAACTTAGCTTTCTCTTCCCACATTTTCCCCATTTCCCTTAAGTTCCCTGAGCATCTAAGAAATGTTTAAAATCAATTTCCGATCGCAATACTCTGACGGGCCAGCCCAACCCTTGGAGGTACAAAACTCCAAAGATTCTCAACCTTCTCCAAAGATGTGCGGGTTAGGTTGGTTGGCCATGCTAAAATGGCCCCCTAGTGTCCGGGGATGCGTAGGTTAGTGGGATTAGTGGGTAAATGTGTAGGGATGTGGGGATAGGGCCTGGGTGGGATTATGGTCAGTGCAGACTCGATGGGCCGAAGGGCCTCTTTCTGCACTGTAGAGTTCTATGATTCTATGACTGATTCTCACTGAAGACATTTCTCCTCACCTCAGCTCTAAAGTGTAAACAGTTTCGATCTCCTTATTAAAGAAAAAATATAGGATCGGATTCTCTGATCGCGCCTGCAGCTGGGATTCTCCATTCCCGCTGCAGCGAACGGAGATTGGGCTGTGCGCCAAATTCTCCATTCTCGCTGGCGGATTCAGAAGAGGAGCAAAACATGAACATATTTCTTATGTTTGCAAAGGAATTTTTCTCTTATAAATGTATGTTACTTCTAGCAAATGTGAATGAATCACATTACCAACTCAACTGGTTACTGGGGGTCAACCGGGGGCAATATAGCGGCACCATTGCTTCACAAAGCCAGGGACACAGGTTCAACTCCAGCCTCAGGTCACTGTCTGTGGGGCGTTTGCACATTCTCCCCGTGTCTGCCTGGGTTTACTCCAGGTGCTCCGGTTTCCTCCCATAGTCTGAAAGACGTGCTGGCTATGTGCATTGACCCAAACAGCCGCGGAGCGTGGTGACTAGGGGAATTTCACAGTAACTTCATTGCATTATTAATGTAAACAACTTTGAACTTTAATTTAACTTTACCTTAGATTGCTTGTCAGTGCAGCTACTGGCACACTCAGCATTGTTCAGTGAGTGCTGCCCATTAGAGGAACCACATCTGATTATCAACATTGTTTAGGTTTTGTAAGTGTCGGCTGGTTGATTATGATCTGCATTTTGCCTGTTACTAACAACTAAAAGGTTGCATTCAAACAGCCACAGGGAAGCATTCTCTACAAACACAAGGAATCTATTGCCCTTGTTCCTCTTCTGAATTCCCTGCAAGCTGCGTAGACCATAGCTCTCCATTGCTTTCTACATGGCAACATCTTGGCCAATCAGAGTCAACTTGCCCTTTTCCCCCCCAATAGTAGAAATTGTTGTGATGGTTTGAAACTTGGCACTCTTGTGTTTGTCCTGATGAGTGCCAGATGAAATGTTTTGGCAATGTTTGCACATTCTCTCCGTGTCTGTGTGGGTTTGCACATTCTCTCCGTGTCTGTGTGGGTTTGCACATTCTCTCTGTGTCTGCGTGGGTTTGCACATTCTCTCCGTGTCTGTGTGGAGTTTGCACATTCTCTCCGTGTCTGCGTGGGTTTGCACATTCTCTCCGTGTCTGCGTGGGTTTGCACATTCTCTCCGTGTCTGCGTGGGTTTGCACATTCTCTCCGTGTCTGCGTGGGTTTGCACATTCTCTCCGTGTCTGCGTGGGTTTGCACATTCTCTCCGTGTCTGCGTGGGTTTGCACATTCTCTCCGTGTCTGTGTGGAGTTTGCACATTCTCTCCGTGTCTGTGTGGGTTTGCACATTCTCTCCGTGTCTGCGTGGGTTTGCACATTCTCTCCGTGTCTGCGTGGGTTTGCACATTCTCTCCGTGTCTGCGTGGGTTTGCACATTCTCTCCGTGTCTGCGTGGGTTTGCACATTCTCTCCGTGTCTGCGTGGGTTTGCACATTCTCTCCGTGTCTGCGTGGGTTTGCACATTCTCTCCGTGTCTGCGTGGGTTTGCACATTCTCTCCGTGTCTGTGTGGGTTTGCACATTCTCTCCGTGTCTGTGTGGGTTTGCACATTCTCTCTGTGTCTGTGTGGGTTTGCACATTCTCTCCGTGTCTGCGTGGGTTTGCACATTCTCTCCGTGTCTGCGTGGGTTTGCACATTCTCTCCGTGTCTGCGTGGGTTTGCACATTCTCTCCGTGTCTGCGTGGGTTTGCTCCCACACTCTGAAAGACGCACTGGTTAGGTGCATTGACCCAAACAGGCACTGCAATGTGGTGATTAGGGAAATTTCACAGTAACTTCATTGCATTGTTAATGTAAGCCTTACTTGTGATTAATAAATAAACTTTTATTTTTAAAGTGCTGCGTTGAGGATGTGAAAGGCGGTATACCAATGCAATTCTTTTTCACAGATCAACAATTGTCAAATTCATTTAAACCAGAAGTGCATCTTTTTCCAAGGGGTACGAACAATAAGAATAAAATAATAATAATAATAATAATGGTAAATAAATAAAAATCAGGGTGAAATTTCAGTCTCCGGCAGCAACATGTGGACTCCAACCTCTCTGCTGCAAACGCAACCTGTCAATCAGAAACACGTCCGGCAATGCCATTGGTCTGTTCTCCTGTCAGTCACCATGGATGTGCCTCTAGTCCAATTGGAAGGACTCTAGGGGCAGTAGTCCTGCAGGGCCCCGCCTCCTACCTTCGCCAATCAGCAGCCGACCCGGTGTAAAGGGGCGGTCCCTCTGTCCGGCCTTCCTCCCTCCCCCTTACCCGATTGGACAGCAGGAGCAGGAAGCAGACCCAACCCCCCCGTGACGTCACGCGTCTTCCAACGGTCGGGATCGGTGGTTGCCCTGGTGACGGTGCGAGCCGCATTTTTTGAATCTGACAGCGGGAGCGGCGGCTGGAGACAGGCGGCGGGGCGCAGGCGCGGGGCTGCAGGTGAGCAGCGGGGAGAGGGTACAGGCGGTGCTCCAGGTGAGCTGTTCCCAAGTGAGCCGTTCCCAGGTGAGCTATGTCTAGGCTTCACCGGGTTAAATGTCCCTGGCAGCGTGGGGGAATTGTCAGATTGGGCACTGGAGCTGTAGGGGACTGGGGCTGAAACATTAGTTAAATATATCAATATAAAAGTTCAGGTAGGTTCGATTCCCGGCTTGGGTCACTGCCTGGGTGGCATCTGCACCTTCTCCCCGTGTCTGCATGGGTTTCCTCTGGGTGCTCCGGTTTCCTCCCACAGTCTGAAAGATGTGCTGGTTAGGTGCACGGGCCATGCTAAACTGTCCCTCAGTGTACCCGAACAGGCGCCAGAGTGTGGCGACCAGGGGATTTTCACAGTAACTTCATTGCAGTGAAGCCTACTTGTGACACTAATAAAATTAACTTTAAACTAAACTTTGTCTTGCAGCAAATGTCATACTTTAATATTCGATTGCACTTGCATCATAACAGCCATTCCTATCTAGCTCTGCTTCCTAGATTTTGGTTTATTTTATTAATATCATCAAAATCAAAGCAAAACAGTAGGCTTACATTAACACTGCAATGAAGATAGTGTGAAACTCCCTTAGATGCCACACTCTGGTGCCTGTTCGGGTGCACAGGGAGAATTTAGCATGACCATTGCAATCTAACCAGTATGTCTTTCGGACTGTGGGAGGAAATCCATGCAGACACGGGGAGAACGTGTAGACTCCACAGAGACAGGGACCAAAATTGGAAATCAAACCTGGGTCCCTGGCACTGTGAGGCATGCTGTGCCACCGTGCTGCCTTTATAAACCTTTGGGTAATTGTGGTGCAGACCAGCTCCTTTGATCAAGTTTCTCACAATTCAGTGTGAACTGTTGCTTTTTGCCCCATTATTGAGACATAGATTCTCATGGACCCTGACAGGGCAGATACTGAGAGGTTATTTACCCTTGTGGGAGAGTTTAGGACCAGAGGGCAGACAAGGATGAGGAGAGTCCCGTCAGACGGTCAAGTATCAGTGGAATTCTTTACTGCAAAGGGCAATAGAGGCTGGATCATTAACTATGTTCAAGACTGAGATAGACAATTTTTATTCAGTAAGGGAATCAAAAGTTATGGGGATAACGTGGGAAAGTGGAGTTGAAGATTATTATATCAGATCAGTAATAATTACACTGAATGGCGGAGCAGACTGGATGGGCCAAATGACCTACTTCAGCTCCTACATGTTGTGGTCTGATTCTCCTCAAAGCCCACCTGTTTGGAGAAACCTTTAAGTCATCCGCCTGAATACTTCTTGTCACTTCTTGTTTGAGAATCTGCTTGTGTGAAGTGTCTTAGGAATGAAAAAGGCACAAGATGTTGCTGAAGCGTGGTAAAGGTCTCCATCCTGATGCTAACAGGAATGCATGGGGCCAGTGGTGGAATGCGGGCAGCCCTATCTGCACTCTCAGGTGGGTGTGCGAGATCCCTCAGCAATGTTTTGGAGAAGGAGCAGAATTGTTTTCCTCAGTGTCTATGCTCAATGTTCATTCCCCAAGTCAGCATCACTACAAGACAGATGATTTGGACATTATTACGTTGCTGTTTGTTTGACCTGTCTGCTGCCTAAATACAACAGTGACGACACTGCACAAGATACATCATTACAATGTGCTGGGGTTGTGAAAGAAACTGTCAAAGTACAAGGCCCAAGAACGGCTAAAAATGAAGCACTTGGAGATAAGATTTCACATTGATGCAGTCTGTATCTTCCTTTTCTCAACCAACAGTTTAATTTCTTCAACTTTTCATCGTAGATTGCAACAATAATGACTGGGAGACCTCAAGGAGCTGCCAGACGGAGGGGACCGACGCCAAGGAGGCGATCGCCATTGAGAATTTCTCCTGCAGTCTCGCCAGACAGGAGAAGACCACCAGCCAGGGCTTCCCCTGAGAGGTCTCCTGTAAGGAGAAGGACAATCACCAGACCCCGGAGGAGATCCCCAATTAGCCCACAGCGAAGACCAAGTAAGACAGTTTGAGAGCTTTTTGTTTTCCCCCCCTTTTTATCTCCCATTCCTGATGAGTTGAGATGACTGACCACACCGTTTCCGAAATAGGACTTAGAGTGAAAACCAAAAAATCCAGTATGGAAGGATTCCCTAAAATGACCAAGCCAGCTTGAGAGTAGGAAAAGGGACAGGAACTGGAGCAGAAATTGGGAAGGAAGAGATGCAAAACTGAAAATCAACGACAAAAATTAGTGAGTGGGTATGGAATGCCCAGAAACTACAAGTTAGAAAGTAGGGAATAAAGAGGTTCAGTGATGACTGGATTACATACTTCGATCTGTGAATGAGGGACCTGAGCTGAGAGTACAATAGACACTTGGAAGTATGCTGTCACAGCTATTAATGAAATGTGGCTTAAGGAAGGACAGCCATTACCAAGGCAGCTCACTTTCCTCATATTTGCTGACAGGGTAGAGAGAAGGATAAAAAAGGAGTAGGCCACAATATTTATTCTAGAAATAAACAAATCTGTGCTTGATGGATTTATTAGAGTTCACTGAGGAATTAATAAACAGGATGGATAAAGGGGAACCATTGGATGTGGTATACTCGCATTTTCAAAGGCATTTGAAAAGATGCCATGTTAAAGGTTTCTAGATGAGATGAGAACTCAGGGCATTGGTAGTAATATATTAGCATGGATAGAGGATTGAACAAAGACTTGGGATACATGGGTTGTTTTCAAGACAGAAAATGAACTAATGGAGTGCCACAAAGATCATAGCCTCTTCCTGCACTGTAGGGATTCTATCTGACCCATCGAGTCTGCACTGGGTATCCCACCCAGGTCCTATCCCGTCCACCCTGTCTCTGTAACCCCACGCATTTACCATGGCTAATCCACCTAACTTACACATTTTTGAATATGAGAGATTATCTATCATGGCCAATCCACCTAACTTGCACATCTTTGGACTGTGGGAGGAAACCAGAGCATCTGGAAAAACCGTGGAGACATGGGGAGATTATGTAAACTCCACATAGACCAGCCCTGTAAGAACTTTTACATGTTGCAATTAGATTCCCTGTCATTCTTCTAAACCCCAGTGAATACAGGATGAGTCAATCCAATCTCTCTGCATATGACAATCCTACCATCCCAGGAAACGATCTGGGGAACCTTCGCTGCATTTTCCCGATGCCAAGTATATCTTTTCTTGAGTAAGGAGACAAGATTGCACACGCTGCCCCAGTTGTGGTCTCACCAAGGCCCTGTACAGCTGCAGTAAGACATCCTTGCTTCTGCTATCAAGTTCTCTGAGAATGAAGGCCAATGTATCATTATGTCCTAACTGCCTGCTGAACCTGCATACTTGCTTTCAATCCTCAGAGGTAGCGAATTCCCAAGATTCACTAACCTTCGAGTGAAGACATTTCTCCTCATCCCCTGTCCTAATTAATCTTCCTCTTATCCTGAGACTGTGACCCCATCTTCTAGATTTCCCAACGGGGACAAACAACCTCAGTGTTTATCCTGTCAATCCCCATTCAGGATCTTGTGTTTCATTGAGATGTCAGGATCCTATCTGGTGAAGAGCAGGGGAGATTCTCTCAGCCAGTATCATTGGAAAGGAAATCAGTTCCCTGGCTTTTCTCCCGTTGCGGTTTGTGGGAGTGTGCTGTGTGCAAATTGACTGCTGCGTTGTCTGACAGCAGGTACCATACTTCAACAAGGATTTCAGTAGCTGGAAAGAGTTTTGCAATGTCCTGAGGTTTGGAATTATTTTTGAAATAATTTTTAAAGTTCATTCTTGGGATTTGGGTGTCACTGGCTCGGCCAACATTCATTACCCATCTCTCATTGTCCCAAGAAGGTGGTGGTGAGCATGGGGTGGCACAGTGGTTAGCACTGCTGCCTCACAGCACCAGGGATCTGGGTTCAATTCCCAGCTTGGGTCACTGTCTGTGTGGAGTTTGCACGTTCTCTCCATGCCTGCATGGGTTTCCTCCGGGTGCTCCGGTTTCCTCCCATTCTCCGAAAAACTAGTGCTAGGGAGGGAGCTCCAGGATTTTGACCCAGCGACATGCAAGATCCTTCCTCCTTTACTTGCATTTTGCTTTGTTATATGTAACATATTTGATGTTTTCTCTCTGCCCTGTATAGGTGTGAATTATTGATCGAATGGTCAGTATAAAGATCACTGCTCTTGTTCACTGGATGTGAGCATGAGTGGTGTGCTGCTCTCAATTTGATCAGCAGGTCTTCAAGGCACCTTGTGACATGTTGGCATCTCAAAGAATGAGGCCAAACTCCCTGAACCTTTCCACAGAAACTTTATTAGCAATGCCAGCTAAGCTTCCCTGGATTTGGGTGCTAGGCCAACTAATACACGCCAGCATGCTGCCTGGAGGTTACTTTGTTCTTGTGATGGGTGTTGTAAAGGGAGGCTTGCTTCTCGCTACCTGTCTAGTGAAAAATATATCTGTCTATCTGCAGGAGTTCTGCCAACTCCCCAACGGAGACGGTTCCGCCCGGGCACCAGGGCTCTGATGGAGATCCGCAAGTATCAGAAATCCACGGATTTGCTTATCCGCAAACTGCCATTCAGCAGAGTGGTGAGTGGCAATAGAATTTGCGGCTGAAGGACAGGGGTCCAAGTGGGTCAGTCCCATGCGATGTGTCACAACGTGTTGCAAGGAATTCCAGTCACATGGGATCCAAATTTGGGCGTCGGGGGCAGGATATTAACCTTCTCTTCACTGGTGATTCAAAGTGATATATCAGGAGAGCTGTCTCGAATCAGCAAATCATACAGCTGGGTGTTCAATTCAGTTTAACAGGAGAAAAGTGACCAGAATTTGGAAGGAATGGTAAAATTTCCAGAGAAACTGAGGAGCAGAGAGGCTGAAAGGGAATTGAGATATGCACGACTCTTAAAAGCAGGAAGGCTAGGATGAGTATTCCTCAATCCTACATTTTATTAATAGGCGCCAGAGGTTTAAACAGAAATGTAAATGCTGAAACAAATGGAATATGATGTCTAGTTTTTGGAATGTTCCGCATTCAAGAAGGGTAGCCACATCTTGTAGAGGGAACCGTGGAGATTATAAAGAAGATACCACCAGGGATGATAAGCTTTAGATATCAGGAAAATTGGCATGGGTAGAGGAGCTAAAATTGTGAGTGCCAAAGGGATGTATAGCATTGAAACATGCCTTTTGGCCCAACTCGTCCATGCCAACCAGGTTTCCAAAACGGAACCAGTCCCATTTGCCTGCGTTTGGCCGATATCCCTCCAAACCTTTCCAATCCATGTACCTGTCCAAATATTGTAATTGTCCCCACCTCTACCACCTCCTCTGGCAGCTCATTCCATATATGCACCACCCTCTGTGTGAAAAAGTTGCCCCTCAGGTCCCTTTTAAAACTTCCCCTCTCACCTTAAACCTACACCCTCTAGTTATGGGCTCCCCTACCCTGCGGAAAAGACCTTGGCCATTCACCTTCCCTATGCCCCACATGATTTGAGTACAGGAGAAGAGTAGGACGCTTGGCACTTCAAGCCTGATCCTGTCATTCAGTAAGATCAATACTGATCAAGTTGTGGTCTCAACTCCACTTTCCTGTCTGAATCCTCTGTTCTCCCACCTCCTGAATGAAAATTCAGTCTAACTCCACTTTGAGGGCCTGGATAAAACACAATGAGAGAGTCGGTGCAGACTCGCTGGGCTGAATGGCCTTCTTCAGCACTGTAGGGATTCTATAATTGATTAGTGGCCCAGCCTCCGCTGCTTTCTGGCAAATAGAATTTCACACTAATGGCAGAGATAACAAATAAATTCTCCTCACCTCCGTCCTCAAAGTGAAATCTCTTATTTTCAATCAAAGCAAAATACTGTGGGTGCTAGAAATCTGAAATAAAGACAAAAAATTCTGAAAAAACTCAGCAGGTCTGGTGGAATTTGTGAAGACAGAAAGAGTTAACATTTTGCACTAGGTGACACGAGGAAGAAACAGAGTTAATGCTTCAGATCTGTGTGGCTCTTCTTCAAGACTTAAGAGTTATTAACTCCTTCCCCCTTATCAGGAAGCTTCCTCCCACTACCCACCCTGGCAAGCCCCTTGGATGGACGAAGCTGGAAAAGGGATAAGGAGCACGGTGGAGAGAGAGCTGGGGGGTTGGGGGGAGGTCAGTCAGTGCTTGAAAACAAATGGTCTTTTTGAATCCTTTCTTTCCAGGTTCGTGAAGTAGCTGCTCGTTTCACCCGAGGCATTGAGTTCAGATGGCAAGCCAGTGCTTTGCTGGCATTGCAGGAGGTAAAAGCATTTATCAAACCCGTGTATCTTGATTTATAGACAAGTTTTTCCACTTGTACTCATGAGAACAAATACAAGAAAATCAAATTTCAAACAATCACAACAACTGACATTACAGGATAACTGTGTGCTGATTGGTTAATGAGTGGTTCTGATTGGCTGATGTGTTGCCATGGAGAAAGCAATGGGGAGCTATAGGCCCACCCCACCCCCCCCCCCACTCCAAGCTTTTGGGTAAGTAAAAATGAGTGAAAAGGATTCTAATTATTTTTCTAAATCTTAATTTCTGATTACAATCTTTATTTTCTTTATAATGCCCAAAAGACAAAAAAGTTAAGGAGCAGTCTGAAATATTTGCTTGGCAATACAGAACTTGAAGATTGTGGAAAGGAGAGACATTTTGCTCAAGTTTTTCATCTTGCACTCATCAGGACAAATGCAAGAATGCCAAATTTCAGACCATCCCTACAATTTATACCGTAGGGAATTTATGTCGCAGGTTGGCAAGTTGACTGTGATTGGTCAAGGCAAATATAATCTCCCAAAGATCATTTAACTTGCTTGAAGCGACCTATAGACAAGGAGCCATTCTCTGCAAAGAAAAAGAATATGTTCTTTTTGGGGAATTGGGTACATTTTTTTAAATACCCAAAAGCTTGGGGGGCCTATAGTTCCCCATTGCTTTCTTCTTGGCAACACTTCAGCCAATCAGAATCAACTCACTGATCAATTAGTACTCTTTCCATTGTAGCATAGATCATTGTGATGGTTTGAAATTTGGTATTCTTGTATTTGTTCTGATGAGTGCAAGGGGAAAAAACTTTGGCAATATTTTCTTTTCTTCAGCAATCTTGAAATATCTTTGGAGGGAATGTAGTAATGTTGAGAATCACAAGTTTTAAACCATAAGAATGGACTGAGCAGTTCTAGTGAGGGGCGGAGTGTGTGAGAGTGTAAAAACAATTCAAATGGCTGTACAAGAAGCAAAGCTCAGGAGGGGCACAGAGGGATTTGGGGTTAGTGTAGGAAGGTGGGCTTGAGCTGGAAGATCTGCCTTGATATTATTGAAAGGTGGAGCAGGCTTGAAGGGTTGAACAGTCAACTCCGGCTCCTATTTAACGTGTTCTTAAGCATTGAAAGAGGAGGGAACATTGAACAAGATAGCGACCAGTCACTCCTGTCCTGATATCTCTCACCAAGGCTGTACCTGTGCTGGAGAACCTTCCTAGGTCTCACACAGATGTAATGGTCAAACCCACATTGTGAAGCACTGGAAAGAGAAGGCAGTGTTAGAGGATCATAGAGACCTGCAGTACTGGAGGAGGTCACTCAGCCCCTCATGGCTGTGCTGGCTCTTTTAAAGGCTGGTTGTGCTTTGTGTCCTATCACTGAAGTTCCTCATTGAATCTGGTTGGTGTCAGGACTGCATTACCAATAAGTGATGTGGCGATGCCGGCATTGGACTGGGGTAAATACAGTAAGAAGTCTCACAACACCAAGTTAAAGTCCAACCAGTTTATTTGGTGGCAAAAGCCACTAGCTTTTGGAGCACTGCTCCTTCGTCAGGTAAGTGGGATTTCTGTTCACAAACAGGACATATAAATACACAAATTCAATTTATCAAATAATGGTTGGAATGTGAGGCTTTACAGGTAATCAAGTCTTAAAGGTACAGAGAATCTGAGTGGAGAGAGGGTTAAGCACAGGTTAAAGAGATGTGTATTGCCTCCAGCCAGGACAGTTAGTGAGAATTTGCAAACCCAGGCAAGTGTTGAGGGTTATAGATAGTGTGACATGAACCCAGGATCCCGGTTGAGGCCATCCTTGTGTGTGCGGAACTTGGCTATCGGTCTCCGCTCAGCGACTCTGCATTGTCGTATGTTGTGAAGGCCACCTTGGAGAATGCTTACCTGAAGATCAGAGGCCGAATGCCTGTGACCGCTGAAGTGTTCCCCAACAGGAAGAGAACACTCTTGCCTGGTGATTGTTGAGTGGTGTTCATTCATTTGTTGTTGTAGTTTCTGCATGGTCTCCCCAACGTACCATACCTCAGGACATCCTTTCTTTTATGGTACCAAATAAACCTGTTGGACTTTAACCTGGTGTTGTGACACTTTTTACTGTGTTTACAACAAATGCCCAGTGAGTGGCACTGCTGAGCTGCTGTGATAAATGCGAATGGTTTTTTTCCCCTCAGTCTCTGTGTTCCGGTGTCAAATCTTTGATTTGATTTTATTATTGTCACATGTATTAACATACAGTGAAAAGTATTCTTTCTTGCGCGCTATACAGACAAAAGATACCGTTCATAGAGAAGGAAAGGAGAGAGTGCAGAATGTAGTGTTACAGTCATAGCTAGGGTATAGAGAAAAATCAACTTAATACAAGGTAAGTCCATTCGAAAGTCTGACAGCAGCAGGGAAGAAGCTGTTCTTGACTCGGTTGGTATGTGTCTTCAGATTTTTGTATCTCTTTCCCGAAGGAAGAAGGTGGAAGAGAGACTGTCCGGGGTGTGTGATATCCTTGATTATGCTGGTTCATTTTCCGAGGTAGCAGGAAGTGTAGGCAGAGCCAATGGATGGGAAGCTGGTTTGCCTGATGAATTGGGCTACATTCACAACGTTTTGTAGTTCCAGAGTGGGATAATTCACCCGGATAGATCAGCATTCCCAGATTCCTATAGAATTGATAAATACACCAGTGTAACTATTTAAAAATAAATAATAATCAGGATGAAATGTTGGGCACCTGGAAACAGCAAAGACAAAACTCTGTGAAGAAGCTTTATGTTTAAATGGAGCTAAATTTACTTTTCTTTAAACTGTATTATGTATTTCCAGCACTTTCTATTTCCCTTTTTCGGGTTGCTAATTGTCCAGGATTATCCTGCAGTCTCCAGGAATTTAATCACCTGAATACAGCTGTGAGCAAAAGTTAAGAGATGTGTTTTTCTTTCTGTATGTGTGCAATTTCTATAAGATAGTGATTCTCGAGGGAATGAATATCCGAGGTGGCCATATGATGATAAAACCTCCAGAAATAGGCTCAATTAGAGATGGCAACCTCTCCTGTGTGTCATTGTAACCCTGAGTGATGGGATTAACATAAAAACTGTTCTAAAACCTGTCAAAGTTTATACTAAGGAGACACAAACTCCTGTGTAGAAGAGCTGGGGGTTCTCCCTCAGTGCTCAGATCAAAGTTTATCCCTCCAACATGACACTGTTTAAAATAACACAATGCATTACTTTGTCACCGTGTTGCTGTCTGTGGGATCTTGCTGTGTACATATTGACTGCTGCGTTTTTCCACCTGACGGCAGTGACTGCACTTCCATTAACTGCAAAGTGCTCAGGGATGTCCTGAGATTGTGGAAGGCGCTACGTAAATGCAAGATCTGTCTTTTCCAGTTTTCCCTTCAATCCTCTTCACTTCTCTCCTCAAAAACCACATCCTAATGTCCCCCCTTGGGTTTGTTCTTCCTCTTGTTTCTCCCTAGGCCTCTGAAGCGTTTCTGGTGCTGCTCCTGGAGGATTCCTACCTCTGCGCCCTGCACGCCAAGAGAGTGACCCTGTTCCCAAAGGATGTGCAGCTGGCCCGGAAGATAAGAGGCATCCAGGAGGGTCTGGGCTAAGGGAACGAGACAGACAGACAGAGAGAGGGAGAGTTCTCCATTCAACTTTGATCCTTTGCTGCTGTCTAATCCTCAAACTAACAAAACTGTACAGTGGAGGTAGAGGGCTATGAGAGTTGTGGTCTGGCACTGTGACCTGCTTAGCGTCCCTGCCATCCGACTCTTACACACACAGAGCCCATTGCATTACTGTAATGTAGCTCGTTCTGGACTTGTGAATTTTAATCTTGCTATATTTTTGTACTGTCGCTCCGCTTTGCCAATGGAAGCACCATTGAGCAGCCTATTTGTTATTTAGTGTAGCCTCAACACCCTACAGTCTGCAATTCCCCTGTCTGATTTGGTGGCCCACTGGTTAGCATGGCTGCCTCATAGCACCAGGAACCCAGGTTCAATTCCAGCATCAGTGATTGTGTGGAGTTTGCACATTCTCCCCATGTTTGCGTGGGTTTCCTCCGGATGCTCCAGTTTCCTCCCACAGTCCAAGGGTGTGCAGGTTAGGTGGATTCGCCATGCTATATTGCCACTTAGTGTCAGGAGAGTTAGTGGGGTAAATGTGTGGGGAGACAGGGATAGGGCCTGTGGTCGGTGCAGACTCGATGGGTTTGAATGGCCTCCTCTGCGCTGTAGGGATTCTATGATTTTCTGGTTCCCTACCCCCTTGCTCTGCCCCTGCACACACCCACTGCTGACCCTGCCCAGTCTGGAGCTGTCACTTGTTGATCTATGGTTGTTGGGGTGCTGCTTGCCCTGGGGGCTGGGGGGGGGGGGGGGGGAGGGGTGAGGTGATCACCTGCCAAGCATTCGTGTCTTTAACCAGTGGTCAGCTTTGGCTGCAGATCTCTCCCTTCCTGCTGCCTGAGTTTTGTCTGTACCAAGGCAAAGCACTAAGTGTACAAACTCTCGATTGCTTTTGCTTCCAGCTGGGCTGCCTTTGATCCCAATGTAAATCAGGAACGGATAGGTTAAAGGATCAGAGCTCTGCTCAGTCCACAACCACCAACGTGTAAATCTTCATAGAGGTGGAGAGGGGAGGGGGATGTTTACATCACTGTTTTAACCCCACACCACCTCTGAGCTGAGTTAACTTTGACGCCAGCCCTGTCACCGTTCACACTGACCTTTCCTCAGCGGCTGGAGGAGGAAGTGATAGGGGTGGGGGGAAGAGGGATTTCCAGCTGAGATTATGATCAACATGAAGTAAGTACTGACTGCTGTGTCACTAGATCAGGAGGAACAGAGCCAGAGCCAGCACTGGGAGGGGGGGTGAGAGGGGGGAAGAGGTCAGTTGCTGGGCCGTTAAATGCAAGCCCACATCTGCTTTGCCCTCCCGCCTCTTACACATGTATCGCACCAGCTGCTTCTAACTGCTGGATCTTTCTGTAGATAAACCAGATTTTTAATGTATATTTTTTAAGTTTTGAAGAGAAAGCAGCCTCGAGGACCTGTTGTCTCTGCTTTCAATGCAGGGTTAGTTTGGTGACCTCCAGTGGGAGGGAGCTAGTATTCAGGGAGAAATCCCAGATGGTAAAACCCATCCAAACCGTCAACTTCAGCCACAGGTCTTCCGCTGTCTCCCTCCTCTCCTGTCATGTTCTCTCTCTCTCTCTCTCTCTCTCTCGCATTCCCTCTCTATCCCTCCACCGCTTGTTGGGTTTTAAGTGACTGGGTGTCACTTGTTCTGGCGATGGGATTGGGTGGAGTTCAATAAGTTGGGAGTCACTGTTCTTCTTGGCTGCTCCTCAGTCCTCCTGCTCCCAAACAGAAAGGTCTCAGTAATGTCTCCTTCCACCCCTTACTCCCAACAGTTACAGATCACTTCAAGTTTTAAAAGAAGAACTGCTTAGGGGTGGGGGGAGAGGGCAAGGCAGCGGAGGTGGAGTGGGACAAGGGGGAACGGTAGCTGGGGGGGAGGAGTGAGGGGAGGGGGAAGGGTAGCAGGGGTGGAGCGAGGGAGAGGGAGTTGGGGTGAAGTGAGGGGGAGGAAGAAGGGCAGTGGGGATAGAGTGAGGGGGTGGGGGAAGGGCAGAGGGGGGAGGGGTGAATTGAGGGGGGGGAAATGGGTAGAAGGGGTGGAGCAAGGGGGAGGGGGAAGAGCAGATTGGGGTGGGGTGATGTGAGGGTGAGGGAGAAGGGCAGTGGGGATGGATTGTGGGAGGGGAAGGGCAGTGGGGTTGGGGGGAGGTTAGGGCAATGGGTTGGGGAGAGGGACAGCGATGCTGGAGGGAGGGGGAGGGAGCAGGGATGGGGTGTGGGGAGGTGGAGGGCAGCATGGGTAGAGTCGATTGCAGGGAGGGGGAGGGCAGTAGGGCTGGGGAGGCAGCAGGGGTGGAGTGTGGGGAGGTGGAGGGCAGCAGGGGTGGGGTTGGTTGGGGGGAAGGGGGCAATGTGCTGGAGTGACCCCTGATCTGTGTGATCAAAGACAGCAATGTTGGAAGCTCCCAGCGCTGAAGGATCTGTGAGGCTGTCATTCTGCTCCGACACCCATGGGACTGCACCCATTGTCTGGCGCCTGCAAGGCTGTATGTCTCTCTGGCACCCATGGGTCTACACCCATTGTGGGATAATGAAGAGTACAGATTAAAATGAATACCACAAGGAGTGTGGGTGAAGTATTTGTAGCTTTTTGTTTTGAAAGTATTTGGCAAGTGGAGGAAACCATCCCTCTTCATTTTGTATTAATAAACCTGATCAGGTATCGCTAAAGTAGAAATGAAAAGTCCCACATTAAGCATTTTAATATTTTGGTTTAAACCACCTCTCCTCCTGTCTTTTACAGTTTACTAATTAGTGTTTTTAATTGCTGATTTAACCCTTTTAAAACATACTATGAATCTATTTTTTATATAATTTACTCTTCCTTCCCAACCAAGCACTTTGACCAAACCACCCGGTTTAAAATCCTTCTCCGATTGGCTGAAAACTGTCTTAAAAAGTCTTGTCCATTTTTTCCAGCCAATCAGAAGTTGGATTGCCGAAAAGTTGGCCCAGTCGTGTTGTCCAGGCAAATATATCTGATTGGCTTGCTGGATTTTGTGAGTGACGAAGGATCCAGTGAGATTGCTTCCCTATCAGTCAGGTAGAATTAGCAAAGGGCGGTTGGTGGATGGGAAACAGACTTATTAAAATTCCTTGTGCTCTGGGGTTCAGCTGGTCCGACCTGTTCAGTTTCCCTGGGTCAGAGAACCCATGGATAATTAGCTGTTCATTTTTTTTATATATACATGGCTTGAAGGGAAATAATTAGTAGAATATCCCTGTTAGAATGTCAGTATCTTGTCAATAGAAGATCATGGGCCCAGGCAGTAGGCTTTGCCTGTCTGACCATTCCCATATATCTCCATTTATCAATTGTATATGCAATCTTGTAATTATGTGAAATTTTCAATGATTCCAAAGAAATATGGACTTGAACAACCTTGCCGTGGCCTGCTGAAACCTGGGAGAGTGAGCAGAGAGAGGGGTTGTTCCCATTTGCCGCTTATATCATTAGGGAAATTAAACCATTAATCTTACAACACAGCTCGTCAAACTAACTTTCAGCCAATGTTTGAGCCGTTATCTTTTTCAGGGAGCCACCGGCAAGCCGAGGGTAACCAACTACATTCCAAACACTTGCTGTGTACAAAGTCCCACTTTTTTTTATTTGTCCATGGGATGTGGGTGTCACTGGCTGTGCCACCATTTAATGGCCCATCCCTCATTGCCCTTGAACTGAGTGACTTACTCGGCCGTTTCAAAGGGCAGCTAAGAGTCAGCCACATTGCTGTGACTCTGGAGTCACATGTAGATTAGACCGGGTAAGGAAGGTGGATTTCCTTCCCTAAAGGACATTGTTGAACCAAGTAGTATTTTGCGACTTTTAATTCTATCTCTATTGAATTCAAATCCAGGATTCGAACCTGGATCTCCGGAGAATTGCCTTGGGTCTCTGGATTATTAGTCCAGTGACAATACCGCTATTCTCTATTCCCCCATAACACTGAAAATTTCTGCCATTCACATTTCTATCCCTTTCCCTCTTGCAAGGACTTGTCACAGGTCCTAATGCACATCTACAGCATTACACCTGCTGATAGTTATTGATGCAATTAACTTGTACACAAGTGATTTATTTTACAGAGAGATCTTTCCCTGGATCTCTCTCCCTCCCTCTTCCCCTCTCTCCCCCCACTCCCCTCACTCCTTTTTCCCTTCTCTCCCCCGCTCCCCTCCCTATCCCCTCCCACTCCTCAGCCAGATTTTGACTTCAGAATACTTTCAAAGGGTTTTCCAACAACAATAAAGAGGAGGAATTTGGAATCCGGTAGTAATTGATTAACCCTCTCTCTCTCTGTCTCTTCCTCTCTCCCTCTTAGCTGGGCCACACTGTGTTGGCAGTGAGGGAGGACAGTTTGGCCACCAGTCTGTAACCTGTATGCTGAACAGGAACAGCAGGGCAAGTCCAAGTTAAAGGTGCTCTTACCTCAACTTACTCAGACTGGAAAGTGAGACTGTTCTTCATACAGACAGGGAATCTGTGTATAGTCCAGTATGGAATGTATCCCAAGGACTTAAGTTTATAAATAGCGTTTAAATAATAACTGTGAGATTTTGTTACTAAGTGAATTGACGAGGATGGGAGGGCAGGGTAAGATTGTTGTGGGAATTCTGTATTTTCTTACTGTGATGAACAATGTAATAAAAAAATTGAAATTTTAAATAGACATTGGCTCAGGTTAGAGTTTTGGGACAATTCTAAGAAGATTTTGTCGAGCCTTCGATATACGGAAACGATCACTTGACCTCAATCTCTCACTGTCAAGTGGAGAACTGTGCTGATTTTCCTTCAAAATATCAATTTAACAAGTTTATTCAGAGGTGTATCCTCTCTTCCTCAACAGGGTATGTTCAAACCAGCTAGGCGCAGGAGAAGGCCGTGCTGTGCCATTCAGCAAGGTGGTGGCCTGATCATCAATCCCATCCTCAGTCCCTGCTGAACACCCACAGCTTGCTGGACGTTGGAGAATTTTAAAGATTCACATCCCTATGTGTGCATGAGGAAGTTTCTCCTTGTTCAGTAGAAACTGACCAGGCACCTACCCTTAGACTCCTATTTTGGGTTAAAACTAATTAAGCCCTTGAACTGAGTGGCTTGCTGGGCTATTTCAGAGGACAGCTAAGAGTCAACCATATTGCTGTGGCTCTGGGGTCACATATAGGCCAGATCAGGTAAGGATGGCAGATTTCCTTCCCTAAAGGACACTAATGAACCAGATGGATTTTTACGACAATCGATAACAGTCTCACCATGACTGAGGCAAGATTTTGATTCCCGATTTATTAATTGAATTTAAATTCCACCGGCTGCCGTGGTGGGATTTGAACCTGGGTCTCTCAGAGCATTAACGTAGGCTTCTGGATTACTAGTAAAGTGATGACATCCAATTAGCCCACTTTCTGAAAATCTTGACCTCCTGATTTTTTGAGGGTGGGGTGTATAAACTAAGATAGGCTGACACTCCAGCACAGTGCCTGTCAGAGCTGCCAACCTCTGAATGAGACGTTTGACTTGGTTTCCTCACTCTGTGTCTGAGTAGCCCTGGCTGACTCTGTGGCCGCATCAGAGTGAGTTGATGGTCTGGCATGCACACTTCCCAGTTCTTCTGCCTAAAGTTAATCCTAAAGCAGGCCCAGGGACTCGCGGAGCCTTCTGGATTTGCATATTCCCTCGGGTTGATGTCAGAGAAAGGAAACCCCATGGGCACAATATGTTGAAATTGTGCAAGAAGAGCAAGGGGGGGGGGTGGGGTAGGAACACTCCCCAGTGCTTAATATTTACCCTTCAACCAAAGAAAAACAATCTGGTCACAACCATAGTGCTGTTTGTAGAACAAAGAAAATTAAAGCACAGGGACAGGCCCTTCAGCCTTCCAAGCTGCACCAACCATGCTGTCCAACTGAACTAAAACCCCCTCCCCTTCCGGGGACCATATCCCCCTATTCCCATCCTATTCATGTATTTCTCAAGATGCCGTCTAAATTGTATCTGCTTCCACTATCTCCCCCGGCAGCGAGTTCCAGGCACCCAGCACCCTTTGTGTAAAAGAAACTTGGGGATGAAGTAGAAAGGTTCGAGAGCTTCAAGGTTTTAGGCATCCAGATCACCAACAACCTATCCTAGCTCCCCCCCATGCCAACACTATAGTAAAGAAAGCCCGTCAACGCTTCTACTTAGAAGACTAAGGAAATTTGGCATGTCAGCTATGACTCTCTCCAACTTTTACAGATGCACCTTAGAAAGAATTCTTTCTGGTTGTATCGTGGCTTGGTATGTCTCCTGCTCTGCCCAAGACTTGCAAAGGGTTGTGAATGTAGCCCAATCCATCACACAAACCAGCCTCCTATCCGTTGACTCTGCCTATACTTCCTGCTGCCTCGGCAAAGCAGCCAGCATAATTAAGGACACCACACAACCCAGACATTCGCTCTTCCATCTTCTTCCTTTGGAAAAAAGATACAAAAGTCTCAAGTCACGTACCAACTGACTCAAGAACAGCTTCTTCCCTGCTGCTGTCAAACTTTTGAATGGACTTACCTTGCACTAAGTTGATCTTTCTCTACACCTTAGCAATGACTGTGACACTACATTCTGTACTCTCTCATTTCCTTCTCTATGAATGATATGTTTTGTCTGTATAGTGTGCAAGAAACAATACTTTTCACTGTAAATACATGTGACAATAACAAATCAAATCAAATCAAAATCCTTTAAACCTTACTCCTCACACCTTAAACCTATGCCCCCAGTAATTGACTCGTCTACCCTGGGAAAAATCTTCTGACTACCCACGCTGTCCATGTCCCTCATCATCTTATAGACTTCTATCAGGTCACCTCTCAATCTCTGTTGTTCCAGTGAGAACAAACCAAGTTTCTTCAACCTCTCCTCCTAAGTAATATCCTTCATACCAGGCAACATCCTGGTAAATCTTTTCTGTATCCTCTCCAAAGTCTCCATATCCTTCTGGTAATGTGGTGACCAGAGTTGAACACTATATTCCAAGTGCAGCCTAACTAAGCTTCTATAAAGTTGCAACATGACTTGCCGATTTTTAAACTCAATGCTCTGGCTGATGAAGGCAAGCATGCTTGTATGCCTTCTTGACTACCTTCTCCGCCTGCGTTGCCACTTTAAAGTTTATAAAGTTTATTTATTTATTAGTCACAAATGAGGCTTACATTAACACTGCAATGAAGTTACTGTGAAATTCCACTCAGTGACCTGTATACCTGTACACCCAGCTCCCTCTGCCTATCAATATTCTTAAGGGTTCTGCCATTTACCGCATATTTCCTATTTGTATTAGACTTTCTAAAATCCAATACCTCACTTTTGTCCGGATTAAAATCCATCTGCCATCTCTCCACTCAAGTCTCCAACCGAGCTGTAGCCTCTGATGGTCCTCACCACTATCTGCAAATCCACCAATCTTTGTGTCGCCTGCAAACTTACTAATCAAACTAGTTACATTTTCCTCCAAATCATTTATATATATTACAAGCACTGATCCCTGAAGAACTCCACTTGTCACCTGCCTTCCACCGCTACTTTCTAACTTCTATGACCGAGCCAGTTTTGTATCCACCTTGCCAGCTCACTTCTGGTCCCATGCGACTTCACCTTGTGCACCAGTCTGCCATGAGGGACTTTGTTGAAGGCCTTACTGAAGTCCATGTTAACAACATCCACTATCCTACCCTCATCAATTATTTTCGTCACTTCCTCGAAAAACTTAATCAAGCTGGTGAGACACGACCTCCCCTTCACAAAACCATGTTGCCTCTCGCTAATGCGTCCCAAGTGGGAGTAAACCCTGTCTCAAAGAATCCTCTCCAGTAATTTTCCTACCACTGACGTAAGGGTCACCGGCCTGTAATTACTTGGATTATTCTTACTACCCTTCTTATACAAAGGAACAATCTTGGCTATTTTCTAATTCTCTGGGACATCCCCTGTAGCCAGTGAGGATACAAAGATTTCTCTCAAGGCCCCAGCAATTTCCTCCCTGGTCTCTCTCAGTATTCTGGGATATATGTATCAGGCCCTGGGGACTTGTCTAGCTTAATGTTTCTCAGGAACCCCAATACCTCCTTTTTGATCTCAACATGGCTCAAACTATCTACACAACCTTTCCCACACTCATCATCCACCAAGTCCTTCTCTTTGGTGAATACCGATGCAAAGTACTCATTTAATACCTCACTCATTTCCTCTGGCTCCATGCATAGATTCCCTCCCCTGTCCTTGAGTGGGCCAAACTTCTCCCTGGCTATCCTCTTGGTCTTTATATATATATAGAAAAAAACTTTGGGATTTTCCTTAATCCTGCTGATCAATGACTTTTCATGACCCTTTTTAGTCCTCCTTACTCCTTGCTTAAGTTTCTTTCTACTTTCCTTGTATTCCACACTTGCTTCGTGTGTTCCCAGCCTCCTAGCCTTGACAAATGCTGCCTTTTTCTGTTTGACTTGGCCTCCAATATCTCCTATTATCCAAGATTCCCAAAACTTGCCAAACTTGTCTTTCATCCTTATAGGAATGTGCCAGACCTGAATCCCTGTCAACTTACACTTGAAATCCTCCCATATGCCAGATGTTGATTTACCTTCAAACATCTGCCCCCAATCTATATTCTTCAGTTCCTGCCTAATATTGTTGTAATTAGTACCTGAACTTAAGGATGACACTTATCTTTTTCCATCAGTACCTTAAAGCTTACTGAATTGTGGTCACTGTTCCCAAACTGCTCCCCTACTGAAACATTGACCACCTGGCCGGGCTCATTCTCCAATACCAGGTCTGGTATGGCCCCTTCCCTAGTTGGACTATCTACATAACTGCTTCAGGAAGCTTTCCTGGATGCTCCTTACAAACCCTGCCCCATCCATATCCCTAGCACTAAGCGATCCCAGTCGACACAGGGCAAGTTAATATCTCCCATCACAACAACACTGTTACTTTTACACCTTGCCAAAATCTGCCTACATTTCTGTTCCCCTATCTTCCGCTGGCTGTTGGGCGGCCTATAGTAAACCCCCAACATTGTGACTACACCCTTCCTATTTCTGAGCTCTGCCCATATTGCCTCGTGTATGAGCCCTCCAAGGTTTTGTCCCACAGTACAATTGTGATATTCTCCTTATGATGTGGAGTTGCCAGTGACGGACTGGGGCGTTGGTCTGTATCTTTAAGACTTGATTACTTGTAAAGACTCGCATTCCAACCATTATTTTGTAAATTGAGTTTGTCTCTTTATATGCCCTACTTGTGAACAGGACTCCCACTTACCTGGCGAAGGAGCAGCGCTGCAAAAACTAGTGGCTTTTACTATCAAATAAACCTGTTGGACTTTAATGTGGTGTTGTGAGACTTCTTACTATATTCTCCTTAACAGTAGTTAGCTTTTACACCCCCCCTCTGTCCCGCCTGAAGCATCTATATCCTGGAACATTAAACTGCTAATCCTGTCCTTCCCTTAACCAAGTCTCTGTAATCGTGACAATATCATAGTTCCAAGTACTAATCCAAGCTCGAAGTTCGTCTGCCTTACCTGTTGTACTTTTCGCATTGGAACAAATGCACTTCTGTCCACCAGACCCTCTTTTATTAGCAACCCCACCCTGCCTGCTCTTTTTCTGAGTCTTTCTGGCCCTACTCTCTGGTTCCCCTTCAGTTGGTTCACCTTTTTTTGGTTCTCACCCCCTTGCCAAACTAGTTTAACTTAGTTGTGGGAGATTGCTGTGCGTTAATTGGCTGCCAGTACTTTTTCTGCCTTGCGTTTTCCTCAGTATGTTCTGAGGTGGCGTAGGGTGTTATATAAATACAAGTCTGTTCATTCATATCCACCTTACAGTTAATGCCACACAGGCTGTGGACAGTTTAATAATGTTGATTGAGTTAAAAGGGCAGTGTGGCGGAGCTGGGACGGGGAGAGAAGGAATTGAGCAAGCCAAGGTGTTTACACTAAAGAGCAAGCAGACTGAGATTAATTGTGTTCGGATTAAATGAAGAGTCAACTACATTGCTGTGGGTCTGGGTCACATGTAGGCCAGACTGGGTAACGATGGCAGATTTCCTTCCCTAAAGGGCATTATTTAATCAGACAGTTTTTTACAACAATAGTATCACGTTCACTGAGACTCAGTGTTTTTTTTTAGTTCAGATTTATTTAATTAATTGAATTTAAATTCCTCCAGCTGCCATGGTGGGATTTGAACCCCTGTCATGGGATCCCTAGCCCGGTAACATCACTGCTGTGCTCCCCTCTGTAGACGGCAATCATTATTTCTTCAGGTTGCTCAGAGTTTGAGACATCACGTGGGCTGATACTCCTAACCTGGTGCCAGTTTGAGACGCAATCGCTTCTCTCCATGGTAACCAGACACTACGAGTAAGGCAGGAATGCCTCAGAGGGATGGGTGGGAGGCTGGGTGGGGAAAGTGCGGGGTGAAGGTTCTTTCTCTCTTGACATGGGCCCTGAATGAGAGCACGGTCCCTAATCTGTCAGAGTGCAGTAACCCGAGCACACTTTGAAAGCTGTTTGTTAAAATTAGACCCTAAAGCAGGTAGAGTGATTCCTAGAGTCAATCTCCCCACCCCCGCTGGAATAAGGCATACTCTGCTTAATTAGATAGTGGCTGCTTTTTGTGGGGGGAGTAACCAGTTTCAGATTTCATAGAATCATAGAATCCCTACAGTGCCGAAGGAGGCCATTCAGTCCATCACACCTGCACAGACCATCATCCTACCCACATCCTATCCCCACAACCCCATGCCTTTATCCTAGCTAATCACCCTGACACTAATGAGCAATTTAGCATAGTCAATCCACCTAACCTGCACATCCTTGGACTGTGCGAAGAAACCGGAGAAAACCCACGCAGACACGGGGAGAATGTGCAAACTCTGCACAGACAGTGGCCCAAACCGGGAATTGAACCTGAGTCCCTGGCGCTGTGGGGCAGCAGTGCTAACCATGCCACTCCCCTCTGAGTGATGAAGTGCTTCCTGATCTTCTCGCTGAATGGCCTCAATGAAATTTTAAAGGTGATGTCTCTTCGTTGTGGACACCCCTCACCACTGCACACATCCAGAGGAGATAGCTTATCCCTCTCTGTCTCTATGCTATCAACACTTCTAATCATCGTAAACACGTCAACTAGATCACCTCTTCACCTTCTGTACTCGAGGGAATTCAGACCTACTTTGTCCTCGTAATGTCAGCCTTTTGGCCCTGGCGTCATGCTGACACCCCAAGGACTGTTTGACCTTGCCTTGTAGGAAATGTTGAGTGTTTCAAGGAGTGTGATGCAAGGCAATAAAACAAAGCCAGGGAGGGGAGGGGTAGCTGATTCTTGATCCTGATTTGGTTCCACATTCTTCCACCCCCTCACTACCCACAACACTCAAGAGGATTGAGGGACAGGAGTGAAAGTTTGTTGTGTTAATTTTCACATCTGGACGTCCATTTACATCACGAAATGGTACTGGAGACTGCGAACGAGCGGCCATTCATCTTTTAGAGATAGGAGGGAATATGGGGAAAGAGAGGTCAGGACATGGACTCTCTCTTTATGAGTCAAGGCATGAAGACAGAAAGGACAGTAGGACAGTAGGACTAGGGGGCACAGCCTCAAGATAAAGGGGGGGCGGTTTAGAACAGAGTTGAGGAGGAACTTCTTCACTCAAAGGGTGGTGAATCTCTGGAATTCTCTGCCCGTTGAAGTGGTGGAGGCTGCCTCGCTAAATATTTTTAAGACGCGGGTTGATGGGTTTTTGATAAGAGAGGGGATTAAGGGTTATGGGGAGAAAGCGGGAAAGTGGAACTGAGCCACGACAGATCAGCCATGATCTTATTGAATGGCGGGGCAGGCTCGAAGGGCCAGATGGCCTACTCCTGCTCCTATTTCTTATGTTCTTAAGATTGGGGGCAGTGGGGTGGGGGGTTTTCAGCCCTTTACCTGCAATGGACTTTGAAAGATTCTAAGGCCCTACACAGGAAAAGGACAGTGACATCTGATTCACATTAAATATACAGAACAGAAACAGTCCATTTGAGCGAGCCAGTTCATGCCAGCAATCTAGCTCCATCCCAGCCTCTTTTTAAAGTTTATTAGTGTCACAAGTGGGCTTACGTTAACACTGCAATGAAGCTACTGTGAAAATCCCCTAGTTGCCACACACTGGCACCTGTTCTTGTACACTGAGGGAGAATTTAGCATGCCCAGTGCACCAAATCAGTGCCTAATCTTTCAGACTGAGGGAGGAAGCCAGAGTACCCAGAAGCAGACATGGGGAGAATGTGCAAACTCCACAGAGACAGTGACCCGAGCATCGAACCTGGGTTCCTGGCGCTGTGAGGCAGCAGTGCTAACCACTGTGCCACTGTCCTCTCATCCATCCTCATCTAGCTCTGTATCAGCTGAGCCCTCTATTCCCTTCTCCTTCAACTCCTTGCTCAGCTTCCCCTCAAATGCTTCTTCCATGTCAGCTACACCCTGTGGAAGTGAGTTTGTAACCTTGTCACTGTCTGGGGAAAGAGATTTCTTCTGAATTCCTATGTATTTTCTTGGTGACTATCTTATATTGATGGTCTCTAGTTATGCTGTTCCCCCCAAGAGGCAGCATTCTCTCTGTGACCTCTCCATCAAAACCTTTCAGAATTTTAAAGATCTCTATTAGTTTATTCCTCAGTCGTCTCTTTTGAAGAGATGCTTTCTGTCAGTCTTTTCTGATGTATAACCTCACAGATCTGATATTATCCTCTTAGATCTATTTCTGCGCCCTCTTGAGTGTCTCTATATCTTTCTTACGATATGGTGGCCAGAACCATACACAGTAAATCTTGATAAAGATTGCGCGAGGGTGGGATACTCCTGCCTAAAGGAGTGATAGAGAGATGAAGGTGACAGAAGAAAGGTTCAATGTCGTGTCGAGTCTGAAATTTATTGAGGTGAGGGTGTAAGGGGATAAAGACAGGGAAGGTCAGAGGGAACATAGCAATGGCAATAGAGGAAGGGAATGGGGTGAGAGGGGAGGGAAGGAGAGGATGGATTCAGTAAGTTAAGAACATAAGAACATAAGAACATAAGAAATAGGAGCAGGAGTAGGCCATCTAGCCCTTCGAGCCTGCCCCGCCATTCAATAAGATCATGGCTGATCTGTCGTGGCTCAGTTCCACTTTCCCGCCCTCTCCCCATAACCCTTAATCCCCTCTCTTATCAAAAACCCATCAACCCGCTTCTTAAAAATATTTAGCGAGGCAGCCTCCACCACTTCAACGGGCAGAGAATTCCAGAGATTCACCACCCTTTGAGTGAAGAAGTTCCTCCTCAACTCCGTTCTAAACCGCCTCCCCTTTATCTTGAGGCTGTGCCCCCTAGTCCTACTGTCTTTTTTGAGCGGGAAGAGTCTCTCCACCTCTATCCTATCCATCCCATTCATCATCTTATACGTCTCAATGAGATCTCCCCTCATTCTTCTAAACTCTAACGAGTACAAGCCTAGTTTATTCAGCCTCTCCTCATAGCTCAATCCCCTCAACTCCGGTATCAGCCTAGTAAACCTCCTCTGCACTCCCTCCAGGGCCAAAATATCCTTGCGCAGGTGCGGCGCCCAAAACTGCACACAGTACTCCAGCTGCGGCCTCACCAATGCCCTATACAGCTGCAGCAAGACCTCCCTACTTTTATATTCAATCCCCCTCGCTATGAAGGCCAGCATCCCATTCGCCTTCCTGACCACCTGCTGCACCTGCAAGCTGGGTTTTTGCGATTCATGCACAAGGACCCCGAGGTCCCTCTGCACCGTTGCCTGCTGCAGTTTTTCGCCATGTAAGTAATAGTCCTTCCTACCATTCTTCCTACCAAAGTGGACCACCTCGCACTTGCCAACATTAAATTCCATTTGCCATTTCCTGGCCCATTTGCCCAGCCTATCTAGATCCTTCTGCAGACTCTCCACACCCTCCGCACAATTTGCCGTTCCCCCAATCTTGGTGTCATCAGCAAATTTCGACACCCTGCACTCGGTTCCCTCCTCCAGATCATCTATATAAATGGTAAATAGCTGTTGTTGGAGTCTGCATATCTAATCCTCATAGCTAACTCTATTCTTGGCTCTGTCCTCAGGATTCTGTCTCCTGTGATCACATCCTTCCTGTGACGTGGTGACCAGAACTGTATACCAGTCTCTCTTTCCAAGTAATTGGTTGTATGTGAGATATTTAACAAGAGCCGCACGAACGCACTGGAAAAGGGCGATTGAATGAACGGAGGCCGGTGTTATTGAGGTTGGTGAGGGAGAGATTGGTACACAACTCCTCTGTGCCTCAATTGAAGTCAAACAGTTGCAGTTTTGGAATGCATCTATCTAACAAAATCATTGTTATTATCTCTTCCCCCCCTCTCTCTCTCTTCCATCCTAATTGAGAGAAGATGGCAGTTAATTGCGTGCGGTAGTTAATTATAAATTACTGGTGTTCACCTGGTAACCTGGTCTCCATGGAATCACAGGCTGGATTGCCCACGACAACCAGTATAAAGCAGCAATTATCCAGGGAGCAATTAAAGTCTGTGACGTCACCATGGTGCACCTTACTGTGGCAATTCAATCGAGGCTGTGGCGTCCCTATATTCTTCTCCCCATCCCCCTACTTTCCATCCTCTTAACTCCCCCTACCTCGCCCTCCCCAACCTCTCTTCCTCCTCTCCCCACTTTGCCTCCCTCCCACCATCCCATCCAACCCCCCTTCCCTCCCTTCCCCCAGCTTCCCATCCCCTTACCTCCCCTCCTCTTATCTTCCCTACTTTCCACCTCCTCCAACCTCTCTTCCCCTTCCCCTAACCTCCCCTCCCTTCTCCCCACCTGCCCTCCCCTCATCTCCCCTTCCCCCCTCCCCAACTCCCCCTCTCCCCGCCATCCCATACCCCTACATCTCCCCCTCCCCTTCACCCCACTTTCCCTTCACTCCCCCACCTCCCCATCCCCCTATCTTCCCTCCCCATCATGATCCTACCTTCTCACCCCCTCCCTCCTTTCCCCATCTCCATATCCGCTCCCCCTTCACCCTACCTTCTCTCTGCCTACCACCCTTCCCTCCCCTACCACCTACCCCGATACTTTATCTCCGAGATGTTGCGGTTTAAAGGAATTGTCCTCAGCCTCAAAAATAGTTAAGCAATTGGAGAAGGACAGGAAGAGGTTAGATAGGACAAGAAGGATTTCAGTAGAGTGAGATTGGTTAGACTGTGTCGCTCCTGAGGCTATAGACAGAATGTCACAGAATCCCTGCAGTGCTGAAGGAGGCCATTTGGCCCATTAAATCTGCACCCACTGTCTGGCAGAGCATTCTACCCAAGCCCAGCCCCTGCAACCCCACATATTTACCCTGCTAGTCTCACTAATTTACGCAGTAAATTCCTCCCTGACAGATTCAGGGAGGAAACCAGAGCACCCGGAGGAAACCCACGAGGACACAGGGAGAATGTGCAGACTCCACACAGACAGTGACCCAAGCCGGGAATCTTTGGTGCTGTGAGACAGCGGTGCTGACCACTGTGCCACACAGTGTCCCACTCCGGGAACCTGAGGATATAAATCAAGGCTGATACTGCAATGCTGCATAGCTGGAGGGGCTTGCTGTCTTTCTGGATGAGACATTAAACCGAAGGCCCTCTGTCTGTTCTCTCAAGCGAACACAAAAGCTCCCTCGGAGAAGAGAAGAGAGTTTTCCCAAGTGTCCTCATTAAAGTTACAGTACCCCTCAATCAACATTGCTGAGAAACAGATGATCTGGGTGATGATCACATTGCTGTTTGTGGAATCTTGCTGTGCACAATATTAGCTGCCGTGTTTCTTCCATTGTTCATAGAGTCATAGACGTTTACAGAATGGAAACAGGCCCTTCGGCCCAACTTGCCCATGCTGTCCTTTTTTTTTAAAAACCCCTAAGCTAATCCCAATTGCCTGCATTTGGCCTATATCCCTCTATACCCATTATACCCATGTAACTTTCTAAATACTTTTTGAAAGATAAAATAGTACCTGCCTCTACTACTACCTCTGGCAGCTCATTCCAGACACTCACCACCCTCTGTGTGAGAAAATGACCCCTCTGGACACTTTTGTATCTCTTCCCTCTCACCTTAAACCTATGCCCTCTAGTTTTAGACTCCCCTACCTTTTGGGAAAAGATATTGACTATCTAGCTGATCTGTGTCCCTCATTATTACATTATATAGACCTCTATAAGATCACCCCTCAGCCTCCTACACTCCAGAGAAAAAAGTCCCAGTCTATCCGGTCTCTTCTTATAACTCAAACCATCAAGTCCCGGTAGCATCCTATTAAATCTCTTCTGCACTCCTTCTAGTTTAATAATATCCTTTCTATAATAGGGTGACCAGAACTGTACACAGTATTCCAAGTGTGGCCTTACCAATGTCTTGTACAACTTCAACAAGACGACCCATCTCCTGTATTCAATGTTCTAACTGATGAAACCAAGCATGCCGAATGCCTCCTTCACCATTTTGTCCACCTGTGACTCCACTTTCAAGGAGCTATGAACATGTACCCCCTTGATCTCTTGTTCTGTAACTCTCCCCAGTGCCCTACCATTAACTGGAGTAGTGGTATTGCAGTACATGCAGCTCAGTGACTGGATGTAGAGATGGGGCAGTGAGCAGGTGAGTGTGCCTCTGAATGCTACGTTGATTGCTTAAAATGGAATCACTTGAAAACAAACAAACAAATTAAACCTATATTTCTTGACTCTAATTTCAAAAGATTTTGTTGTATTTTTGCCCCTTCTCCCTCTCTTGGGTCGACCTGCAATGTATGCACCCTGGGTCAGTAAAACACATGGGTGCCCCTCCTCCCACCTCTCCCTCCTCCATCACTCAGGTTCCCTCCACCACAGCTCTTCCCTCATCACCTCGTCATTATCACATTGCTGCTTGTGGGATCTCGCTGTGCACCAAGAGGCAAAAGCTTTGGCCTCCACTATGACAGTGGCTAAAAGTACTTGATTGGCAGTGGAGTGCTTTGAGACACACAGAGAGGGTAAAAGTGCTAAACAAATGTAAGTCTTTCTTTCCTTTTCTAACAGGAGAGCTAGTGGTCCACCTCTACTGACCTGAGTAGCATTTCACATAGTCCAATCCTGAAAGTTCATAGTGAACCAGTTGTGCTTTTGCAACAATCCATTCATAGCTATTAGGCTTTTAGCTAAAATTTATAAATCTGGATTTTATCTTAAATTGAATTTAAATTTCACTACCTGCTATTGTGGGATTTGAACCCAGGTCAGCGGATTCCTAGTTCAGTGACAATACCACTACACCACTACCTCTCCTGTTAGGAAAGGAAAGAAAGACTTGCATTTGTTTAGCACTTTTGCCCTCTCTGTGTGTCTCAAAGCACTCCACTGCCAATCAAGTACTTTTAGCCACCGTCATAGTGGAGGCCAAAGCTTTTGCCACAGAGGTTTTAGTGTAGGTGCTGATGTTACAGAGGTTTTAGTGTAGGTGCTGCTGTTACAGAGGTTTTAGTGTTGGTGCTGTTGTTACAGAGGTTTTAGTGTAGGTGCTGCTGTTACAGAGGTTTTAGTGTAGGTCCTGCTGCTACAGAGGTTTTAGTGTAGGTGCTGATGTTACAGTGGTTTTAGTGTTGGTGCTGTTGTTACAGAGGTTTTAGTGTAGGTGCTGCTGTTACAGAGGTTTTAGTGTAGGTCCTGCTGCTACAGAGGTTTTGGTGCAGGTGATGATGTTACAGAGGTTTTGGTGCAGTTCCTGCTGCTACAGAGGTTTTGGTGCAGTTCCTGCTGCTACAGAGGTTTTGGTGCAGGTCCTGCTGTTACAGAGGTTTTAGTGCAGGTCCTGCTGTTACAGAGGTTTTAGTGCAGGTGCTGATGTTACAGAGGTTTTAGTGTAGGTGCTGCTGTTACAGAGGTTTTAGTGTTGGTGCTGTTGTTACAGAGGTTTTAGTGTAGGTCCTGCTGCTACAGAGGTTTTAGTGTAGGTCCTGATGTTACAGAGGTTTTAGTGTAGGTGCTGATGTTACAGAGGTTTTAGTGTAGGTGCTGCTGTTACAGAGGTTTTAGTGTAGGTGCTGATGTTACAGAGGTTTTAGTGTAGGTGCTGATGTTACAGAGGTTTTAGTGTAGGTGCTGCTGTTACAGAGGTTTTAGTGTTGGTGCTGTTGTTACAGAGGTTTTAGTGTAGGTGCTGCTGTTACAGAGGTTTTAGTGTAGGTCCTGCTGCTACAGAGGTTTTGGTGCAGGTGATGATGTTACAGAGGTTTTGGTGCAGTTCCTGCTGCTACAGAGGTTTTGGTGCAGTTCCTGCTGCTACAGAGGTTTTGGTGCAGGTCCTGCTGTTACAGAGGTTTTAGTGCAGGTCCTGCTGTTACAGAGGTTTTAGTGCAGGTCCTGCTGTTACAGAGGTTTTAGTGTAGGTGCTGCTGTTACAGAGGTTTTAGTGCAGGTCCTGCTGTTACAGAGGTTTTAGTGTAGGTCCTGCTGCTACAGAGGTTTTGGTGTAGGTCCTGCTGTTACAGAGGTTTTAGTGCAGGTCCTGCTGTTACAGAGGTTTTAGTGCAGGTCCTGCTGTTACAGAGGTTTTGGTGTAGGTGCTGCTGTTACAGAGGTTTTAGTGCAGGTCCTGCTGTTACAGAGGTTTTAGTGCAGGTCCTGCTGTTACAGAGGTTTTAGTGCAGGTCCTGCTGTTACAGAGGTTTTAGTGCAGGTCCTGCTGCTACAGAGGTTTTGGTGCAGGTGCTGATGTTACAGAGGTTTTGGTGCAGGTCCTGCTGTTACAGAGGTTTTGGTGTAGGTGCTGCTGTTACAGAGGTTTTAGTGTAGGTCCTGCTGTTACAGAGGTTTTAGTGCAGGTCCTGCTGTTACAGAGGTTTTAGTGCAGGTCCTGCTGTTACAGAGGTTTTGGTGCAGGTGCTGATGTTACAGAGGTTTTAGTGCAGCTGCTGCTGTTACAGACATTTCACCTGATTAGAAATCTGACACTTCCAACAGCACTGCCTTTCCTCAGTCAGTAATCTCTAACAGTGTTGCCTTTTCCTCAGTCAGTTATCTAGAATCATACAGTGCAGAAAGAGACTCCTCGGCCCATCGAGTCTGCACCGACCGCAATCCCAGGCCCGACCCCCATATCCCTACATATTTACCCTGCTAATCCTCTAACCTACACGTCTCAGGACACTAAGGGGCAATTTTAGCATGGCCAATCAACCTAATCCGCACATCTTTGGACTGTGGGAGGAAACGGGAGCATCCAGAGGAAACTCACATAGACATGAGGAGAATGTGCAAACTCCACACAGACAGTGACCCGAGCCGGGAATCGAACCCAGGACCCTGGAGCTGTGAAGCAGCAGTGCTAACCACTGTGCTACCGTGCTGCTCCTTTTTCCCTCTTTCACTTTGTTGCTGTACTTTAGCATCAATTGGAAATGATTTTGTAAAATTGCATTCCAAGCATGTGGGAGCCTCTCTGCCCACAGACCCATTTCTAAGAGCCACCTTGATAGTCCTCTGGCTCTCTCACAGTCTGGTGCATGTTGTTTTGTTGATGCCATATCAGTCCACCACAACAACCCCTTGACCCCCTCTCCCTCTCGCCCAACTATTCTCCAAAGAAGAAGTTAAAGTCCAATAGGTTTCTTTGGAATCATGAACTTTCGGAGCATTACTCCTTCCTCAGGTTATCCTTCCAGTTAGATCCCAGAATGGAATTCTCTGCGACCGGAACTCTGGTCTGGGTGGCGCACGATGTCTGAGGGTCTCTTGTTCTGTGTGGGAGTTGTGCAGGATGATCACATTCACTGTTATTAAGTGGGGGAGTCAGTGTGACTCAGTGAAGTGGGGCAGGTTAATTTTCACTGCAGTAAGTACTCGATGAGTTCTAGACTGCGCTGGCTCCAGGAACTGGCTAGTTTTATTCTTTAATCTGCTTCGATCGAGCAGAAGCAGTCTCTAAGCCTGGCCCAGAGTGGGTAGCTCTGGGTAAATGTGTTTACAGGTTAAAAAAACAATCATTTAACAGCTTCATGATTGTACACTCCACACCAGCCACTTCCAGCTCATTCATCTCTCCCCAGTGCCGATATTTCCTCCCTCCTCTTTACTTTAAACTCTTGTATCCTGACCGCTCTCTGGGTAAAGAATTTTCTCCTCAGCATCATTTATCATCAATATCTTACATATGAACAATACGAAGATACGAATCAGGAGTAGGCTACTTGGCCCCTCAAACCTGTTTCACTATTTAATACAATCATGGCTGACCTGATTATAAATTCAACCATACGTTCCTCCTTAACCCCAATAACAGGGCACCGCAGTGGTTAGCTCTGCTGCCTCACAGAGCCACGGACCCAGGTTCAGTTCCAGTGCTGGGTCACTGTGGAGTTTGCACATTCTGCCTGTTTCTGTATGAAAGCAAATTACTGCGGAAGCAGGAATCTGAAACCTCACAGATGCTGCCAGACCCGCTGAGCCTTTCCAGAATTTTCTATTTTGGGCTCGCCATGTCTGTTTGGTTTCCTCTGGGTGTTTCAGTTTCCTCCCACATTCCAAGGGTGTGTAGATTAGGTGACCCTGACAAAGGGCCATCTCGACTCGAAATGTTGGCTCTATTCTCCCTCCACGGATGCTGTCAGACCTGCTGAGATTTTCCAGCATTTTCTGTTTTTGTTTCGGTTTCCAGCATCCGCAGTATTTTGCTTTTAGTTTGGGGGGATTGGCCATGCTAACTTACCTCTTAGTGTCCAAAGATGTGTAGGTTTGGGGGGATTAGCAGGGTAAATGCGTGGGGTTATGGGGATAGAGTGGGAGTGGGCCTGAGTAAGATGTTCTATTGGGGAGTGGGTGCAGATTCGATGGGCTCTGCCTTAAAAATAGTCAAAGACTCTGCTTCCACTGCCTTTTGAGGAAGAGATTCTCAAACGTCTGAGAGAAAATTCTCTCTGTGTCTGCGTGGGTTTATTCTGGATACTCCGGTCTCCTCCCATACTCTGAAAGATGTGTCAGTTGGGTGCATTGGCCATGCTAAATTGCCCTCTATAGTACATCTGTCATAGCAGACATGCCAAATTTCCTTAGTCTCCTGAGAAAGTACAGGCATTGGTGGGTTTCTTAACTATAGTATCTGCATGGAGGGACCAGGACTCATCTGGACATTTAAAAACTTGAATCTCTCGACTCTTTCTACTTTGTTCCCATTAATATAAACCGGGGCATGTTTTCCTCTGTCTCTCTCCCTACTCCCCCTCTGCCTCTTTCTCTCTCTCCTCACTCTCTGTCTCTCTCTCCTCCCCTTCCCTCTCTCTCTCCTCCCCCTCTGTCTCTCTCTCTCTCTCCCTCCCTGTCTCTCCTCCCCCTCTCTCTCTCTCTCCTCTCTCTCTCTCTCCTCCCCCTCTCTCTCTCTCTCCTCCGCCTCTGTCTGTCTGTCTGTCTCTCTCTCTCTCTCCTCCCTCTCTGTCTCTCTCTCTCTCTCTCTCTCTCTCTCTCCTCCCTCTCTCTCTCTCTCCCTGTCTCTCCTCCCCCTCTCTCTCTCTCTCCCTCTCTCTCTCTCCTCCCCCTCTGTCTCTCCTCCCCCTCTCTCTCTCTCTCCCTCTCTCTCTCCTCCCCCTCTGTCTCTCTCCCTGTCTCTCCTCCCCCTCTCTCTCTCTCTCTCCCTCTCTCTCTCTCCTCCCCCTCTGTCTCTCTCCCTGTCTCTCCTCCCCCTCTCTCTCTCTCTCTCCTCCGCCTCTGTCTGTCTGTCTCTCTCTCCGTCTCTCTCTCTCCTCCCCCTCTGTCTCTCTCTCTCTCTCTCTCTCTCTCTCTCCTCCCCCTCTGTCTCTCTCTCTCACTCCCTTGGACTTTAGCTCTTTGTCCCTTTTGCATTGTATCATGTCTCACTCTCGCTTTACCTTTCTCTTTGTCTCTCTCTTTCTCTCTGACTCTGCCTCTCTGTCTCTCTCTCTCTATCTGTCTCTCTCTCTCTCTGTCTCTGTCTCTCTGTCTCTGTCTGTGTGTCTCTCTCTGTATCTTTTTTCTGTCTGTGTGTCTCTCTCTCTGTCTCTCTTTTTTCCTCTCTCTGTCTCTCTCTCTCACTCTCTCTCTCTATCTGTCTCTCTGTCTCTCTCTCTCTCTCTGTCTCTCTCTCTCTGTCTCTCTCTCTCTCACTGTCCCTCTCACTGTCTCTCTCTCTCTCTCTCTCTCTCACTGTCTCTCTCACTGTCTCTCTCTCTCTCTCTCTGTCTCTCTCTCTCACTCTCTCTCTCTATCTGTCTCTCTGTCTCACTCTCTCTCTCTGTCTCTCTGTCTCACTCTCTCTCACTGTCTCTCTCTCTCTGTCTCACTCTCTCTCTCTGTCTCTCTGTCTCACTCTCTCTCACTGTCTCTCTCTCTCTGTCTCTCTCTCTCTCTGTCTCACTCTCTCTCTGTCTCACTCTCTCTCACTGTCTCTCTCTCTCTCTGTCTCACTCTCTGTCTCACTCTCTCTCTCTGTCTCTCTGTCTCTCTGTCTCACTCTCTCTCACTGTCTCTCTCTCTCTGTCTCTCTCTCTCTCTGTCTCACTCTCTCTCTGTCTCACTCTCTCTCTCTGTCTCTCTCTCTCTGTCTCACTCTCTCTCACTGTCTCTCTCTCTCTGTCTCACTCTCTTTCTGTCTCACTCTCTCTCTCTGTCTCTCTCTCTCTGTCTCACTCTCTCTCACTGTCTCTCTCTCTCTGTCTCTCTCTCTGTCTCTCTCTCTCTGTCTCACTCTCTCTCACTGTCTCTCTCTCTCTGTCTCTCTCTCTCTGTCTCTCTCTCTGTCTCTCTCTCTCTGTCTCACTCTCTCTCACTGTCTCTCTCTCTCTGTCTCACTCTCTCTCTCTCACTCTCTCTCTCTGTCTCTCTCTCTCTGTCTCACTCTCTCTCACTGTCTCTCTCTCTCTGTCTCTCTCTCTCTCTCTCTCTCTGTCTCACTCTCTCTCACTGTCTCTCTCTCTCTGTCTCTCTCTCTCTGTCTCTCTCTCTCTCTATCTCACTCTCTCTCTGTCTCACTTTCTCTCTCTGTCTCTCTCTCTCTGTCTCTCTCTCTCTCTGTCTCTCTCTCTCTGTCTCACTCTCTCTCACTGTCTCTCTCTCTCTGTCTCTCTCTCTCTGTCTCACTCTCTCTCACTGTCTCTCTCTCTCTGTCTCTCTCTCTCTGTCTCTCTCTCTCTCTATCTCACTCTCTCTCTGTCTCACTTTCTCTCTCTGTCTCTCTCTCTCTGTCTCACTCTCTCTCTCTCTCTGTAGGGGGAATTTTCAGACTGCACTTGTCCCAGACTCGGAAAATCCTGCCTGAGGTCAAAGGATCTTTGCAGGGATTACTTCCCGCCTGCTATGATCCCTGTGGCAGCTGAATGGGAAAATTACCCCCTCTCTCGCTTTATTCTTTTCTCCCCACACCCCCCATCTCTCGCTCTCTCTCTCTTTGACTCTGTTTCTGTTATCATCTTGCTCTCTCATCTCTCTATCTCCTTTCCTTTCTCTTTGTCCCTCCCTCTCTGCATTTTTCCCTATCCTTCTCTGTCCCTATCTTTACGTCTTCCTGTCTCTCCTCTTTCTCTCAGTCTCTCCAATTATCGATAACGTTCTCTCTTTCACTTTGTCTTCTCGCACTCTCTATCTCTATTGTCTGTCTCTCTTGGCTCTATCCCCACGTGTGTCTCTCTCTGTTTTTCTTTTTCTTTCTGTCCCGTCCTGCCACTTTCTCCTAGCCTCCCTCGCTGTGTCTCCCTCCCCTCTCTCTAGGTCTCTCTCTTGCTGTTTTTCTTTCTCTGGCTCTAACTCTGTGTCTCTTGCTGCCTCTCTCACAGTTCTGCTTTTCCCATTTCTGCTCTCATTATCTCAGCGTGATGCTTGTCTCTGGATTTACCTGTGCTTTGTATAATGTGAGCTATAATTACTGAACTGAACAAGCTGGATTGAAGGAAGCACAAAACACGGGGCTTTCTGGGACTAATTAAAACTCTGCTTTCACCTCCCCCTCGAGGATTCCCAACACCATCTGCTGAAGTTCAGAGCCTGAGATCGAAACTAACTCCAGGTTGGAGAGCAAACCTGGACATTTCACTGCTAATCACCAGTGTGCTGGGCTCGAGGTAGTGTAACAGGACCTGAGGCTGCCTCCAATTACCCTCACACACAGTGTAATCAAACTCATTACCCTCATTCCAATTACCCCCACTCCAGTTACCCCCACTCCAATTACCCCCACTCCAATTACCCCCACTCCAGTTACCCCCACTCCAATTACCCTCACTCCAGTTACCCCCACTCCAATTACCCTCACTCCAGTTACCCCCACTCCAATTACCCCCACTCCAATTACCCCCACTCCAGTTACCCCCACTCCAATTACCCTCACTCCAGTTACCCCCACTCCAATTACCCTCACTCCAATTACCCTCACTCCAGTTACCCTCACTCCAATTACCCTCACTCTAATTACCCCCACTCCAGTTACCCCCACGCCAATTACCCCCACTCCAAATACCCTCACTCCAATTACCCCCACTCCAGTTACCCTCACTCCAATTACCCCCACTCCAATTACCCCCACTCCAATTACCCTCACTCCAATTACTCTCACTCCAATTACCCCCACTCCAATTACCCCCACTCCAGTTACCCCCACTCCAATTACCCCCACTCCAGTTACCCCCACTCCAATTACCCCCACTCCAATTACCCCCACTCCAATTACCCCCACTCCAATTACCCTCACTCCAGTTACCCCCACTCCAATTACCCCCACTCCAATTACCCCCACTCCAATTACCCTCACTCCAGTTACCCCCACTCCAATTACCCCCACTCCAGTTACCCCCACTCCAATTACCCCCACTCCAGTTACCCCCACTCCAATTACCCTCACTCCAATTACCCCCACTCCAATTACCCTCACTCCAGTTACCCTCATTCCAGTTCTGCCCTTTATAATTACTGCCTTCTATGGGCCAATTTTGATGCGGTATTTTTGCTTGTTTGTGTTTTTTTTTGACACACCCTGGTCTGTTTTCGATCCAGCCCACAGCTGGGTCACTCACCTTTCCCGAGTGAGCTAACCTGATGCTGGTTCTCCCCGAGTGCTGTCCTGCTCACCACGAGGGGTCTGCCCACTTACCAGCTTTCTATCTGAATGCCACCCAGCACTGTGTCTGCAAAGCTTTTCTGTGCCCTCAGCACACTATGATTCCAACATTCTGTGATTTCAGCTCTGTGATTTCAGCACACTATGATTTTAGCACTCTGTGATTTCAGCACTCTGATTTCAGCACACTATGATTTCAGCACACTGTGATTTCAACACTGATTTCAGCACACTGATTTCAGCACTCTGTGATTTCAGCACACTATGATTTCAGCACTCTGTGATTTCAGCACACTATGATTTCAGCACTCTGTGATTTTAGCACTCTGTGATTTTAGCACTCTGTGATTTCAGCACACTATGATTTCAGCACTCTGTGATTTCAGCACTCTGTGATTCCATTGCAGTTGGACCAGAACATCAAAGGTCATTCCATACCATTTAGCACAATTTAAAACTGTTCACCAGTGCTTACTGATGACCATGGAGTTCAGCAAGAACCATCACTGCTGCCATGTTGTGTTATAATGGCACTAATTACTCATTTATTGGCTACATTTATTGAGACTAAGCGCATGAACATGCATGGATATAAAGCTTGAATAACCAGAGCAGCTGTGTTGTGTGCATGTGTTCTGCTCAAAACAAAAACCAAACTAAAACTAGATCACCTGACATACTTCCGTTCTAATGATGTCACGCTGCAATTCCTTTAGAGTACCTTACAACAAACTAACAACAATTATCTTGAAAATGTTGTTCAAATCACCCCCTAACCACCTAAATTCCTTTCCCTGTTACCCTCAGACCCCAGCTATCATTCTGGAATTCAGATTGGGGACTGTGTTACCCCATAGGATTAATCGAGAATGATGCTGGGGTACTTTACCCACGACAGATTTTCCTGAATCCTGCAATTTAAAACAATGGAAAACAGGATCCACTCCTATAGGAGCCACACACATGCAAACACACGCACATACACACACACACAAACACACAAACACATACTCAGACTCACACACACACATACACAGACTCACACAAAGACAGACACACACACATACACACACACACATACTCAGACTCACACTCACACACATAGACACACACATACAGACTCAGACTCACACACAGATACAGACACACACACACACACACACGCACACACATACACACACACACACATACTCAGACTCACACACATACATACTCACATATACACACACACATACTCAGACTCACACACACACATACACACACACACATACTCAGAGTTACACAAAGACAGACAGACACACACACATACTCAGACTCACACACAGATACAGACGCACACACACACACACTCTCACACACACATACTCAGACTCACACACAGGCATACACACACACGCACACATACACACACACACACACTCTCAGACTCACACACGGACACACACACACACAGACTTCCCTCCGTCTTGTTTATACTGAACTCCAATTTAATACTGGGGTGGCACGGTGCCACAGTGGTTAGCACTGCTGCTTCACAATGCCAGGGACCTGGATTCGATTCCCGGCTCAGGTCACTGTCTGTGTGGAATTTACACACTCTCTCCATGTCTGCGTTTCCTTTGGGTGCTCCGGTTTCTTCCCACAGTCTGAAAGATGTGCGGGTTAGTTTGATTGATCATGCTAAATTTCCCCTTTGTGTCAGAGGGAGTAGCAGGTAAATATGTGGGGTTATGGGGATAGGGTCTGGGTGGGATTGTTGTCAGTGCAGGCTCGATAGATCGAATGGCCTTTTTCTATGATTCTATGAGTCTATGATGTACATGCAGAGATAGCAACAGGAAATTCTCCCAGACCACAGAGACTCTCTCTTTTCCAACTTAAAAAGACAACAGAACCCGTAAGGACATGGGAAATAGAACACTGGTTCAGAGGAAGGGATTCCCCACTCTCCTGTCAGAGGAGCAGTGCTCCAAAAGCCAGTGGCGTTTGCTGCCAAATAAACCTGTTGGACTTTAACCTGGTGTTGAGAGACTTCTTACTGTCCTTACCCCAGTCCAACGCCGGCATCTCCACATCAATGGAAGGGGTCAGGGAGGAGGCTACTGAAAGGTCAAGCTGCAGATTTCAAACAAGGGGCAATTCGATTTTCAGGAGTTGGCTCCGGTTAAACAAATCATAAAATGACACGGAAGGTGGCCACTCAGCCCAGCAAGCCTGTGCTGCCTCTTCAGATAATCCAATAAGGGATGTTCACGTCATGGTCATTTTATTGGACTTGTCATTCCAAAGCTTCAGCTTCAGAGTTCAAATCCCACCCTGGCAGCTTGAATGAAGAAAACGGGAAGTTCCACTGACTCTATACCCGGTGTAATGTGACTGACTTTTCTCTGTCCTCTGAAATGGCCGGGTGAGCCGTTGTACCAAACTGCAGCGGGGTCACCAGACTCACTCCAGAGGTGAGGGGTTTGTTTTATGAAGAGCGATTTAGGCCTATACTCCCTGGAGGTTAGAAGCAAGGGGAGATCTAACTGAGGTGTATAAGATGCTCAAAGGGATTAACGGGGTAGATGTGGAGAGGGTGTCTCCTCTTGTTGGGCAACTAAGAACAAGAGGTCGTAGATTTAGGATGACGGGGGGGTAACAGATTGAAAGCAGGGCCAAGGAGAAATTACTTCTCCCAAAGAGCCTCGTGGAATTCACAACACAAGATCACAAGGAATAAAGTTTAAATTTCACTCTGGCGCCTGTTTGGGTAACACTGAGGGAGAATTTAGCGTAGACAATGCACCTAACCAGCTCGCCTTTCAACCTGTGGGAGGAAACCAGAGGAAAGCCATACAGACAGAGGGGGAATGTGCAGACTCCACACAGACAGTGACCCAAGGCAAGAATTGAACCTGGGTCCCTGGCGCTGTGAGGCAGCAGTGCTAACCACTGTGCCACCCCACCAGGCCTTTCAAGCCTGCCCCGTCATTCAATATGATCATGGCTGCTTGATGCTGGCCTCAACTCCTTTCCTGTACCATTTTCTCTCTCTGTGTTCCTCGATCTATCCAATATTTATCGGCCTCCGCTCTGATTGCTTCTAATGATCCAGCCTCCACTGCCCTTTGGCACAGAGAATTCCAGAGGTTTACCACCCTCTGTGACAAGAAATTTCTATGCATCTCACTTTTAAATAACTAACCCTTTATCTTGTAGCTCTGTCTCTTTGTTTGAAACTCTCCCACTGCTGAAAACATCTCACCATCTACAAGCCTCCTCAGGATCTTTTTGAATAAAGTCACCCCTCGGTCTTCTAAGCTCCAAGGAATGCAAATCCAGAATATCTGGTCTTTCCTGATAGGACAATCCTCTCATTCCAGGAATTATCCTGGTGAATCTCCTTTGGATTGCCTGCAATGATACTATATTCTTCTTTAAGGTAAAGAGACCAAAACTGTACGCAGTATTCCAGGTGAGGCCTCACCAACACCCTGTACAGTTGCAAAACCTCCCTGTTTTTAAACTCCAACCCCTTTGCAATGAAGGCCAAAATGCTGTTTGCCTTTTTAACCACTTATTGGACCTGCCTGTTGGCTTTTTGTAATTCACGTTTCATCTTAAAAATCCATGACCACCACCATCTAGAAGGACAAGGGCAGCAGATACCTGGAACACCACCACTCCAAGTCACTCACCATCCCAACTTGGAACCATAAGAATGGTTCCTTCACTGTGGCTGGGTCAAAATCCTGGAAACGGTTCAAGAAGGCAGCTCCCCACCACCTTCTCAAGGGGGCAATTAACGATGGGCAAGAAATGCTGGCCTAGTCAGTGATGCCCATATCCCTTAAATAAAAATCAGACCCATGCTACTGCTCTTTCCCCTTCAAATTTCTCCTTTTAAAGTATTTATCCAATTCCTATTTGAAATGACTTTCCTCATCTTCCCTCATGGTCTTCTGTCAATCATTTAAATCCCTGTCCTCAGGTTACTGCCCCCACCTCACCATCCGTAAAAACAGTTTGTCCTGAGTTACTCGATCAAAACCCAGAGGAGGTGGTAGAGGTGGGGACAGATACAACATTTAAAAGACATTTGGACGGGTACATTGGAAAGGTGGGAAACGTTTGGAGGGATATGGGCCAAATACCGGCAAATGGGACTAGTTTGGTTTAGGAAATCTGGTCAGTATGGATGAGTTGGGCCGAAGGGCCTGTTTCCATGCTGCATATCTCTATGATTCTATAAAACCCTTTTTAAACACACGGCAGTTTAATCAATCAGTCCTGTGTACAGTCTGTGTGTGTCTGACTGTAGGGTTTTGTACATGTACAATATACACTGAGTGATACATTAATAATTCTCTCCAGTCTGATACTGTACAGACTGTGTGTGTGCCTCAGTGTCAGCTCCTATACTGGGTAAGAGACTAATAGGTCAGGATTTTACCTCCCTGCCCGTCACAGGATTCAGAGTGGGCGAGGGGGGGACAAAGGGAAGGTCCGATGACCTCAGGCGGGATTTTACCAGTTTCGGATGATGCGAGATTGTAACTCCCCCCATAATCTGCCTCTTCTCCCCTCTGAGTCTGTACGTGAGTGAGTTCGGTGTTACAGATCCGTGTCCCTCAGCGCGAGGGGAATGAGAGGGAGCTATGTCCGTGTGGTCCCTGACTGCGGTTCCCTGCTCACTAATTTGTGCAAACAGTGATTCCATTTTAGACACCGGTTTGCCAAGGGGGAATCTAACCACAGGCGAACAGGCCCTCTGATGGTCCTCTTGTGGCAGAATGTAATCCTCATCTTGAACGGATGGACAGATAATTCTAAACAAACTACCCGCACCCTCTCGGGATTTCAAGAACTTGTTAGTAGGTTGGCACAGCGCTGCTGCCTTCCTCGATACACCTGCAGGTTTAGCCTTGGTGGTTTATAATACCCGTGTCCCTCCTGCCACCATGGAAACAAGGCCTGCTAATACCTCTGAGAGAATCCTAGTAGGCCTGTGTGGTACTCACTCGGCCATTTTAGGTGTTGCACTTTAGACCAACCCTGGCGAATGGTCTGGTAGAACGAACGGAAACAGCGGGAGGTTAAACTTGGTGTTCTGGTCAAACCGCAGGCCCCTGGCCACTGCAAAGCCAGAGGGCCAAGATGGCTGCTGAGGTGTCTGGCAATCTGCCCGAACAGTCCCCTGTGGCCTGGGACTACAGCGCTCCGGCACCAACAGGGTTAAGGCACGGGAACACGACAGGTTTGATTTGCTGCACTTCACTGGTCTCTCCCCACCCACCTCCTCACCTCCGCCCCAACACGCAACACCAACCCTCCATCTCCCAAGGCTCCCAATTACCTGGTAATAGATCAGCTGTCCTGTGGGTATCTCGGGGGAATAGGCCCAGCAGCCAATGGGTTCTCGGCCTCTCCTCGATGTAAACAGGTGAGTGGAGGAGAGCGGGGCTCCGAGCAGATTGTTCCAGAGAGAGAGGTCGTTCCAGGGGTCTTAACCTGGCAGAGAGACAGAGAGAGAGAGAGACTGCTTCCTGACTAGCAAACTACCTCGACAACACCTAAAGAAGCTACGGCAGGTACACCTCTGTCTTCCCATTCGTGTTCACGCTTCTGTTCAAAGTGATTCTTGAAGTGGTCTTTACCTGTGTGGGCAGGGAGGCTGGGAGTGGGTTCACGGGGGGATGGGAGTGGGTTCACAGGGGGGTGGGAGTGGATTCACGGGGGGGTGTGGGAGTGGGTTCACGGGGGGTGTGGGAGTGGGCTTGCCGGGGGGTGGAGTGGGTTCGCAGGAGGGTGGGAGTGGCTTGCCGGGGGGTGTGGGAGTTGGTTCGCGGGGGTCGGAGTGGATTCGTGGGGGGTGTGGAGTGGATTCACGGGGGGTGTGGGAGTGGGCTTGCCGGGGGGTGGAGTGGGTTCGCAGGAAGGGTGGGAGTGGGTTCGTGTTGGGGAACTGGGAGTGGGATCACAGAGGGTGGGATTGTGTTTGCGTGAGGGTGAGAATGGGGTCGTGGGGGGTGGGAGTGGGTTCACGGGGGGGGTGGGAGTGGGTTCGTGGGGGGGTGGGAGTGGGTTCGTGGGGGGGTGGGAGTGGGTTCGCAGGGGGTGGGAGTGGGTTCACGGGGGGGGTGGGAGTGGGTTCGTGGGGGGGTGGGAGTGGGTTCGTGGGGGGGTGGGAGTGGGTTCGCAGGGGGTGGGAGTGGGTTCACGGGGGGGGTGGGAGTGGGTTCGTGGGGGGGTGGGAGTGGGTTCGCAGGGGGTGGGAGTGGGTTCGCAGGGGGTGGGAGTGGGTTCACGGGGGGGTGGGAGTGGGTTCGTGGGGGGGTGGGAGTGGGTTCACGGGGGGGGTGGGAGTGGGTTCGTGGGGGGGTGGGAGTGGGTTCGTGGGGGATGGGAGTTGATTTGCGGGGGATGGGAGTGGGCTCACGGGGGGGGTGGGAGTGGGTTCGCAGGGGGTGGGAGTGGTTCACGGGGGGGTGGGAGTGGGTTCACGGGGGGGTGGGAGTGGGTTCGTGGGGGATGGGAGTTGATTTGCGGGGGTGGGAGTGGGTTCGCGGGGGGGTGGGAGTGGGTTTGTGGGGGGTGGGAGTGGGTTCACGGGGGGGGTGGGAGTAGGTTCGCGGGGGATGGTGATTTGCGGGGGGGTGGGAGTGGGTTTGTGGGGGGTGGGAGTGGGTTCACGGGGGGGGTGGGAGTGGGTTCGCGGGGGATGGTGATTTGCGGGGGGGTGGGAGTGGGTTCGCGGGGGAGTGGGAGTGGGTTCGCGGGGGAGTGGGAGTGGGTTCGCGGGGGTCTGGGGGTAGGTTTTTGGGGAGGGGGATGGTAGTGGGTTCGCGGGGGGATGGGAGTGGGTTCGCGGGGGGGTTGGCAGTGTATTCGCGGGGGTCTGGGAGTAGGTTTGCGGGGAGGGGGATGGGAGTGGGTTCTCGGGGGGATATTGGGAGTGGGTTCTCGGGGGATATTGGGAGTGGGTTCTCGGGGGATATTGGGAGTGGGTTCTCGGGGGGATATTGGGAGTGGGTTCTCGGGGGGATATTGGGAGTGGGTTCGCGGGGGGATATTGGGAGTGGGTTCTCGGGGGGATATTGGGAGTGGGTTCTCGGGGGGATATTGGGAGTGGGTTCTCGGGGGGATATTGGGAGTGTGTTCGCGGGGGGATATTGGGAGTGTGTTCGCGGGGGGATATTGGGAGTGTGTTCGCGGGGGGATATTGGGAGTGGGTTCACAGGGGGATATTGGGAGTGGGTTCTCGGGGGGATATTGGGAGTGGGTTCTCGGGGGGATATTGGGAGTGGGTTCACAGGGGGATATTGGGAGTGTGTTCGCGGGGGGATATTGGGAGTGGGTTCTCGGGGGGATATTGGGAGTGGGTTCTCGGGGGGATATTGGGAGTGGGTTCTCGGGGGGATATTGGGAGTGGGTTCTCGGGGGGATATTGGGAGTGGGTTCTCGGGGGGATATTGGGAGTGGGTTCTCGGGGGGATATTGGGAGTGGGTTCTCGGGGGGATATTGGGAGTGGGTTCTCGGGGGGATATTGGGAGTGGGTTCTTGGGGGGATATTGGGAGTGGGTTCTCGGGGGGATATTGGGAGTGGGTTCTCGGGGGGATATTGGGAGTGGGTTCTCGGGGGGATATTGGGAGTGGGTTCTCGGGGGGATATTGGGAGTGTGTTCGCGGGGGGATATTGGGAGTGTGTTCGCGGGGGGATATTGGGAGTGGGTTCTCGGGGGGATATTGGGAGTGGGTTCTCGGGGGGATATTGGGAGTGGGTTCTCGGGGGGATATTGGGAGTGGGTTCACAGGGGGATATTGGGAGTGTGTTCGCGGGGGGATATTGGGAGTGTGTTCGCGGGGGGATATTGGGAGTGGGTTCTCGGGGGGATATTGGGAGTGGGTTCGCGGGGGGATATTGGGAGTGGGTTCTCGGGGGGTATTGGGAGTGGGTTCTCGGGGGGATATTGGGAGTGGGTTCTCGGGGGATATTGGGAGTGGGTTCTCGGGGGGATATTGGGAGTGGGTTCTCGGGGGGATATTGGGAGTGGGTTCTCGGGGGGATATTGGGAGTGGGTTCTCGGGGGGATATTGGGAGTGGGTTCGCGGGGGGATATTGGGAGTGGGTTCTCGGGGGGATATTGGGAGTGGGTTCTCGGGGGGATATTGGGAGTGGGTTCTCGGGGGGATATTGGGAGTGGGTTCTCGGGGGGATATTGGGAGTGGGTTCTCGGGGGGATATTGGGAGTGGGTTCTCGGGGGGATATTGGGAGTGGGTTCTCGGGGGGATATTGGGAGTGGGTTCTCGGGGGGATATTGGGAGTGGGTTCGCGGGGGGATATTGGGAGTGGGTTCTCGGGGGGATATTGGGAGTGGGTTCGCGGGGGGATATTGGGAGTGGGTTCTCGGGGGGATATTGGGAGTGGGTTCTCGGGGGAGTGGGTTCTCGGGGGTAGAACACACATGGGTAGGGGTGGGTGGGGTGGGGGGGGTACTTGTTTCGGTTTAGAGCTGAGTGTGGGCAGGGTGAATTGGGTGATGAATTCTTCAATCTGTATTTAAAAGCAGGAGAGCTGTTGACAGAATGGCCGGTGTGTCAGTGAGACAGATTGGGGTGGGTTAGGGGGAGGCAGGGGGTTGTGTGTGTGTGTGTGTGTGTGGGGGGGGGTGTGGGGGGCTGTTGCTAACGGTTTTGTGACGGGGTTTAGTGAGTGCGAACTCCCTCCTTGTATTTTACAAATACTAAAGGAATTAGCTCCCCCCCCACAGCCCCCAGTGATGTCTGTGAGAGGGATTGAGTCCTGTTAGCAACACACAACACATTCCCGCTCCCCCCCGTACCCCCATCCCCCACCGTATCGCCCCCCCAAACCAGAGGATTCGGTTTAAGGATGTGATAAGTTTGTGGTTTATCACCCTCCCTCCCCACACTTCCCCGTATGAAAGGCCTGTGTCCCTCGATATCAACCTCTCAGCACCGTTTAAAGGGACATTACCCTTCTCATGCCAGGTGCAGCAGCCTAACGGCTGTGGGCGGGGATCCGTCACCACAGCAACAGGATATCCTGATCTCCTGGCTAATCCCAGGGAAGGAATGCTTTGCCTAAAACCTCTCCCACGCCCCCCTCTTCCTCCACAGGGGCTTGGCCTCTTTAAGAGCCTCCTGTTGTCCATCAGCTGCAGGAGGCGACGGCTTCTCCCCACAAGCATAGCCACTGGGGCTTACGACTGGAAAGGGAAGTTAACTGAAGGTTAACGTGCACTCTCTTGGGATCACACTGCACCACAGCCACCCAGGTGTTGGGTGGGGACATTAATAAACAGCTATTTAGGGAATTGGAAAGACTTACATTTCTATAGCACCTTTCACCATCTCACAATGCTCTAAGGCTTGCAGTACAGAATTTGGGTATTATTGAAAAAAGGCACATGCCATCAAAGCTTTTCATCTTCTACTCAACAGGTCAGCTACACAAGGGAAATTGAAAGGAAATTGTCATTCCCTTTGCTGTTGGATATTCCGAGGAAGTGCCGCACTGTCAGAGGATTAATAGTGAGGGAGTGCTGAACTGTCGGAGGGTCAATACTGAGGGAGTGCTGCACTGTCAGAGGGTCAATACTGAGGGAGTGCTGCACTGTCAGAGCATCAGGACTGAGGGAGTGCTGTTCTGTCAGAGAGGCACTACTGAGGGAGAGCCGCACTGTCAAGAGTCAGGACTGAGGGAGCGCTGCACTGTCAGAGGGTCAGTGCTGAGGGAGTGCCGCACTGTCAGAGGGTCAGTACTGAGGGAGTGCCGCACTGTCAGAGGGTCAGTGCTGAGGGAGTGCCGCACTGTCAGAGGGTCAGTACTGAGGGAGTGCCGCACTGTCAGAGGGTCAGTACTGAGGGAGTGCCGCACTGTCAGAGGGTCAGTGCTGAGGGAGTACTGCACTGTGGGAGGGTCAGTACTGAGAGAGTGCCGCACTGTCAGAGGGTCAGTACTGAGGGAGTGCCGCACTGTCAGAGGGTCAGTGCTGAGGGAGTACTGCACTGTCAGAGGGTCAGTACTGTGGGAGTGCCGCACTGTCAGTGGGTCAGTGCTGAGGGAGTGCCGCACTGTCAGAGGGTCAGTGCTGAGGGAGTGCCGCACTGTCAGAGGGTCAGTACTGAGGGAGTGCCGCACTGTCAGTGGGTCAGTGCTGAGGGAGTGCCGCACTGTCAGAGGGTCAGTACTGAGGGAGTGCCGCACTGTCAGAGGGTCAGTACTGAGGGAGTGCCGCACTGTCAGAGGGTCAGTACTGAGGGAGTGCCGCACTGTCAGAGGGTCAGTACTGAGGGAGTGCCGCACTGTCAGAGGGTCAGTACTGAGGGAGTGCCGCACTGTCAGAGGGTCAGTGCTGAGGGAGTACTGCACTGTGGGAGGGTCAGTACTGAGGGAGTGCTGCACTGTCAGAGGGTCAATACTGAGGGAGTGCTGCACTGTCAGAGCATCAGGACTGAGGGAGTGCTGTTCTGTCAGAGAGGCACTACTGAGGGAGAACCGCACTGTCAAGAGTCAGGACTGAGGGAGCGCTGCACTGTCAGAGGGTCAGTACTGTGGGAGTGCCGCACTGTCAGAGGGTCAGTGCTGAGGGAGTACTGCACTGTGGGAGGGTCAGTACTGAGGGAGTGCTGCACTGTCAGAGGGTCAGTACTGAGGGAGTGCTGTACTGTCAGAGGGTCAGTACTGAGGGAGTGCTGTACTGTCAGAGGGTCAGTACTGAGGGAGTGCTGTACTGTCAGAGGGTCAGTACTGAGGGAGTGCCGCACTGTCAGAAGGTCAGTACTGAGGGAGTGCTGTACTGTCAGAGGGTCAGTACTGAGGGAGTGCTGTACTGTCAGAGGGTCAGTACTGAGGGAGTGCCGCACTGTTAGAGGGTCAGTGCTGAGAGAGCGCCGCACTGTCAGAGGGTCAGTACTGAGGGAGTGCTGTACTGTCAGAGGGTCAGTACTGAGGGAGTGCCGCACTGTCAGAGGGTCAGTGCTGAGGGAGTGCCGCACTGTCAGAGGGTCAGTACTGAGGGAGCGCCGCACTGTCAGAGGGTCAGTGCTGAGGGAGTGCCGCACTGTCAGAGGGTCAGTACTGAGGGAGTGCCGCACTGTCAGAGGGTCAGTGCTGAGGGAGTGCCGCACTGTCAGAGGGTCAGTACTGAGGGAGTGCCGCACTGTCAGAGGGTCAGTGCTGAGGGAGTGCCGCACTGTCAGAGGGTCAGTGCTGAGGGAGTGCCGCACTGTCAGAGGGTCAGTACTGAGGGAGTGCCGCACTGTCAGAGGGTCAGTACTGAGGGAGCGCCGCACTGTCAGAGGGTCAGTGCTGAGGGAGTGCCGCACTGTCAGAGGGTCAGTACTGAGGGAGTGCCGCACTGTCAGAGGGTCAGTGCTGAGGGAGTGCCGCACTGTCAGAGGGTCAGTACTGAGGGAGCGCCGCACTGTCAGAGGGTCAGAACTGAGGGAGTGCCGCACTGTCAGAGGGTCAGTGCTGAGGGAGTGCCGCACTGTCAGAGGGTCAGTGCTGAGGGAGTGCCGCACTGTCAGAGGGTCAGAACTGAGGGAGTGCCGCACTGTCAGAGGGTCAGTGCTGAGGGAGTGCCGCACTGTCAGAGGGTCAGTACTGAGGGAGTGCCGCACTGTCAGAGGGTCAGAACTGAGGGAGTGCCGCACTGTCAGAGGGTCAGTGCTGAGGGAGTGCCGCACTGTCAGAGGGTCAGTACTGAGGGAGTGCCGCACTGTCAGAGGGTCAGAACTGAGGGAGTGCCGCACTGTCAGAGGGTCAGAACTGAGGGAGTGCTGTGGGGCAGGGTGGGACAGTGGGTCAGACACTGTCCTTTCCCTCTCTGGGACTGGGTGGGACAGTGGGTCAGACACTGTCCTTTCCCCCCCTCTGGGACTGGGTGGGACAGTGGGTCAGACACTGTCCTTTCCCCCTCTGGGAATGGGTGGGACAGTGGGTTAGGCACTGTCCTTTCCCCCTCTGGGACTGGGTGGGACAGTGGGTTAGGCACTGTCCTTTTCCCCTCTGGGAATGGGTGGGACAGTGGGTCAGGCACTGTCCTTTCCCCCCTCTGGGACTGGGTGGGACAGTGGGTCAGACACTGTCCTTTCCCCCCTCTGGGACTGGGTGGGACAGTGGGTCAGACACTGTCCTTTTCCCCTCTGGGACTGGGTGGGACAGTGGGTTAGGCACTGTCCTTTCCCCCTCGAGGACCAAATTTTACTCCAGAGACTCTAGTGTTTGTGCAGTAGTGAGGAGGTGCTGCGTGGTCAGTGGTGCCATTGTACAGGATATGACATTAAACCCAGGGTCTGCTCTCCTGGGAGATTGTAAATGTTCAATTCCCAGTATCTTGAAAAAATTGAGTCCTTAGCAGATAATCTGGCCATTATCAAGTGGCTATTTGTGGGATCCTTCTGTGTATCAATTGGCTGCTGTGTTTCCTGCAGTACAACACTGACTGTCCATCAAGAAAAGTACTACATTGGCTGTGAAATGTTTTGGGGTTACTGAGAATGTGAAAGGCTCCATCAAAATGCAAGTAGTTGTTGCGTTGTGAGAGAGTACACAGTCAGACTATCCTGGTGTGAGAGAGTACCGGGTGTAAGAGAGTGTCTGGGTGTGAGAGATTCCCGGGTGTAGAGAGGCCTGGGTGTGAGAGAGTCCTGGGTGTGAGAGAGTCCCACACATGAGAATTCTGGGCGTGAGAGTTCTGGGCATGAGAGAATTTTGGGCATCAGAGAGTACCGGGTGTGAGAGAGTCCCAAGTATGAGAGAGTTCCGGGTGTGAGAGAGCTTCAGGCACGAGAGAGCCTCAGGTGTGAGAGAGTCAGAGAGGGAGAGAGTTCCAGGCGTGAGAGAGTCCCAGGTGTGAGAGAGTCCTGAGCATGAGAGTGTCCTGGGTGTGAGAGAATCCTGGGTGTGAGAGAGTCCCGAGTGTGAGAGAGGCCCTGGTGTGAAAGAGGCCCGGGTATGAGAGAGTTCTGGCTCTGAGAGAGTCCTGGGTATGAGAAAGTCCTGGCTGTGAGAGTCCTGGGCATGAGAGAAACCCCGGGTGTGAGAGAGTCCCAAGCTTGAGAGACTCCCAGGTGTGAGAGAGTCCCGAGCATGAGAGAGTTCCGGGGGTTAGCGAATCCTGGTCATAAGAGAGTTCCAAATGTGAGAAAGTCCCGCATATGAGGGACTCCTGGGCATGAGAGAATCCCGGGTGTGAGAGAGTCCTGAGTGTGAGAGAGTCCCGGGTGTGAGAGAGTCCCGGGTGTGAGAGAGTCCCGGCTGTGAGAGAGTCCTGGTTATGAGAGAGTCCTAGTTGTGAGAGAGTCCTGGTTGTGAGAGAGTCCCAGGTGTGAGAGAGTCCCAGGTGTGAGAGAGTCCTGGTTATGAGAGAGTCCCAGGTGTGAGAGAGTCCTGGGTGTGAGAGGGTCCCGGCTGTGAGAGAGTCCCGGGTGTGAGAGAGTCCTGGTTATGAGAGAGTCCTGGTTGTGAGAGAGTCCTGGTTGTGAGAGAGTCCCGGGTCTGAGAGAGTCCCGGCTGTGAGAGAGTCCCGAGTCTGAGAGAGTCCCAGGTCTGAGAGAGTCCCGGGTCTGAGAGAGTCCCGGGTCTGAGGGAGTTGACAAATGAGCAGAGAAGCACACACACTGCAGTGCCCGTGACTAACTGCTGCCTTTGCCCTTTGAAGGAGCAGCACCCCCCACCCAGGCTGTGAGAACGCACTAGGCCTCAGTCTCGCCCTGGTCTGAGGGGTCAAAGATTGTTCACAAGATGGATGGGGACTGCAACTTCCAGTATTCCACCATGCTGCTACACCAATTCCCAGAGGAAGAAATCCGGGGAACAATGCTGGAGGAAGGAGATACTTCATACCAAGCCGGACTCAATCTGGAGGTCAACATGGAGGAGGTGAGTTATACCCGAGAACTGGATTGTGATGCTGCAGCTGACAGGACAGATGGAGACAGGACAAAGGAGCCATTCAGCCCATCGTCCCTCTGCTAGCTCGCTGAAAGAGTTCTTCAATTACTCTCCCTCAATGTCCATTCTCACTCTCTCCAACATCAAACACTCCATCCACCCTCCCTCCACTCTCACTCCCTCCATCCTCATTCCCTCCACCGTCACTCTCCATCCTCTGTCCACCTTCACTCCCTCCATGCTCACTCCCTCCACCCTCACTCCCTCCATCCTCATTCCCTCCACCGTCACTCTCCATCCTCTGTCCACCTTCACTCCCTCCATGCTCACTCCCTCCACCCTCACTCGCTCCATCCTCACTCTCTTCACCATCATTCCCTCAACCGTCACTGTCCATCCTCACTCTGTCCATCTTCACTCCCTCCACCTTCATTCCCTCCACCTTCATTCCCTCCACTCACTCCTGCCACCCTCACTCCCTCCACCTTCATTCCCTCCACTCACTCTCTCCACCCTCACTCCCTCCACCTTCATTCCCTCCACTCACTCCCTCCACCCTTACTCCATCCACCTTCATTCCCTCCATTGTCACTTTCCATCCTCACTCTGTCCATCCTCCTCACTCTCTCCACCCTCACTCTCTCCACCTTCACTCTCTCCATTCTCACTCCCTCTATCTTCACCTTCTCCATCCTCACTCTGTCCATCCTCACTCCCTCCATCCTCACTCTCTCCACCTTCATTCCATCCACCCTTACTCCCTCCACCCTCACTCTCTCCATCCTCACTCCCTCCACTTTCATTCCCTCCACTCTTAGTCCCTCCACCCTCACTCTCATCCTCACTCCCTCCACTTTCATTCCCTCCACTCTTAGTCCCTCCACCCTCACTCTCATCCTCACTCCCTCCACTTTCATTCCCTCCACTCTTAGTCCCTCCACCCTCACCCTCATCCTCACTCCCTCCACCTTCATTCCCTCCATCCTCCCCTCTCCACCCTCACTCCCTCCACCCTCACTCTCTCCACCCTCACTCTCTCCACCTTCACTCCCTCCACCCTCACTCTCTCCACCCTCACTCTCTCCACCCTCACTCTCTCCACCCTCACTCTCTCCTTTTCAAAGTAGCCTTGGCATTTTTAGTGAGGTTTAATTTGCAAGTGATGACTCTGTGAAAGTTTCAGTTTACTTTTCTCTCTTTCTCTCCCTCTCTCCTCCCAGGGTTTGAGACTTGACCTCAGTGCGAAGGCTGCAGTGTGTGCTGGCTGTGGAGAATCTATCTATGACCGTTACGTGCTGTTTGCTGTGGATAGACCCTGGCACGCTCGCTGCCTGAAGTGTTGTGTGTGTGAACTGCCCTTGGGCTCCGAACTCACTTGTTTCTCCAAAGATGGAGACATCTACTGCAAGGACGATTACTACAGGTAAAACACATCTTCACTCAGAGAGAGGGGCGGAGGGGAGAGAACGTCACATTCCCCCTCTCATTCATTTACTCTGTCTCTCTGATGCACACGGCAGATAACAAACTGAACCATAACAACTCGACTCTAATCCCCAAATCCCCGACTTTCAACTCAACTCTAATCCCAAATCCCCAACATTCAACTCAACTCTAATCCCAAATCCCCAACATTCAACTCAACTCTAATCCCCAAATCCCCAACATTCTACTCAACTCTAATCCCAAATCCCCAACATTCAACTCAACTCTAATCCCAAATCCCCAACATTCAACTCAACACCAATCCCCAAATCCCCAACATTCAACTCAACTCTAATCCCAAATCCCCAACATTCTACTCAACTCTAATCCCAAATCCCCAACATTCAACTCAACTCTAATCCCAAATCCCCAACATTCTACTCAACTCTAATCCCAAATCCCCAACATTCTACTCAACTCTAATCCCAAATCCCCAACATTCAACTCAACTCTAATCCCAAATCCCCAATATTCAACTCAACTCTAATCCCAAATCCTTAGCAATCAACTCAACTCTAATCCCAAATCCCCAACATTCAACTCAACTCTAATCCCAAATCCCCAACACTCTACTCAACTCTAATCCCCAAATCCCCAACATTCAACTCAACTCTAATCCCAAATCCCCAACATTCTACTCAACTCTAATCCCAAATCCTTAGCAATCAACTCAACTCTAATCCCAAATCCCCAACATTCAACTCAACTCTAATCCCAAATCCCCAACACTCTACTCAACTCTAATCCCCAAATCCCCAACATTCAACTCAACTCTAATCCCAAATCCCCAACATTCTACTCAACTCTAATCCCAAATCCTTAGCAATCAACTCAACTCTAATCCCAAATCCCCAACATTCTACTCAACTCTAATCCCAAATCCTTAGCAATCAACTCAACTCTAATCCCAAATCCCCAACATTCTACTCAACTCTAATCCCCAAATCCCCAAGATTCAACTCAACTCAAATCCCCAACATTTATATAGCACCTTTAACACAGTAAAACCTTCTGAACCACTTCCTAAAGTGGTATAAGATTGAAATGACTGTCCACCACATGAGGCAAGACTGATTCACCTGCCTCTGCACTTCATATCTTCCATTTATGACCAAAGATATCTTTCAGCCAGTGAAGGCTGTTTGTAATGTAGCAGTCAGTTTGTACGCACTGCAATGAGATAATGACCAGATTACGTGATGCTGATTGAGGGATAAATATTGGCCAGGGTACTAGGGGGAATATTCCCACTTCCCCTCCAAATATTGGCGGTGGAATCTTGTTAGTCCACCTGAGATGACTGAAGTGGCCTTGGTTTAATGTCACATGTGGAACACAGCGCCTCTGACTGTGTAACACTCCTTCAGTACTGCACCACCAGGAACAACAGTGTAGATTTTGCGGTGAGTTCCAGAGTTGGATTTGAACCCACTATTCGGGGGTGTGTGAAGTATCGGCTGAGCCACTGCCCACATTGTCTCTTTTCGCTCCTTTACCCAGGAGGTTTTGCGTTAAGCAGTGTTCCCGTTGCCACCTGGGCATCCCCGCCTCGGAGATGGTGATGCGGGCGAAGGAGGAGGTTTATCACGTCAGCTGCTTCACCTGTGCCATCTGTGGCGAGGCGCTGGTGACAGGCGACCTCTTTGGCACGCGGCAGGGCCTGGTGTACTGCCAGGCCCACTTTCAGCTGCTGTGCCGGGAAGAGGATGAGGCCAGGCTGATGGAGGGCCTGACGGAGCTGGCACTGCGAGTCGACGAGGGCGTCACGGTGGCCCATGGGGACAGCGACTGGGTCAGCCGGAGGGGCAGTGCCCGCAAGCGGAGGGGCAGCAAGTACCACGCCGAGGGAGATGACTTTAATCAAGGTGTGTCTGACCTTTTAAACTCGTGCTCGGAAACGTTTATGATTGAGTCGATTTAAAAAGAGTCCAGAGTATTACTACATATAATTAATCATTTTCCAAAAAAGATGTAGTGCCAGCTAGTTAATGTTAATTTAAAAACATGTTTAGAGTGTTATAGAATCCCTACAGGAGGCTATTCAGCCCATTGAGTCTGCGCCCACTCTCTGTTAGAGTATCCCACCCTTCCCTGTCTCCATAACTCCGCACATTTACCATGGCAAGTGGAGATATAGAAGGAACTTTTCCCCCTGGATTACAAAAATCACCTTTGATTGTGATTGTGAAAGGATTTGATAAGCTAGCTGAGAACAGAGTGTTTGGTTAGTGTTAGGTTCTAGGATTCAGGATGTAATCTAAGTATCAGAGACAGGCCATGCAAGAGAGAGAGTTTAGGAAATACTTCCTCACACAAAGAGGGGATGGAAGTGTTAAATTCTCCCACAAAAAGCAATGGATCAGAGGATTTGAGTGCTGGAGCAAGGATGTCTTACTGTCGCTGTACAGGGCCTTGGTGAGACCTGTCCTGGAATGTTAGGTACAGTTTCGTAAGGACATACTTACCCTGGAGGAAGTGCAGTAAAGGTTCACCAGACTGATTCCTGGGATGGTAGCTATAAATCCTGGGATTGTTGTATGAAGAAAGGTTGGGTCGGCAAGGCCTGTGTTCACTGGAGTAAACAGGAAATGAGAAGAGATCTCAGTGAAGTGTATAAAGCTCTGACTGGGCTGGGTAGACTGGATTCAGGGATGTTGATTTCTCACACTGGGGGTATGTCACAGGAGCTCACAGTCTCAGGATACGGGGAAGGCCATTCAGGACTGGGATGAGGAGAAACATCTTTACTCTGACCTGGTGAACCTGAGGAAGGCGTAGAGGCCAAATCACTGAATATATTTAAGGAGGAAATAGAGAGTTTAATACCAACATATTCCCGAAAGGTATTGGGTGGGAGCTATAACTCCAGAGAACCCTGGATATCAAGGGAAAAGCAGGACTGGACAAGGAAAAAAAAGGAGGCTTATGTCAGGTTCAGGGGCTCGAATATCGAGAGTGCAGGGAAGTGAATAAAAAATAAATTCAGAGAGTGGAAAAAGGGCATGAAAAATACAGGGGTGTAAAATAAAGGAAAATCCCAATGTGTTTATAAATATGTTCAGGGCAGGAGGATAACCAGGGAAAGATCAGGGCCCATTAGGGACCAATGTATGTGTGGAGCCAGGAGGTATAGGTGAGATATTAGACGAATACTTTCCATCTGTGTTCACAATGGAGAAGGACGATGTGGGGAGAGAAATCAGAGAGTGTGATACAATTCACATAGCATTGACAGGGAGGGGGTGTTAGGGGGTGTAAAAGTGGATAAGTCCCCAGGCCCAGATGAGATGTATCCCAGGCTGAGGTGTGACACAAGATAGGAGATTGCAACTGCTCCAACACCAATTTTCAAATCCTTGTTGGCCACAGAGAGGTGGCCATGATGTGAAGATGCTGGCGTTGGACTGGGGTAAACACAGTAAGAAGTCTCACAACACCAGGTTAAAGTCCAACAGGTTTATTTGGGAGCAAAAGCCACTAGCTTTCGGAGCGCTGCTCCTTCGTCAGGTGAGTGGGAGTTTTGCTCACAAACAGGGCATATGAAGACACAAACTCAATTTACAAAATAATGGTTGGAATGCGAGTCTTTACAGGTAATCAAGTCTTAAAGGTACTCACATTGTCTGTGAGGAGGAAAGCTTTAGATTACAGGATGATATAGATAGGCTGGTTGGACAGGCACAACAGTGGGAAAAGTGTGAGGTGATTGGATTTTGGGAGCACTAACAAGATAAGGGGATATGCAATGAATGGTAGGACCCTAGAAAGTACAGAGGGACCTTGGGGTGCCTGTTTATTGATCCCTGAAGGCTGTAGGACAGGTAGATAAGGTAGAAAGCACATGGGATACTTGTCTTTATTAGCCAAGGCATTGAATAAAGGAGCAGGGAGGTTATAATGGAGCTGTATAAAAACTCCTGAAGCCACAGCTGGAGAACTGTGCGCAGTTCTGGTCACCTCACTATAGGAAGGGTGAGATTGTCCTGGAGAGGGTGCAGAGGAGATTCACCAGGATGCTGCCTGGGCTGGAGGGTCTCTGCTATGAAGAGAGGCTGGTTAGACTGGGGGTGTTTCTCCTTACAGCAGAGAGACTGAGGGAGGACCTGATCGAGTTGTATGAGGTTTTGAGGGACATAGACAGGGTGGATAGAAAGAAAGTTTTCCCTTTAATAGCGGGCTCACTAACCAGGGGCACAGATTAAAGTTGAGGGGCAGGAGGTTTAGAGGGAGTTTGAGGAAATATGTATTTAGGTGGGAATCTGGAACTCACTGCCTGAGAAGGTGCTAGAGGCAGGAACCGTCAGAACGTTGAAGAAGTATTTAGATAAGCACTTGAAACACGAGGGTATGGACTGAGTACTGGAAAGTGGGATGAGAATAGAAAGAGGATTATAATCCTCATAATCCCTACAGCACAGATGGAGGCCATTCAGCCCATCAAGTCAGTTCTGACTACCATCCCATCCGGGTCCTATTCCCATAACCCCACATTTACCCTGCTAAACCCCCGGACACTAAGGGGCAATTTAATATGGCCAATCAACCTAACCCACATATGTTTGGATTGTGGGAGGAAACCCATGCAGACACGGGGAGAATGTGCAAACTCCACACAGACAGTGACCCGAGGCTGGAATTGAACCTGGGCCCCTGGTGCTGTGAGGCAGCAATGCTAACCAGTATGACGCTGTGCTGCTTGATTACTAACCAGCACAGACAGAATGGGCCAAAGGGCCTCTTCTAGTGCTATAAAAGTCTCTGGGCATGATCTTGCGTGCCGTTGACACTGCACTCCCACTGCAGTGGACTGGCAACAAGCCAAATCTCCATTCATTGCAGCAGAATGGGAACGTCTCGCCAGTGAGACCGGCGATAAGATCCTGGCCACAGGCTCTAACGCTGGGCAGTGTGGGAGAATGGTGCTGAGATAGGGGATCAGTGATACAGGGCCGAATGGCCTCCTGCTGCTCTGATTTTCTGTGCTACAATTACAAAGCATCGTTTTAAACCTGAGATTGATCGTTTTGTTTTGCTATTTAGCGATATAAAGAATAGGGAGCCAGAGTGAATGTGGGAAGTTAAGATTCAGACCCAGCATGTGTTCACTGACTGTCTGTAGAGACTGGAGGGGCTGAATGGCCTCTCGGTGTCAGTTCTGGGATTGGGTGTGAGTGTTTCTGTGTTGTGTTCAGTCTGCCCCGATGTGGACCAGGGTCTGGATGAACCCCGATACTGCGGCCAACAGAAGGCCAAGCGCATCCGAACCTGCTTCAAGCATCACCAGCTGCGAACCATGGAGTCTTACTTTGCAGTAAAGCACAACCCAGATGGCAAGGACTGGGAGCAGCTCTCCAAGAAAACCGGCCTTCCCAAGAGAGTCCTCCAGGTGAGAACCAGCTCCCAAAGTCCCTCAGGCAATGCTTAACGCTCGGAGGGAGATTAACTCAACAATATAATAAGGTAAAGGGCACATTAGCCTGTACTGACAGGGGATTGAAGGACAGCCACAAAATAGTAAAGCAAAGCACAGGGGAAGGGGATGGAGGGACATGTGGGAGCTGGGGGGAGTGAGGGAGGATGGGGGAGTGTGGGGGTGGAGTAGGGGAGTGTAGGATGGATGGAGTGTGGTGGGGGAGAAGGGAAAAGTTGAGGGTGGGGGTGAGGGCCGTGGGGAGGAGTGGGTTGGAGGGGGCAGTGGTGAGGGATGGTGGGGGAATGGGGAGAGAGCAGTGGGGAGGTCGTGGGGGCAGCGGAGGGGTGGTTGGTCAGCAGGGAGGGGGGAATGTGGAGAGGGTAGTGGTGACCAGGATATAGAAACACAATCTTAACACTAGAGCAAGGCCATTCAGAAAAGACATTTAGAAAGGCTGTTTCAGCCAAGGAGTTGTTAGATTGTGGTTGGATTGTGTTTGGGTTGTAGTTGGATTGTAATTGGTTTGCAGTTAGGTTGTGTTTGGATTGTGTGTGGATTGTGTTTGGATTGTGGTTGGATCGTGGTTGAGTTGTGGTTGGACTGTGTTTGGATTTGGTTGGATTGTGGTTAGGTTGTGGTTGGATTGTGTTTGGATCGTGGTTGAGTTGTGGTTGGATTGTGTTTGGATTTGGTTGGATTGTGGTTGGATTGTGTTTGGATTTGGTTGAGTTGTGGTTGGTTTGTGCTGGATTGTGATTGAGTTGTGGTTGGATTGTAGTTGGATTGTGATTAGATTATGTTTAGATTGTCTTTGGATTGCATTTGGATTGTGGTTGGATTGTGTTTGGGTTGCATTTGGATTGTGGTTGAATTGTGTTTGGGTTGCGTTTGGATTATGGTTGAATTATGTTTGGGTTGCGTTTGGATTATGGTTGGATTGTGTTTGGGTTGCATTCGGATTGTGGTTGGATTGTGTTTGGGTTGCGTTTGGATTGTGTTTGGATTGTTTTTGAGTTGCGTTTGGGTCGTGGTTGGATTATGTTTGGGTTGCGTTTGGATTGTGGTTGGATTGTGTTTGGGTTGTGTTTGAGTTGTGGTTGGATTGTGTTTGGGTTGCGTTTGGATTATGGTTGGATTGAGTTTGGGTTAAGTTTAGGTTGCATTTGGATGGTGGTTGGATTGTGTTTGGAGTGTATTTGGATAGCGTTTGGAGTGTGTTTGGATTGTTTGGTGTGTGTTTGGATTGTGTTTGGAGTGTATTTGGATAGTGTTTGGAGTGTGTTTGGATTGTTTGGTGTGTGTTTGGATTGTGTTTGGAGTGTTTTTGGATTGCGATTGGATGGTGTTTGGATTGTGGTTGGATTGTGTTTGATATGTGTTTGAATTATGTTTGGAGTGTATTTAGATTGTGTTTGGTTTGTGTTTGGAGTGTGTTTGGTTTGTGTTTGGACCGTGTTTAGTGTGGGTTTGGATTGTGATAGGATGGTGTTTGGATTGTGTTTGGAGTGTGTTTAGAGTGTGTTTGGTTTGTGTTTGGTTTGTGTTTAGTTTGTGTTTGGAGTGTGTTTGGATTGTGTTTAGTGTGAGTTTGGATTGTGATAGGATGGTGTTTGGATTGTGAATGGAGTGTGTTTGGATTGTGTTTGGAGTGTGTTTGGAATATGTTTGGTGTGTGGAGTGTGGGGTGTGTTTGTAGTACGTTTGGAGTCTGAACTCTCTTCCACAAATTGTACTTGACACTCACTCAGTTAATCATTTCCAAACCAGAGATCAACACATTCAACAGGGATTGACCAATACCCTTCAGACCTTGAATATGTTCAAGGATGGAGCATTTCCATAGCAATGTGGGACATGCCAAAACTCTCCACAGCCAATGAAATATCTTTATTAGCCTTGTCATATAAGGACAAGTGCTGGTGAATCTAAACACAGCAAGATCCCACAGTGACCCAAAGACCAGACAATGCTTTCATTTTCTTTTAGTGGTGTTGACTGAGGGACAAATACCAGTCAGGATACAGGAGGTGGGGGGGCGTTCCACTGAGACCTGAGAGGATGGGGAGGGCCTGTGGGTCCATTCCAAAAGCGGCACCTCTGAGAGCGCTGCACCACCTCAGTGCTGCACAGTAACAGTCAGTCTTCATTGATGTGGTCAGACCCTGGGGTGGACTCTGACCTGTGGCTAAGAAGCAAGATTTCTGTTAGCCCATAACAGTGTCCCAGTGCAAAGGTGGAGTGTCAGAATGGGGGAGAGGTGGGGAGGGAAAGAGGGGAGGCAGCGTGGGGGTGTAGGGTGGGGAGGGGGGTGTGAGCAAGGGAAGGGCAGGGGGATGGGCAGGGTTGGTGCAGGGAGGAAGGGGAGGGGATAGGGCAGATGAGGTTGGGTGTGCAGGGCAAGGAAGGGGTAGGTGTACAGGGCGGGGGCACGGTGAGTGAAGGGGGTGTGGAGTGGGTTAGGGGACGGTGGGTGAAGGGGGGAGAGTGGGTTAGGGGACGGTGGGTAAAGGGGGTGTGGAGTGGGTTAGGGGACGGTGGGTGAAGGGGGTGTGGAGTGGGTTAGGGGACGGTGGGTGAAGGGAGGGGGAGTGGGTTAGGGGACGGTGGGTGAAGGGGGTGTGGAGTGGGTTAGGGGACGGTGGGTGAAGGGGGGGAGTGGGTTAGGGGACGGTGGGTGAAGGGGGTGTGGAGTGGGTTAGGGGACGGTGGGTGAAGGGGGTGTGGAGTGGGTTAGGGGACGGTGGGTGAAGGGGGTGTGGAGTGGGTTAGGGGACGGTGGGTGAAGGGGGTGTGGAGTGGGTTAGGGGACGGTGGGTGAAGGGGGGGGAGTGGGTTAGGGGACGGTGGGTGAAGGGGGTGTGGAGTGGGTTAGGGGACGGTGGGTAAAGGAAGGGGGAGTGGGGTAGGGGACGGTGGGTGAAGGGAGGGGGAGTGGGTTAGGGGACGGTGGGTGAAGGGAGGGGGAGTGGGTTAGGGGACGGTGGGTGAAGGGAGGGGGAGTGGGTTAGGGCACGGTGGGTGAAGGGGGTGTGGAGTGGGGTAGGGGACGGTGGGTGAAGGGGGTGTGGAGTGGGTTAGGGGACGGTGGGTGAAGGGGGTGTGGAGTGGGTTAGGGGACGGTGGGTGAAGGGGGTGTGGAGTGGGTTAGGGGACGGTGGGTGAAGGGAGGGGGAGTGGGTTAGGGGACGGTGGGTGAAGGGAGGGGGAGTGGGTTAGGGGACGGTGGGTGAAGGGGGTGTGGAGTGGGTTAGGGGACGGTGGGTGAAGGGGGTGTGGAGTGGGTTAGGGGACGGTGGGTGAAGGGGGTGCGGAGTGGGTTAGGGGACGGAGGGTGAAGGGAGGGGGAGTGGGTTAGGGGACGGTGGGTGAAGGGGGTGTGGAGTGGGTTAGGGGACGGTGGGTGAAGGGGGTGGGGAGTGGGTTAGGGGACGGTGGGTGAAGGGGGTGTGGAGTGGGTTAGGGGACGGTGGGTGAAGGGAGGGGGAGTGGGTTAGGGGACGGTGGGTGAAGGGAGGGGGAGTGGGTTAGGGGACGGTGGGTGAAGGGAGGGGGAGTGGGTTAGGGGACGGTGGGTGAAGGGGGTGTGGAGTGGGTTAGGGGACGGTGGGTGAAGGGGGTGCGGAGTGGGTTAGGGGACGGTGGGTGAAGGGGGTGGGGAGTGGGTTAGGGGACGGTGGGTGAAGGGGGTGTGGAGTGGGTTAGGGGACGGTGGGTGAAGGGAGGGGGAGTGGGTTAGGGGACGGTGGGTGAAGGGGGTGTGGAGTGGGTTAGGGGACGGTGGGTGAAGGGGGGGGAGTGGGTTAGGGGACGGTGGGTGAAGGGGGTGCGGAGTGGGTTAGGGGACGGTGGGTGAAGGGGGTGTGGAGTGGGTTAGGGGACGGTGGGTGAAGGGGGTGCAGAGTGGGTCAGGGCACGGTGGGTGAAGGGGAGGGAGTGGGTTAGGGGACGGTGGGTGAAGGGGGTGGGGAGTGGGTTAGGGGATGGTGGGTGAAGGGGGGGAGTGGGTTAGGGGACGGTGGGTGAAGGGGGTGCGGAGTGGGTTAGGGGACGGTGGGTGAAGGGGGTGTGAAGTGGGTTAGGGGACGGTGGGTGAAGGGGGTGTGGAGTGGGTTAGGGGACGGTGGGTGAAGGGGGTGCAGAGTGGGTCAGGGCACGGTGGGTGAAGGGGGGGGAGTGGGTTAGGGGACGGTGGGTGAAGGGGGTGTGGAGTGGGTTAGGGGACGGTGGGTGAAGGGGGTGTGGAGTGGGTTAGGGGACGGTGGGTGAAGGGGGGGAGTGGGTTAGGGGACGGTGGGTGAAGGGGGTGTGGAGTGGGTTAGGGGACGGTGGGTGAAGGGGGTGCGGAGTGGGTTAGGGGACGGTGGGTGAAGGGGGTGCGGAGTGGGTTAGGGGACGGTGGGTGAAGGGGGTGTGGAGTGGGTTAGGGGACGGTGGGTGAAGGGAGGGGGAGTGGGTCAGGGCACGGTGGGTGAAGGGGGGGGAGTGGGTTAGGGGACGGTGGGTGAAGGGGGTGCGGAGTGGGTTAGGGGACGGTGGGTGAAGGGAGGGGGAGTGGGTTAGGGGACGGTGGGTGAAGGGGGTGTGGAGTGGGTCAGGGGATGGTGGGTGAAGGGGGGGGAGTGGGTTAGGGGACGGTGGGTGGAGGGGGTGTGGAGTGGGTTAAGGGACGGTGGGTGAAGGGGGTGGGGAGTGGGTTAGGGGACGGTGGGTGAAGGGGGTGTGGAGTGGGTCAGGGGATGGTGGGTGAAGGGGGGGGAGTGGGTCAGGGGACGGTGGGTGGAGGGGGTGTGGAGTGGGTTAGGGGACGGTGGGTGAAGGGGGTGGGGAGTGGGTTAGGGGACGGTGGGTGGAGGGGGTGTGGAGTGGGGTAGGGGACGGTGGGTGAAGGGGGTGCGGAGTGGGTCAGGGGACGGTGGGTGAAGGGGGTGAGGAGTGGGGTAGGGGACGGTGGGTGAAGGGGGTGTGGAGTGGGTTAGGGGACGGTGGGTGAAGGGGGTGTGGAGTGGGTTAGGGGACGGTGGGTGAAGCGGGGGGAGTGGGTTAGGGGACGGTGGGTGAAGGGGGTGTGGAGTGGGTCAGGGGATGGTGGGTGAAGGGGGTGTGGAGTGGGTTAGGGGACGGTGGGTGAAGGGAGGGGGAGTGGGTTAGGGGACGGTGGGTGAAGGGGGTGTGGAGTGGGGTAGGGGACGGTGGGTGAAGGGGGTGTGGAGTGGGTTAGGGGACGGTGGGTGAAGGGGGGGGAGTGGGTTAGGGGACGGTGGGTGAAGGGGGTGCAGAGTGGGTCAGGGCACGGTGGGTGAAGGGGGGGGAGTGGGTTAGGGGACGGTGGGTGAAGGGGGTGCGGAGTGGGGTAGGGGACGGTGGGTGAAGGGGGTGCGGAGTGGGTTAGGGCACGGTGGGTGAAGGGCTTGCGGAGTGGGTTTGTCCCTGCCCAGTGGGTAGATGTTTATTTGTTCCGTTTGAACTCTTTCTAGGTTTGGTTTCAGAATGCTCGAGCTAAGCTCAGGAAGAGTCTCCTGCAGGAGGAGACCACCGACAGCGACACTGTGTCTGAGCCTCACGAGCTGCCTCACTCGCCCGTACCACAGCATCCCCCCGGGGCCCTGGGGCCCCCCAGCCCTCTCTTCTCCAGCCCCACTGCTGCAACACCCTGCCCCCAACCAGCTCGGCCGACAATGGCTCCCATCTTCCTGAACTTTGACCCCAGCCAGTCTCCTGACTCACTCCAGACAATCGACCGCTCCAACCTGTGCTAAGAGCGCTTTTCCAAGGATCCGGCAACCGCCCCAGAAACAAGGACTTCCTGTGGGATCTTGGCACAGCTGCACTGGGAAGCAGCTCTTGACAGAGGATTTTTTTTGGGAATTATACATCGACACATTTCAAAGGGAGAAGCTGATTAAGCACATGAGGGAGAAAGGAATGAAAGATATGGAGATAGGGTGAGGTGTAGGGGAGGGGGAGGAGGCTTGTGTAGGCACCTGATGGGCCCAATGGCCTGTAGCTGTGCTTTACTCAATTCAATGTAAGGTAAGTGAGGGGGTCAGGAACCAAAATATTGAAACTTGCTGCCAAGGAATTAATGGTCAAGGCGCAGGAAGTCCCACCTTCCAGTCGCAGATCTATCGGGTACACGGAGAAGGTCAGATCATGGAGGTTTGGAATTAGATAGTCGTCAGCCTCCTCCCCTGTTAGGCAGCTGAGATCCCTGGCTCCCACTCATTTAAAACGTCTCTCTCTGCCCCTCCTGTCTAATTTACCTCAGGGTCGATTTGGGATCATCCCAGCACCGCCCAGGGACCGTGCCAGTTAGACATCCATCGCCAAGGTTACCAACCCTCCAGTGGTTACCCTGGAGGTCCCAGCAGTGAAAGCTCCAACTCCAAGATAACTCAAGAGAGAGAGAACGAGAGAGAGAGAGAATGAGACACAGAGAGAGAGAAATCATTAGAGGGAACATCACAAAAGGAAATATTTATTTTGCGTCACTTTCTTTCATCACTTATAAAGTACTGGGAGCTGGAACAGGCCTGAACTCTGCTGGAGAAAGTGAGGTAATTGGAGATTGGAGTACAAGGTTGGCAGACCTCCAGCAATCTGTCCCTCCAGAGTTCAGTTCTTTTCAATATCAGTCTCTTCTGGTTTGTGTTTGGTCTCATGTAGCTGGTGATATCAAACTGTAGATCAAGCTTAATCTTTGCGAAAAGTGACTGAACTTGGTTTAAATTTCTGTATCAGAGAGAGCGATAGACCTGAAATCAGTGTTATAACACAAAAGATGGCAAAGTTAGAGGGAGTTATGGAAACATATGGCTTTTACTGAGATATCTTATAGACAGAGACACAGAGAGCCTGTTCATTAAAGAATTGTGTTAAGATTTATTGGGATTTTAGTGAGTTGGTTATAGCACCCCCGTTCTGGGGTCTCAGTGTGATAGATTTTAGAAAGAGAAAGATCTTTGAGAGAAAAGGCTGTTGTAAGATTCACTGATGTCTTAGTGAGATAGTCTTAGAGAGAGAGAGAGGTCCCGTTTATTAGGAAAATCTGTCATGTGTTTTATTGTGACTTTAGTGAGGTAACTTATAGAGAGAGAAAGTTCCTTATTAAAGGATGTTATAGTGAGATAGCCTGGGGTCTTAGTGAGATAACAGACAGAAAGTGCCCTTTCTTAGAAAGAACTGTCTTCTGAGGTATTGGAATCTTAGTGAGAAACTTATAGAGAACTGATCTGCATTTACCAGCATTTCAGTGTGATAGAGTCTGTTTATTAGCAAGACTTGTAGAACAGTCTGTTGGGGTCTTTCTGAGGTAGAATAACTTAGATTGAGAAAGGCCCCCTGTATCAGAAAGCTGGAATAAAATGTGTTGGATTTTTAGTGAGCTTTGTTACACAGAACAAAGTGGCATCTTCATCAGATACCTTATAGGGGATGAGAGTCCCTCCTAATTAGGGAGGGCCCCAAGAGGGTGCATTGGGATCTTAGTGAGATTCAGTATACAGAGAAAAGTTTAACAGGGCCAGAGAACTGGGCAGAGATTCCCCAGCTTAGGGAACCTTATACTGAACTGGGACAGACACTGTTCTTTCCCCCTCTGGGACTGGGTGGGACAGTGGGTTAAACACTGTCCTTTCCCTCCTCTGGATCTGGTTCCACACCAATCCAGTGCAAAGTCTACTCATTTCATTGGCTGTTATACTCAGTAATTTGAGACCTTTGCTCAGATACTTGTGTTTCTGACTTCATTCCAAAAACTGTCTCTAATTTCCCTCTAATCAGTAACCCAACTCACAGAGACAACAGGGAGAGCAGCAAAGTACAATCCAAGTTGCCTGTCAGTACAGTACTGAGGTAAAATTGAGGCAAAAACTCACAGGCAGCACCCCAGTCACACTGTAACAGACAGCACCCAGTCACAATGTAACAGACAGCACCCAGTCACACTGTGACAGACAGCACCCAGTCACACAGTAACAGACAGCACCCAGTCACACTGTAACAGACAGCACCCAGTCACAATTTAACAGACAGAACCCAGTCACACTGTAACAGACAGCACCCTGTCATACT